>NW_027069581.1:144059-233538 GCF_002906115.3 Quercus suber
CCCCCCTGGCCGCATTAATGGGGAGGTAACCCCTTGGCAGGATAACGTTGATCAGAGTGAACCACTTGAGTACCGATAAGGCCTCTGATGGGACGGACGGCCAGAAAAAAGGCAAATAGGTGATCAACAGATGGAAGGAGGAGATAGGAAGATGAAAACTGTAAAAGAAAAGCTAGTAAAGTAAGGAAAGGGGGGGGGGGAAAGAGAAAAAGGGAGAGAACAGTCAGGCCTCCTCGGCCTGTGGCCGAGGAGCATTCCCCCATCTGTAAAGAAACTCTTAGCATTTTTTATAAGAAAAGTTCATGCATGGTGATCGACGGCCAGCACCTAAACCTCTCAACCCGCTCTCTATAAATTTATTGTTTGGGCTTATTGGGCTGAAAACCCATCACTCAGGGTCAATCCAAATTGAGTCCCTACACATGGTTTTGGTTATAAACTTTTGGAATAATTTTATTAAAAAATAACAAATTAATAATCACTTGATTCTAGATTATATAAATTGTATATAAAGTATTGTTTTTTGGATTTAAACAATCACACAACATATTTATTTGAAAAAAATTCTTGAATTTAATAATCAAAAACCTAAGGAAACTTAACTAGAGGTTTGCCAGAATATTTGTAGTACATCTAAAATGTGTTATGTACTCGAAGAGTATAGACTACATGGTACTTTGTTTTTCAAACCTTTATTTAGAGTTACGTTTTGATACACTAATGGCATCTTTTATCTAAATAGGATCTCCTTAGAAATGAGTGGACAAAATGCCCAGGTTAAGAAATTGTAAATGAGCTTTTGTTAGGAATATGAGATGGGCCTAGTGCAACATTCAGCGTCATTGGTTTTTAACACCTCTTTGGCCATTTGTGGAGATGAGATGACAAGAGTTTGCATTTGTCCGAGTTGTAGTAGCATGGCAGGGCCATAATTTTGAGACAGTTTCATTGGGATCTATGGTTGAGCTTAGGAATGGCAACGGGTCGGGTTCGGGCCGGGTTTTTCCATATCCGAACCTGACCCACGGGGCAAGACCCGTAGCCCGGACCCGGCCCGTTTAGGGCACTGGGTTTTTTTCCAAGGCTCGGACCCGCCTCAGCTGGGCCCCGCGGGCCCCGTTTAGGATTGGCCCAATTCGTGGCCCAACCACAAAAAAAAAGCCCAAATTTTTTTTGCCTATATTAAGCCTACATATTACCTAGCTAAAATAACCAAATCAGTCCAAATCATTGAGCCTACATTAAGCCTATAATCTATTAACCAAATCAGTCCAACTGAGGGTCAATGGCGTGAGCTGAGGGAGTCTGAAGAAAAACGGCGACAGCTCGACAGGAAGAGTCAACGGCGTGAGCTGAGGGAGAGGGACTGAAGGTCGGACTGAGGGAGGGAGGCGTGAGGGAGTGTCGCTGTGTTGGAGTGAGGGTGGGGTTTGTGACGATGGTGGTGAGGCGGTGGTTTTGGTATCTCAACGAGTGGATTTGTGTCTATAACTAACTATATAGCATATACATTACACGACACACCCATCTCTATTCCATCTCTCTCTCTCTAAAATCCGAGAAAATCAACACCAACAACAAAGAAACCAAAACCCACAAAATAAATAGCGAGTCAGTGAGAGAAACGAGTTCGGACTTGTCGTGAATCGGTGGCATATGTAGGTTGTGGACCTGTGGTATTGTGATTTGGTGGTTGGGTGTCTCGCTGTCTGAGTTTTGGTGGTGTTCACGATGGTGGTTTGAGATAGAGTGAGGGTAAGGGAGTGTGGGACTGTCGGATTGAGAGGGAGGGACTAGGGAGGCTGCTGAAGAGTGAAGGGTGAAGAACAGAAGAAATGGGGATTAGGGTTAGATCATTTTAGGTATATATATATATATATATAATTTTTTTTAAACCCGAACCCGACCCGGACCCGCTTCGAGGGGTTTTTTTTAAACCCATACCCGACCCTATTCCTGATCGGACCGGGTAAAACTCGGCCCATTAAGGTCGAGCCGGGCTGGGTATCTGCGGGTCGGGCAAAAATTGCCATCCCTAGTTGAGCCTTCCAACTTGACGGAGGTTGCCAATGATGGGAAGCTTTGGAGAGCCTGGGGGAGGTTTTATGCTTGCTTGACTTTTCTTTGTTTTAGAAGCAGTGACAAAGAAAGAATGAGAATGAGTACAAGGAAGATGGTTGGAAGCATGGTTTTAAAAACTAGATTGGACCTACTAATCCGACAAGTTCAACTAAGAATCGGTTATTAATTCGGTCTAGTTATGACAAATAACTGGAAAAAGTTAAAAATAAAAAATAATCAAGAATCGGTCGGATCAGCCATAAAAATCGAAAACCGGTATGATTAAATTAGTTATTGGAATGTTTGATGATAGATCAAAACATTGCCGTTTTGAACAACTACAACAAAAAGAGGAATAAAAAAAGAATATGAAATATAGGAAAAAAAAAAAAATTAGCACGGTAATATGTGTTGTGCAAAGAGAGTGTGATCCTTCATTATTTCTTGAGGTGGATATCCTTTAGCATCTTCAACTTCTTTAGCTCACTGATTTTTTATCTTGAGTTTTGTTGCAACGAGAAAAACTGAGAGATAAACTTAAGAGTGGCTCTGGACTGAAGTCTCACATTTTGAAGCAATTAGGCTTTACAAAATATAATTAATCAATAGGGATTGGGCGTTACCCAAATTGGTGCTGGCCAAACCTCATGCGAGTCACCTGCATAAGCTGGCAGGGGTTCAATCTTATTGTCATCCAAGCAGAATACACCTTCATCAAAACCTCTTCCAGTGCCCTCCAAATCAAAATTGTAGTTGACATCCGTAAATATATACAATTTCCCTTGTATGTATCAGGGTAATCATGAGATGAAATGGCTATAGATGAATTCAATCCCAAGAACAACACATCATCACCTAAACTTTGAACTTGATACCAATTTCGACAATTGGAATCAAGCCTGAAAATGTTAAAAGGTGTTGTCTTCCTTATATATAATTCGCTAGGCTCATAAATGTAACCTCTTTGAAAACATTGTTGAACCATCATTATCCCGCTGGAAGACTACCAAATGCAAATCACCGAAAGGAGTTCTTGAAGGCTCAGGTGCAACTTCTGTTACTATTGGCATTGGGTAAGATCCAATATCACAAACCATGAGTTGTCCATTACCTTTTAAAGCATACAATTGGCCATCATGAAAAATGGCATCTTTGAATGGAGGAGTCTTGTCATGGAGGACAGACCATTTCTTGTCTCCACTCTTATAGTAGGCTAGACTCCCTAACTCACCATATATAGCCACTGCTACAAAATTACTGCAAGTAGGACTTGAAGATAAGACTACTTTTTGTAAAAGATCGTTTCGTACACCAGTTGAATCAACGGAATAATATTCCCCAGGGACACTTATTAAGCTTAATGACCAAAGAAGATATTCTTTTCCATGTTTATTAGCATGGTACTTTCTTACATCTGGGAACTTGGACCTTGGAGGAAGCTTAATTCTGGCCCTTGTTAATGGATTAACTAGATATATCGAACTACTCTTTTCAGCAATCACCACCCAACCATATGCTGATCCTTTAAATATTTTTTCTCCGGACTCAGGCAACTCAAGTCTGTGAACCTTCTTTTCCAATTGCTCCATGAATCCACATGTCATTCCATGATTATGAGGAATTAACAACCAAGGAAGTCGGCTATTTTTGTGGTTAGGCATCTTTGAAAGCCTAGAACGCCACGAAGAACAAACACAGCGGAACCTAATTTTATCAATATATAGGTCGAGGTACTCTTCTTCAATGGTAATCAACAAATCCTTGGGAAGCGAAGACCACTGGCTAACGGTACCAGAAACCTGCAGAAAACTGGGCTTGCTTTGCCCATGTTTAAGGTACTCCGGATCCATAGTTGGACTTTCCGGAGGAGAAGAAGACATTATCACTAACGCAACTTTGAAACTCTCTTTCTTTGCTCTCTCGCGCTCCCTATCTCCAGGCCCTAGGGGTATATGACGAACTGTTAAAAATAAATAAATAAAAAACTCGGTCTCTCGTGCTTTAATATAGGGGGTGGTTCTAAATTCCTATTTCGAGTCGAACTCTGTTTGGGTTTTTGGGAACACGCCCTTAATTAGTTATACGCCGAAACACTATTTCGAGTCGAACTAGGAATTATAGTATCTCGTTTTTTAAGGAAATTATATAGTATTTAAAGATATTTGGATAACATTTTTACAATAAATTTCAAAAAACATGTTGTTACTTATGGGTGAAACAGTAATTTTAGTGGTTGGTTTAAATTAAAATCAGTAATAACTTACTACTTAAGAATTATTGTAAAAGGACCCTCAAAAAAAAAAAAGAATTATTGTAAAAGTGTTGTGAAAATATTATGTATTTTAACCCTTCTTATTTTTTTTAATCATAATAACAAATTTAATACAATATCAATAATCTTTGAAAAAAAAAAACTTATTAACATAATTTTTTTTAATGGGTTTATAATTTCACGTCTCATAAAATTAATGCAATGTTAGGCATGTGATTAAGCAGAAGGAGTGTTAAAAGATATTGGCAATTTATAAGACAATCCATATATATTTTTAAATAAGTCATATAACTAATTAAAAAGTCATGGAGCTAAAACGAACCATATGGATTGGGGCAAGACAATTCTAAATCATTTAGAGAAGTCAAACTTTTTCTTTATCTTATATGTGTTGGGCTATTTGGAGCCTAGTTGTATTTGATTCAAATTACGATCCGACTTGATATAAAAGTGCTACGGTTTTTAATGGATTTTTTTTTTAGGCTTAGTTACTGGAATGGAAAATTTTGGCCTGTTTTAAGTCCACTGTGAATCTTGTGTGTAGGATAGAAAAATTATTGTTTCAAATTAGGATTTGGTGTGTGTTGTTTTTTAGAAAGAAAATAGTATTGTCACATCTTGTATTTTTTTTCTCCTTTAAATAATAAAATTATTGCAACTTCATTGACGAAAGAAAATTGTTTTTTTTTTTTTTTTTGCATTTCACCGATATGTAATTCCGTGCAACCCAAACCAGTTTTCTCGTAAAGCTCTCAAATTGCATCAACAGATGCAATCTCTCCTCCATGCCAAAAATAATAATAATAATAATAATAATAATAATAATAGACGCAATCTCATCAGCCTTAGAACATGCCACATCACGTAACATATACATTGACGGGCCAAATGATCAAATGTCTCATCAATATCCTACTTTTGACCATTATTTTGCTCGGACATGGCATTTTCCCTATTCCATTTTTTCACCCTAGATTCTAATTTTAGGTTCTATTTGCTCGTTTAAAGCCCCTAAATCACTTAAATTGATCCATTTGGACCCTGTATATGCAAAAGTCGCTAACTTACTCACATGTGCTTTATCACAATGTCCTTCGCCAATTGTTTTTTCCAGGCCATTAGTGTAGCCATTCTTTACCCTTTGTCAGGCCATAACGGCTCTTCCTTGGTCATTGATGCCGCCATTATCAAGCCTTTGCAGCTTTCTTCCAGCATTCCTTTGAAGTCATCATCTCAATTTGCATAAATCTTCCTCTATTGTGACTGATCCATATCCAACCAATTTGGTCACTTTCAATGTTAATAATATAAAAAGAGAGAGAATGACTGAATAGTCTGTATAATATTATGTGTGTATCAATATACAAAAGAGAGCCTTTATATAGGCTAGGTATGTGTGCAGTACAAGTAATAGAAGTATAGTACAAGTAATATACTAGGCTAAGCCCAATGGGCTAATCTATACACTAACATTCAAGAAGATTTTCAAGGAATCATTCAAGGTTTCTTCCAGGTATCTTCACAAGCTTTATTTGTAACTTAATGCTTCATCAAATTTCTATCTTGAGTTTGAGGGGATGTTAAATAATAATAAATTGATTTGATATGTAATGGGCCTAATGGTACAAGAGACCCAAATGTAGTGTAAAGTCCATGCGCACATAACCTAACTCCAATAATTTCTATGAGTACTCTCTATCTTATACTTCATTGTATATGAAAGATATAGCCATGCATTATTTCAAACAAAACTCCATAATATGACCCCCCCAAAAAAAAAAATGAAACATTGATTGGTCCTCTGTACAAATTACAGAGCCCCTAAAGTGCAATGCTAGCATTATATATGTAAACAATTTTTTTTCCCGGCTGCATTAACTTCAAATTTCATCAATTTGATTTTGGTAGCATCATACTCCAAAAACATAGGATAAATGGATGTATCTTCTTCTGAACTTAACCAAACTCTTGCAATTATATACAACATAGTTTACAAAGCCGAATGGAATCCAAAATCTAGAGGAATGGTTGATGGGATGAGTTACACGCTCAAGACAAGAGCCATAAGACTATTAGCAGGTTTTCTGCAAATAATATTTGATTATTCCAATACTACCTAACAAAGAAGCTATTCCACTAAGAAGAAGAGTGTTCTTAATACCAAGGGATCTAGTAATGCTTGATATATAGCCTTCACATTCCATATTCGATTAATGCCTTGTTCCATATCCTTTGTGGATGAAACCACAAAACCTATATCCAGCCCATATGTTATAATAAAAGGAAATGTGTAAAGAAGAGAGAGAACAATCTTGCTTAATTTGTTCTGATCCTTGTTGAAGCAACATTCATGGACATTGGAATTGAACTCTCAGGTAAAATTTACAGCCACCAATACTTCCAATAGGCAAATGAGATGAACCATTTAAATATGTGGAAACTACAATGCTTTATTTATATGCAATATTAATTTTATCAGGGTTTCTTGTCAAACACGTAATTCATAGTGAGCAATACTTTGTATATGCCACTTCATTTTACGTGGTTGATGATTGATCTTTCATTGTTGATGAGAGTGAAGCTACAGCCTCTCCAACTGTCAAGTAAAGGCTATCCGGTCTCATGAAATCCTGAGCTTCATCTGCCTTCAGGAGTTTTTCCATTACCTCACCCAGAGGATTCACCAATACAAGCTGTGAAGCCAATTAATAACAGTTGAAGTATGAGACTATCAGCAACAAAAAGGATATAAAAGAACTATATAAGAGATTTTATGCACTTGCCTCAACGCCTTTCTTTTCCATTGCTTTTCTCAAATCCTTGAAGAGAGAGACTCCGCTTGTGTCTATAGCACTCACAGCTGATAGTATAAAGATTATGTGTGTTATAGTTTGTAAATTGCATTTGGCTTTGTTCAATAGGCTTGAACAAAAAATGATAAATTGTTGCTCCAGAATGACAACAACCACCATTAGTAGAAAGTGCTTATTGGCTGAAGTGAACAACATCAATTTGAAAACATAATTCTAAAATTGAACTCATTCTAAAATTAACTTTACCTGACATTTCCAAAATCACAAATTGGAGGCTTGACTGTTTTTTACTATCTTCTTCTGCTTCATATTCTTCAATCCATCTCAAAATCCTTCATTGTATAACAAAAAGGATTTGATCAAAATTACTACATAAACTGACTTGGTTTGTTAATATAAGATTATAGAGTAAAAACCAACCTTTCATTGAGATATGTGATATTAGCAAAGTTGATGGGAGCTTCAATGCTTAAAATGAGGAATCTAGGGACTCTTACAGCTTCCTTGTAATGGTGCAGATTTCGATATATTTGTGTCCCAGGAATATTCCCCAACATCACTATTTTTGGCCTTGTAATTTGCAGCAGGATCTTGAAAATGGATAGTCCAACCTGACCATCAATATCATTGTCATTCTTATTTGGTGTATACACGTGTGAGTGAAAGTCCCACATATAGATAAAATAAATTAAAGAAGTTGAGGAACTAATATAACATAATGGGGCTCAATCCCATAACACTCATAACACTTGAGCTTTTGGGTTAAACAGTGTTCCTAGTCTCTCAAAGGTGTTATCTCCCCAATAATTATGTGTTTGTCATGCGTGTGATATAATTAACACTTTTTTAGATGCCTTCATCTTTATACTAGACTACTAGTTAGACAGTGCCACATTCTTTACTTAAAGAAGATTTTAGATTAACTATACTGAGAGTTAAAATGATGTCTAGTACAACATCCTAAGCTAATTCAATGAGCAAAGAAGATGCTTAATTGTGACACAAACCACAAAGCTAATCCAAAGATGATGTTTTTAAATAAGTATAGAACCTAACAATGTATCTTCTAGAAGTTGCAGAAACTTATACATACCGCGAAGGCAAGGCCATCTTGGACAGAGATGAAAATAACACCCAAGAATGCACATAACAATACGATAAAATCGAATTTGTCAACCTTCCAAATTTGATAGGCAGCTGGGATATCAATGAGACCAACTACTGCCGAGACTATGATTGCACCCAGTACAACATTTGGTGTGTATTGGAACAAAGGCATAAGGAGGAGAAGTGTCACCATAACTGTCACTGACATTACTATGTTAGAGGCTGCTGTTTTTGCTCCTGCATTGTGATTGACAGCTGACCTTGAGAATGCACCTGCAATTCAATGCTGTATTAGAAATATCTATTTTGATGTGAAGCAAAGTCTTGACACTTTAGGAAAAAGGCTTAAGGAATAGGATTATCTTCCTCTTCATTTCAACTAAAATTTATTTCACGGTTAAGATTTTATTTTTTGAATTTGACGACATATATAGTTTCAAGTTATTTAAATTTTATAATACTAGTATTCACTTTTGAATTATGAAGGGGTAACTATGCACCTGTTGTAACGTAGCAAGAAGTAGAGGAGCCAACAACATTCATCAACCCAATTGCTATCATCTCCTTATTTCCATCCACTTGGTAATCCTTTAAAGCAGCAAAAGTCCTTCCCACTGCAATACCTTCCTGTTCCCAAAAATGTTATAATAACAATTGATGATGATATTTTTATTAAAATGTAGTGTGTTTGGCACATTAATTATTTGTAGCAAACACCCTCTATTCTTTTGTTAACCAATGAATTAAAGGGAAAAGTTAAAAGGCATTTGCTACTTCATTAAAATAATTTTTTATTTTAAAAAAATTATAGAGTTAAATTAGACACAAATATCAATAAAAGTACATGAAATTTTTTTTGAGTATTAATAAATTGTTAATTAATGTATTTTCTTTTCTTTTGAAAAACTATACTGCAATTTATAATTTAACATTCTATAACCTGTAACAAAATCCCTCCTCTTACATAATAATGAGACTTATTAATGAAGGGGGGAAATGTTAAACAATACCTGGATTTTGTTAATGAATACCCTAAGGGTATTCATTTAAGAAATATTACGTTTATAAACTTTTTATGGGAAAGGAAAAGGCAAGCAATTTTTGAAAATTTTTTATATTTTCATTAGAGTAATATTAGAACTTTCTTAAAATAGTTTATTAACAAAGTCTTTGATGATACTCATTAACTGACACTAATTTTCACTTAAGAGTTTATACAAAGGACCATTAATTATGGGGAGTAACATTAAATGGAATGTTATCATTCCATAAATAAAAAAAGAACAAACTTCATGAATTCTATCATTTATTAAAGGCGAAAAACTCATTTTCATCTCTACATTTTCACACAATTCTCACTTTGGTCCCTAACTTTTATTTTCACTGTTTTTAGTCTCTATCCTGAAAAACGTGTCTCATTTTTGTCCCTGTCATTACATTAGAAACGGATAATACACACGTGGCAAATGGAGTGCACTGTTGGTACATTAAAAGCTAACGTGACCATTAAAATAATTTAAAAAAATGTTATTTGGCATTAAAAAATGCCACATCAGCATCTAAATTAAAAGAAATAATTTATTAATTTTAACTAAATAAAAAAAAAGTTAAAAACATAATTAAAAAATAAAAATAATGTGAATTGAGATCTAAGTGTGTCTTGAACAAGAACACAAATCCAGATTCAAGAACACAAACCCAAAAATTATTATAAAAAAAAAAAAAAACAATAAATCTTTGTTGCTGAGAAAGTTTCTGCTTCGCTTGGTTGCAAGAAAACATAGGTGAATGAAGTAAGCTACAACTTCTAACATCAATTTATTTTTGTGAGCTGAGAATTCAAAACCTTCACTCTACAAAGCTTAAAGACTAATATTTAGCTCAACTGGTAGAAGTTATTCACTTTTTTTTTCTTCAAAACCCAAAATGGAAAAGAGGGTTTTACTATAAAGAAAAGAACAAAACTTTCACTTTCAAATTATTTTCCTGCATTTTCTCGGCAACCAAACAGAGAATGCTTTCATTTCTACTCTCTTTTTCCAAATTTCTCGGCTAACCCAGAGAGCTTCATTACCTAAGAAGCACGGGTGCGTTTCGGGACTCGGGTGCGGGTGCGGGTACGGGTGCGGGACTCGGCAAATTTTGAAAAAGTAGGGTGCGGGTGCGGCGGGACTCGGCAATTAAAAAATTATTAAAAATATTTTTATTTATATTTTCTATATATTTTTACTATTAAAATCTTCTTAAAAAACACATTGTTATGCTTTGATTCACAAAACAAAGAAAGAAGAAGGCAATAAACACATTACTATGCTTCTAAGGTCAGAATTTCGGGTTTTCCGGCGATTTTCAAGGCCGATATCGGCCTGTTTCGGCCTTTTCCGGCCTGTTTCGGCCGTATCGGCCGTATCGGTCGCCGGCCGATACGAACCGATATGGACGATACGGCCCGATTCTGGCCGATACGGACCGATTCTGGCCGAATCGAAGCCGATTCGGCGCGAATCGAGCTGCGTCGGTGCGAATCGAGCCGAGTCGGCGCGAATCCGAGGGAAAAAAAAAAAAAAAAAGTTCAGACGGGGCACCGACGCGCGGTCAACCGCGTCGGACGCCGAGTCCCGCGTCGGGCCGCGTCGGACTCGGGTGCGGCACCCTCCCAGCCGCACCCGTGCTTTCCAGTTCATTACCCGTTTCTGCTTGAGAAATCGACGAGCTGCTAGGACTCCCTTCCAGATGTGCCATTAAAGACCCAACAAACAAACAACGTCGTACAAAGGAAAACAGTGGAAAAGAAGAAAATAAAACCTAGCAAACGAAAGCAAGCTCAAAGGTCAATCCTTTAGTATCAGTAAATCCTTTAATTTTTTGCAACGCCGTTGTTGTCGCCGTCTTCTAGACAGTCACGCAGCTCAGCTTTCTCCGTAGCTCTCCGTCCTAGCCGGTGATTCTCGAAGCCCTTGGTGGTGATTGTTAAAGCTTCTGGCTCTTTGGACCGAAGCCGACGGTTTTAGTGGTGGAGAAGCTCGGCGAGGTTGGGCTGAAGCTTCTCAAAGAGTTTGCTCATGTGGATTGCTCTTACAATCTCAGTCCCAAAGAGCTTTGCAACAAGATCTCGCTCCATGATTAAAACCCAGATCTTTTATCTTCTTAGTTCAATCTCATGATGTCTAGTTCATTCTTTCTCTAACTCATCATCTTTGTCTCTCTCTTTAACCCCATGGCCAATCGGTAGTGATTGGGTGGTCTATCAGTCCAGATCTGAAAGAGAGAAGCATAGAGGATTTGGGTTTTTTTTTGGGGTTTGTTGATGATCCGTGGTCTGATTGGTGCTATGTTGTTTTGTTGTTGATGTTGGATAATTTAGATATTTTGTCATTGATTTGGCTAGGTTTTTTTTTTTTTTTTTTTTTTTTTTTTTTTAATTTCTGGGTCTGTGTTCTTGAATCTGGATTTGTGTTCTTGTTGTTCTTGTTTAAGATACACTTAGATCTTAATTCACATGATTTTTAGTTTTTAATTTTTTAATTTAGTTAAAATTAATAAATTAATTTTTTTTTTAATTTAGATGCTGACATGGTATTTTTTAAAGCCAAATAACATTTTTTATTATTATTTTAATGGCCACGTAAGCTTTTAGTGTGTCAACACTGCACTCTGTTTGCCACGTGTGTATTATCCGTCTTTGATGTAACGGTAAGAACAAAAACGAGATGCGTTTTTCAGGATATAATTAAAAGTGGTGAAAATAAAAGTTAAAGACCAAAATGAGAATTGCATAAAAATTTAGGAACGAAAATGGGTTTTTCACCTTTATTAAAACTACATAAAGTAATAAAGAAAATTGTTCTGGTTATGATGTAAGTCGTGTAACAAATAAGTAACCGACAGAGAATCTTACAGTGAGGGATAAAATGCCAGTGACAAGCCCGGTTTTCATTACCAGCCCCAGGTGGCTGCCATGGAAGTGTAACATGTGCCATGAAGGTGGGTTCAATCCTTCTTGTAATTTTCCAATCTGCCAAACAGAACCAATTGAAAACTTTAGTAATGATAGTGAAACATTTTACTAGTTACGAACTTTTTCTGCTTGGGGGTATTCATAATTTATGCATGAACTTACCACACTGATGCCATGATTATTAGCCTTGGATGCAAAGACTAGGAGAGTTGAGGCGATCACAGACACAAGTGGTGCTCCAGCTGAAACCCAGAACAGCTTTGGCCTTTTCATGCTCTGCAAGGCACGCATCTCGATCAATAGTAGTCCATTATTGATTTGTCAAAGAAAAATGTTATATACCAGGTCTGAACTATAATTATCGTACCCTCTTTATTACACCACCATATATATATATATATATATGCACGGCCACATTGGCTTAAATTATATTTTAAAAATGTGAGTTTAATTAAAATAGTGAACATAATTTCACAATTTTAACTAAAATAGTGTTTTTCAAAGGAAATATATACGGAGCACAATAACAAATGTGTACGAATGTTTTTCCATATGGGACTATGGGAGCAGCAATAACAAATGTGTAAGAATATTTTTCCATATGAGTCAAGGATATGGGCCATATTAACTTTTTTAATATGGCTCATATCCTTGACCATATTAAAAAAAAAGTTTATATATATATATATATATACATGCCCCCTGGACAAAAATGAAGAACAAAAGAATAAAGATATTATACACATAGTAGTATAGGTCTAGACCATTCAATCAGAAAATAGCCACTATCCAATATTGGACAATTAAATTAAAATGTGGTGTATTGTTAGGACAGGATGTACCTCAATAATTGGTAAGGCCTACCATAAAGAAAAAGAGCATATATAATTTGTGTCAATTTATAATGAGTCAGAAAGAATAATAAAAAATCCGGAAATAAAATTTTTTCTTTTTGATGAAAATATTATTAATTTATGTTAAGATGAAGATGAATTTCATACATCGTGTGAGCCAAAACGACTCAATGATAACCGGATTTTACCATAAATAAATTGAGTTGGAATATGATATACTATTAGTCATGGTGCAGATTTAACAAAAGTTTATAAGTTGCGTACTAGTAGTTTGTTACCAAAAAAAAAATTGCCACACCGACCTAAACAGCTATTAATGCCACAAAAGTGACTTGATCTTTCATTATTTTTTTTTAAAAAATTATAGGTTTTTATTTTTTATTTTTATAATTTAATTATTGGGTGGAAGGATTTTAATTCTTAACGTCTATGTTGGAAATTATTTTTTTTGAAATACCATTATTTTTATTCCCAATTAATTACTTAAGGAATATTTTTTTCCAAAATTTTTTTAAATATTATAGATTAATAAATTAAATACAGAAAATAATGATATAATAATGAAATAAAATAAAAAGGAAGTACGTGAGTGTGTCAAAATTTTCAAAAGTCATAGTTTTACGCTTAGTTTTTAATTTTGATTTTTTTTCCCTTTTCATTTCATATAATTTTCTATATAAAACTATAATTTAAGCTCAACTTTTAAGAAAGTTATAATAATTACAGTGTTTAACTTTTAAGAAAGTTATAATAATTAATCAAAATATTTATTTTTTTTGATACAATCACAATATTTCTTGAAGGCTTTGAAGAAAGAAAACAGAGACATCTGAAGCTAATGTGAATGAACATTGTGAAGGGCCAAATGAGAGTTATATTAAAACAGATATGTTTACTACAAACTAGACTACAATCCAATAATTAATTGGAAAGACAAATATACAAGAAGAGAGAGAGAGATTCAGTGCCCATTTGGTAACAATGTTTAAGTATTGTTATTTAGTTTTCAATATTTTTGAAATACGTATTTGAGTTTTATAGAAATATGTATTAGAAGTGTTATTATTGTTTAAATACTAAAAACTGTTGTTTAAACAACAGTAACGATGTTAGATCTAAAAAACACAATATATTAAAATTCATGTGACTCAAACCTCCCCTATTTAAAATAATCTTTCTCAAGATGGGACTTAGGTCAGATTATTGCTTAGTTTATTACTCAAGACTTAAGAGAGCGCATGTGACTTTCTTATCATCTAGCTACTCTCCCAAGGTATAATTCCTATCAATAGAAAGCTACTATTATTATGTTCAACTAGGATAGTCACATAAGGATAAGGTCATCCCACCTTACCTTTCTTATTCTAGAAAAAAGAAGAAAAAAAAAGGTACCTAATTAACCTTAAGTCGTAGGACAATTGTTGGAGATACGTACATTTTAGTAAAGATAGTGATGTAAAAAGTTCATGGTTAAAAGATTAAATTTATTATATTTCAATAATTTAAATTTTTAGAACAAATAGTAATTTAATATGGTATCAGAGTAGAGCAGGAAATCATGAGTTTGATTCATGTCTCTTCCACTTGAGCTCACACATGAAAGGAGTGTTAGAAGTATTTGATTAAATGATTAAATTTATTATATCCCAATAACTTAAATTTTTGGAACAATTTGTAATTTAACAATCATTCGAAATTTCGAATATTTCCCTTCCCCTCTTTTATGAGCCAAAACTTATTTAATTTGAACCTCTCCCTTCTCCTCTTTTAGGAGCCAAAACTTACTTATTTAATGTTTAAACATAAACATGATAAGACCCAGTTAGCCACTTGTGTTATGTTATAGAATTCTTTTTGCTATAGAAAGTAGAAACCCTATGAAAACCATCAACTTAATTAATTATTAAAATCTTTTTGCTATAAAAATCTAGATGGTACGTAGCTAGATATTTGCTACAAAGGGTTGAGGGAGAAAGAGATATCTATGCTTGGTCGCATTAGTCTTAAAACAATATTTTATGTTATGAGATGTATATGATTTGCTTTATCCACAAGATCAATTACATAATTGATTATTTTGAGGGTTTGAGCGAGAACTAGCTGCCGTGGATCAACAACTAATAAAAAATTTTGCATCGGTATTAAGAAAATAGAACCAACTAAAACTCAATCATGGCAACAAATGACACGTGTTATACATGCATATTACAATCCAAACGAGTACGTGTACGAGTCTTTGCAATTACTATAACGTGAGCCACAGCCAAGACAAACTTCCTTTCGGTTTGTTTTTGCCTATGCTTTATCCCTAGGCAATTACTACCACAATTGTGAAAGATATTTGAAGGTTTATGGGTCATAATTGCTTACCAAGAAAAAAGGTTTTGGGTCATAGTATGATAGTAACTTATAATTTTCTTGTTGACCCCACTTGTGTGTGTGTGTGTGTGTGTTTTTCTAGGGAAAGTTTGTGATCCATGATTCCATGCAACCGTCAATTGTATGAACTATAAAATTGGTAAAACCAATCTATCATAATAAATACACATCGAGATCGAATCAATGAAATTGTCCTCTACTGCAGATTTTGTTTCATCTTTTTTTTTTTTTTTTTTTTTGGTGTGTATAAATAAGTAATACTTGCAGAAAAAGAGAGTGAAGGGGAATAACGTACCACGTGTCTTGCCAATAATAGTAAGACAAGGAAGCAAAATCCCATGACTATAGTTTGCCATGACCACTGCAGGAAAACAATGAATTACATTAGTACCTAATGCATAAATATTTAGCTGCAAAGTACCATGGTTTTAAAAGAAGATTTGAGTCACAACTTCTTGAATTTAGATTAACTCTTTGTTAAATCGTTTATTTGCATATTTGTTGAAAGTGCAACAATGAATATAGCAGCAAAATGAAAGATATTAACATTTTGATTTTAAAATAAAACTTGAGTTGTAAACTTAGATTAACTTTTTGTTAAAAAATCTATTTGCATGTTTGTAGAAAGTTGGTAATAATACACTTGTACCAAAATAAAAGTGAGATTTTAAAAAATTATATTATTATAATAATAAGAAATGAGGATTATTTTTTATTACCAAACTCTCTCTTCTTATATTTATTTTGCTAATTGGTGGCAGAAGTCAACAGAAGGGAATATTACGTTCTGCACAATTCCCACTGTACTCTTTTTATTGTCTTTTTATTGTGCTGTTTATAAACTTTTATAAACATAAGATGATAACATCAATACTGAGGTCATTTAGCACAGAATAGCAAAGGATTGATGGTGGTTGGCTGCTTGCAACAATTACCATAACAAAATTATACAATAAAAAAATTATAATGAACATGTACTTTAATATAATGCTACGAACGAGTATTGAATAATTATTTGGTATTCTGAAAATACAATGATATGGTATTATTGAATAAATTTGGAAAGTTTACTAACAAATAATCATGTGCTTTTTAAGAGTGCAATTAATGGTGTTATAATTATTAATTATTCCTATAAAAAATTTATTAATTATTATTTTTAGAAGAGTGTTATATATAATCCTGGTTAAGTAACTGTAGGCCTTTTCCAATATTGAGTGTGTCAGTTAATTAGTATTGGTTGATAAGAAAGTAATACTTCTTTTCTTCTTCTTCTTCTTCTTCTTCCATTTTTTTTTTTTTTTTTTTGAGAAACCAGTAATACCTCTTTTCTGTTGTGGAAAACAGAGCTTAAAACAGGAACCAAACCCATTTGTTTGGTGAAATTAGTGATTCCAAGGAGGCTTTTAAGCTGTTGCAGAGAGACTATGATAGCAGCTCCAGCCATGAAGCCAATAAGAGTAGCTTTGGAAAGAAAGTCAATAATAAATCCAAGCCTGCAATTCAAACCAAAAAAAAAAAAAAACCAAACCTGCTATTAGTACGAAAGGAAAAAATTTTTATTTTTTTTTGGGGTGGAAAGATATATAGAAGAAGAAGAAGAAAAAAGAGATCACCTTAATAATCCTAAAGAAGCTTGGAAGAGACCAGCAAAGAAGGTTGAAGAAAAGGCTAGTTGAAGAAACAAGAGGGGGTTATTGCTTGGAGACACTTCTTGCCTAAGCATGGATCCTAGTATAAGAGAAGCAATGGAAACAGGTCCTACTGCTAGGTCCCTAGAACTCCCAAGAACAGCATACACAAGTGGAGGGACAAAGCTGGAATCTTTATGTGTAAAACCAACAAAAGAAAGAGGAGTGAGTTAGAAACAATAGAACAGTATATGATTTAAATTAAGGTATGAAAGAAGTTGAAAAAAAGGATATACATATACTCACATAGACCCACAATAGGAGGCAGATTAGCAAGCTTAGCATAACTGATGCCCTGTAAAGAAAAAAGGGCCATAAAGGAAACAGGTTCAATCAATGCATGTTATTTCATTATTTCACTTTAAAAAGCTCAGACTAAAAAAGTATGAAATGAAAGGTGTGAAAAAGAATATAGCAAGTGAGATGAGTAACCTGGGGAATGGCTAAGCTAGCAATGGTGAGACCAGCAACAATGTCAGATTTGAAGAGTTTGAGGCTGTAATTAGGACCCCATTGAAGAATAGGAAAGATATACTGAGCTCCAAGTATTAATTTCTTCTTCGTTGGTTGGCCTTTGAATTGGCGCAAAGGGTCATCAGGGAAAAAGGTTTCCTTGAGTCTGATCTTCAGCTTCTGTACGGTGCTCATAGGGGGTGGTGTTACAACCTTGTGTGCTTCCATGGCTATTTCCAAGCAGTGAGAGTGCATGGTACTAGCTTTGGCTTCCATTGGAAAGAAAGTGGAATGTTTTTTTTTTTTTGCTAAGAGAAAGTGGTATGTTTTACTTTGGTTGATCAAATCCTAGCTAGCTTGCAAGCTCTCTTTTTATGTGAGTCTCCACCCCATCAATCAACCTTTCCAAGACCTCTAAAATACAAAGCAGTAGTACTACTTGGCTATAATATATATATACACACACACATATATGAATATATATGGATGAGATTTTATGTTAAGGCTTATCAAAATAGCAATGTTGTGGTAGTTGAGGCCACTTACTTTTTGGGCACGTTGACGGGCCTTGCCTATGGAAATTGGTCAATTTGACCACATATGATTGATTATGAAGGGTTGCCGCTTGTTGAGTTTTCAAAAATCATTAAGAAATATGCACACAAGGTAAATAGAGGGGAAGAGGTGTGAACAACATTGAAGTTACATAAACCAGTGTGCCATGGAATTAGTTGTGTGGTGTGGCATTTGTTGCTAACCAGAAAATGGAATATTTTGGTCGAATATCCCTCCTTTCTTCAGTTCTCTCTCATTAAGGAATGGTGGTTCACTTCTCTAGGCTGTTTATGAATTTTATGAGGATGGTTTTATTGTTAAATACAGATCAGAAATGGAAGAGAGAGGGAGAGAGAGTGAAATCTAGTCGGTATTATGCAATGCTAAGGCAGTACCTTTATGTGGATGAACCAAATCATTTATACGTCATAACATAAAGTATTGTTTTAAGCCTAATGTGACCAAGCATACGCAACCACATGGCAGTGATATGTCACAATAAATGCATGACCTATCTCCTTACTCAAACCCTCAGATACAAACTTTTTCACATTTGGCATGAGCTGTTATAACTGATGCATAATAATAAAAGTAGCGTTTATGATAGACACGCAAAAATGATATTATTCTGATCACAACATACCATATTAGCAATATTGAAAACTATTGTGTCAGATTCATGAAAAATATACCACCTCCATAGTGCTATGTTGGCTATGAGTTTGCGAAGATAAGAATTTGCTTATTCGGTGCAGAGGTACCATGGCTATGGCGGTAACCATTTTAATATATGTGGAGTAGTATTGAGTTGAGAGTACATGTCACAACTCTCTGTCCTCAGCAATTTTAAAATTTTGGTTTCTATTTCCCAATCCTTTAGGCATCAGCATACTTTGTTTGTCTTTATCATTGAAATATTTGTGAGTTAGCTGACCTATATATATATATATATATATGCCCTAATATGCTCAATGCACAACAATATGCTGAATTCCACCCAATCGACTCATTTAACTTGAATATAAAAATCATTTGTTCTATATTGAGTGTTGAACTATTTTTTAGTTCTATTAATCATAGTCTGTCAAGTTGTAACACATCTTTTTCTTCTTCTTTGTTTTTTTCCATTGTAAAGTATCCAAACATATGGAATTTTGATAACATAATACAATTTACAGAAATAAAATAATACAATTTACAAAATATAAAGTGGAACATTAAAAGTGAAATAAGGTTTTTTTTTTTTTTTTTTTTTTTTTTTTTAAATATTCGATATATATATACATTTGATAGCCTCATACTTCATTTATACTTAAGGTTAATGATTCAACAAGATAAGTGTGCCTTTCAATTGTCATAGCCTTAAAGGTATCATATACTTTTCCTAGCAAGAGTTCCATTAAGATTCTCTTACAATGTTTTCATCAAAAAAAGATTCTCTTACAATGTGAAATTTTTTTTTCTATTCTTTTTCTTTTTCTTTTCCTTACTTATAATTTAAGAATGAAGAGAAGAGACAGGAGCAAATATTGGGAAGGAAAACCATCATTTGTTTTAGAATGGAATGTCATGGGAGACATAAAAGTGAAAGTGAAGGAGAAAGAACATATATAGATGATTTTTTTTTTTCAATGAAAAAAAGATGCTTGTCATCATTTATTTGATTCAAGCCACTCAACTTTCTAAAATGAGAAAGTTTATAGATTGTTACTTGATAGGTAAAAATAATAATATCAATGGTGGGTTTAAATAAGAACCAAACTTGCTAATTTAACTATTGGGAAATTTTTTATGTTTGCACACATTGCTCTTCTAAAATGGGCCATTGTCTATAGTAGTTTAGTACCAACCGCAAAATTAGATTGTGGTTGCTGCCAATTTGTGCTTGTGTATAATTATTGCCATGCATATTATGGGTTTGGACCAATGTGGAAAATCCATGTGAAATACAAGCATGATTGGTCTTAGTCTGTTGGTGACATATGCAATAGAAGATGACTTCTTTGATTTAGCATTAATCAATTATGAAGTATAAGACTCAAGTCTTATATAAGAACAAAGAATTCATATCAATTATTTATGTCACAGAGCACCTTCTAGTGGATATCATTTGGAAATAGGAAGTAGGAGAAGTCTTGAAATTTTTATTTAATTAAATGAGAGTTAACCATCCAATTCATTTTTCTTAGAAATTCAGACTTGTTCAATCTATAACTAAATTAGATCTTAAGCTATCCCAATTGAGAGGTCGGAATCTGATAGGAGGCTTATAGACCAGGGCCTTCAGGGCTTCAGGCTAGTCAACGTCAAGTAACACTACAAGTAGCAACTTGTAGGAATCTACAATTGAGAGAGAGAGAGAGAGAGAGGAGAGAGAGAGAGAGAGAGAGAGAGAGAGAAGAGAGAGAAGAGAGAGAGAGAGAGAGAGAGAGAGAGAGAGAGAGAGAGAGAGAGAGAGAGAGAGAAGAAGAAGAAGAAGAAGAAGAAGAAGAAAGAAGAAAATGTATAAAGAAAAAAACTTTTGGATTCGAATCCATTGATGGAAACTCTTCTTTATTTCTTTTTCTTACTTTTTAGGTAGAAGAACACAATCATTGGTCTTGGAAATTTACTTTTTCTGTTTTGATAGGCAAAAAAGAAAAAAAGAAAAAAAAAAAGAAGAAGATAAAAAATGAATATTAAATTTACTAATTTGGCCATTTAAACATGTTGGACAAATTATTATTAATTTTTTTTTTTGGTTGAATGGTCGAATTTCAATCCAATCATTCAACTATTGATTGCATCAATTTAGATATTAAATTTCAAAACCAACTCAATTTATCTTTAGATATCCTCCATTAAAATTTTAATGGAATTATCTAATGTCACAACGTGGTAGCATAGAAAATATATAATACAAAATTAAACTCTGAAACACCTTAAATCTTTGAAGTAGAGCTATGTAATCCAATTGAGAAAAATATATATATATATATATAAAGGAAAAAAATATAAATTTTTAATTGATACTACACAATTGAATGAGTACATCACATGTTTATGGAAAAGATAAATGAGGACAACTAAAAAAAAATGACAACAAAAAAAATAAAATAAAATAACAGTAGGTTGGAAAACTGTCTCGAAGCTAAGCTATGTTTTAACTTTTAACTACAAATGAATTAGCAAAAAGTATAAAATTAAAAGAAGAAATGAGCACTAGAAAAGAAAGAAACATTGGGTACAGTCTTGGAACTAAACAATGCTTTTAATTAATTAAATAAAAATTAGCAAAAATATTCGTGGGCGGCAGGATTCGAACCTGCGCGGGCAAAGCCCACATGATTTCTAGTCATGCCCGATAACCACTCCGGCACGCCCACCTTGATGTTCCAGTTTGTAACCAACATGGAATAGATAATAAAAATTATAGAACTGGTGACCACTATCATTGGAGCAGTAAAGGACCCACCAAGTGTATATCTCAAAGTAAAGTGCAGTGGAGGCACAATAGTGACATTCCATTGGAGGAACACACTTTCTATAAAGAAGAGATTATAATATTTATAAATCCAATGAGAATTACATAAAAAAAAAAAAAAAAAAAAGGTCGGTCAAGAAAAATCATTATACGACTATCACTGGAGCCGATTAATTATAAATAATAAAGTTACATGATAAAGTGCCAAATCTAATGGGAAATAGACAAGATTTGGATCTCTAACATGCTTGGCCAATTGCAGTTCTGAAAGTAGGAAATGTGCATCTTGTCTTTGATCATCTAAGAACTTCATCAAAAGAAAATTGATAAAAGAATTTAAAAAAGAAAATAGAAAACTAGCAGACTTGAGGGTTTTTTTATTTTTATTTTCATTTTTTATAAAAAAATATGCTAATCACAAGATTTTAAATGTCTCACCATATACTACAGAATAACATATCATTATGATTGTTTTGATTCAAAAATAATTATGAATGCAATTTTCCCCATTTTTTAAAAAGATCAAGGACGAGTGATGCAATTGTTCTTAATATAATGGGGGAAAATCACATTATCCGTCCCACCAATAAAAAGAAGCTATTTCCTATTAACATATAATTACAAATAGTTCATACTTCATAGTCGTTGAAACTCATATATAATAAATTATCACGGAGGGTATCTCTTTGTTTTTATTCTAAACTTTGTGGAAATATACTGCTGTCTTTAAATTTCAGAGGATTTATGTCAAATAGTTGCATCTTCAGAGAGACAACACAAAGAACAGTTGATTGCTGTGGGAATACCCTCTAAACGTGCTTAGGAATCAACCCTCTAAAATGTATTTTATTCTTATTGCAAAATTATCAATAATTCTGAAATAACAACAAATCAGGCAAAAGAGGATAATGATTAAACTTTTGTCAGTATGTGAAAATTTCAAGGACCAAAAAAATGAATTCAAGGAGGCTTGGAATTCTATGACATGAGGCATGTAAGTGAGTGGTTAATTGTCACAGCATAAACATGCAATATGTCTCTTATAATGATGGTTTTAGCTACTGATTAATTTTCTATCTTTTTGGTAAAAGCAAATCATAGTTATCCAAGCAAGCATATCTCTCTGAACAGAAAAGGTGCTCGAAATTATCTTCTAGACTCAAGTGAGTATTCTATTTAAAATTTGTATATTAAAGCAAGAATCTGCATGAAAAGTAAGCGCAACATAATGGTAAAAGGTATTGTCTTTGTCTTTACTTTTAGAAGATAATAAGCCACTGTCCAACATTCTTTCAGCAAGGTGATATTAATGGTCTTAAAGCAATTACAGGTTTCCTTTTTCTACGGAGTCCTTTTGAACCACAAAGAAAATATGCTATTGGGATGACAAAGCGATGAATGATGGTGTAAGAAATGTGGTCCTGTGAATGTCAACCATATTTCAAAAAGTCGATGAATATGTTAAAGATCCTTTTTCTGGTAGAAAAAAAAAAAAATAATTTGTGGAGATGAGGAACATTTGACACATGCTTTTGCTAAGCTCCAACAATTTGAAGCCATGACGTGTGTAATTGCATAGCTTTGCTTTTTACATTGTTAATGGAAAATGTCACATAGTTAAAGATGCTAATGTCACATTGCTAACTTTGCTTTACATTGTTAAAGGAGAATGTCACATTGTTAGGGACCAAGGGTGTTATTCTTTTCATGGTCTGCACAAGAATATATTACCATTACATTCTGTTTTCATTTCAAATTTGAACTTTGTTAAAGATTGCAATGACTAAAGCCTAATTACGTGCCTAATTTTTGAAATTTGTCACTGAAAAGATAATATATTGACTAAAACTTTAGTGATAACAGACTGCAGAATGAATCTAAACACTATATATCAGGATCACTAAAAATCTTAACCTCAACAAGGTAAAATATTTTTAAAAACTCAATAAATGAACAAAAATTATATACGAGTCCCCTAAGTAATAGAATTTATCTAAACAAGGACAATTGAAAAACTTAAAAAAGGACAAAAATCGGCTGTTGTGTTATTAATTTTATCTTCCTTGGTAACTATAGGAATTAGGTACATGTTAGTTGGAGTTACCAATAGTCAGCTATGAAATGAGTAGTAGCAATGATCAAGTACATTTTGGGTTTAAACTTATTCTACTGCATAGTAGATGGGGTTGAAACTTGAAAGAATATTTTTCAGCTAAATAGCATTGCTCAACTTTTATTGACAGTCTAAAGTAAGGAAAGGGAATTCAATTTATCTCTAGCATGATCAATGGCACCCTGCTGGACCACTATATTCGAAATATGGCTCTAGAGTCTTGTATGATTCAGCAAGTTCACTGCAAGCTAAAGTACAAGCTAAAGTTTGGACAGATTGATGGTATCTAGTGTGTGATAAAAGAGAGATGTGGGTATGGCCTCCAGCTAGATAAAATGATCTGGTAGAAATTCAAAGTAGGATCTCTAACTTTGCATTATGCAATTGTCTAGTTTCCTCCCAAAACCAGTAGTTTCACTTTTTCCAAGACGTGAGATGTAACGCAAAGAAAGTTGCCTCAAGTAACTGATAGAATCTAGTCTGGTTTAGCATAGCTATTTCTCAGCATTCTTTTATTTTGACTTGACAATAAATTCTAGCACATGGAAAATTGTATTATGTACTTACTGCAGAAGTTAGCTTGAGAGTTGCAACCATATTTTCTTTGAATGCTTCTTTACCAACCCAGTATAGAAGATTGTTTTCAGCACATGTTTGATCAAGAGAGATGTAAATGATTGAATGATAAGTTTAATCAGGCAGTAAGCTCTTTGAAGGTTAAGAGTCTTAATGTTAGGCTGCAACCATGTACTTACTCTGGCTAGACCAATAATGTTTGAGTTCAAAAAAGTGGTGTAAAAAGTCAAGAGGTTTTGGTCCAATCAATCATAGCTCCTGTTAGATTCTGATTAGATACTGATTAGATACAATGAACAAAGTACCCAAATCTATTAGGAATATCTTTCATTATACCATTTGGAATATCTGTATTTCCTTTTCTTTCTTTCTTTTTTTTTTCTTTTTTTTTTTTTTTTTTTTGGAATTGGGTTTGCTAGTTAGTTGAAAATTTCTTTCTTTTTTTTTTCTTTTTTTTTTTTTTTTTTTTGGAATTGGGTTTGCTAGTTAGTTGAAAAGGTTGTAAGCTTTTTGCTGGTTGAACTTTGCCTATTCTCTCAAAAAAATTAATATTGAACACATACTTTGTAAGAGGATTGAGTAACTTACAATGCAATTGACTGAAGACCCTAAAAGGCTATCAACAGAACATTACTAGAAACAACAATACACCAAAACCAAACAAAAGAAGCTCCATGACTTTAGGTCTGATCGTCCAATGCACATCACAATAAATAGTTAAAGTTGATTACACAATAAAAGTAGTGAGGTGCGTTGCTTACATCAAGTAACTGGAGAGGCATCAGCAACCTAACCTACTTAGTGCAATATGTATAAATGAAGTTTGAATTTTCATATTAAATGGCCAAAGGTGACACCATTTCAAGATGTGGGGTTCTTTTCCTTGTTAAATTTGCTATCAATTTTACCACAAAATGTTTACAAATTAACATAACAATGAATAAAATTGATGTTAATTTCAAATCAACAACATAATAATTAAATTTCTGAATTAGTTTTTTGTCTTGTAATTAAAAGTTGACACACCAAATTTGTACTAAATGTAGCATCACCCTTTTTAATTCATTGGTGCATAATGGTATTGGCAAAGAAAAAACTTGCTTCCTTGTAAGCTTACTTTTTTTTTAATGTCGAATAACTGGCAGAGCGTAAAAATAGCTTCTCATACTAATAGTGTCAAAGTTGGCCCTTGAGTGGCTGTGTTTGACTAGGAATTGAAGGGGTTTGAGTGCGCGTCAAATAATTAAGCATGTCACAAACCATAAGCTGATTTGCCTCTTGTTTAGCACTCAGCAGTGTGTGCCACTATCTTCTAGTCTCATTTGTTAATCAAGTAATAAATTAAAATATCAATTTTTGATGTGCTTTTTGGGCTTTAACTGGTGTTGAGTTGAGTGCGCCTCATATCTAGAAACACATATTGGTGCACGTCCACTTATTTGCTGAAAGTGATATAGATTATATAACTCAAAGAAAGCTGCAAGTATTAGCATATTTGGTTTAGGACAAAACTTAGATATGCTTCCATTATCCATATTTATTAGATTCTCCAACACATAGTGTATTGACCAATGCAACAAAAAATATATTTATATACCTTTTAGTTACAACAATTTTCTACCTCGCTAAAGACTTTAAACAAATAAACCAATAAGCTACCAAAAATTTAAGTAATTAAGTCTATCCAAACTAGCATTTAGTGATGCATAAACAAGAGAACAAGTGCCACTGTTGGTCTAGTGCGTGGTGGTAATGTTATATTCCTCCTCTTGTCAAGTGTAACTATGTCAGTGAAGTTCATTCATAGGGGAAAAAAAAAAAAACTATGTTAAGTGGAAGTTTTAAGTCTTATTTTTGAGTTTAGGCAACAATGGTTGAAAAGGGATTAGGCAAGCAGAGGGCAATCTCTGTTGCTTAGCCCAATAACCCAGGCCGTTGGCGCTTTACTCAGGAAGGTAGACCATTGAGAAGGTTGTATTATTCTGGCCCAATGCTAGCTGGGCCCCATATTGCAAGTAACATGCTAATCCACTCATATAAATATTATTATTCATAAATAATTTGATAGTTGTGGGTGGTGTATTATTATTATTTTTTTAATGATAATTTAATAGTTGGAGGTGGGAGGATTTAAACTCTAGATATATCTAATTATGTTGGAAATATAGATAACACCATAACAATTGAGCTATAAGGCTATTGGCAAAAATATTATTGAAACAAATATATATATATATATATATAAGGAATTAGTCTCAATTTTTAGCGAGATTAGTCCATTCCCTATCCATAAGACACTCTAAAGACTCCATTGATCAATAGTGTGATGAATGAAACTTGAGACTTTCAAGTTTACGACATGTCCTTTAAGTCCATTAAACTCACCATCAAAGTGTTTTCAAATGGATAAAAAGAACATATCTTTAAATAATACTATAAAATTTTCTAGCCATATCATAATTCAAGATGAATCTATAATATCTTACACGTACTCTGGTACCTGTGAATAGTTGTAAATTAATCCAAAAAAAAAAAAAAAAACTGTCACTTTCAACTTACAACGATCCCTTGGAAAAACAAACACATGATTATGATCATAATTCATAAATACTTCAGCGAGAACTAGCTGCCATGGATCAACAACTAATAAAAAAAAATTTGCATTGCTATTAAAAAAATTTGACCAACTATACCTCAATCATGGTTCTACTTCTACCTCATTGATAATTAGCCACAATATGAGCATATGATTTTCTGCAGACATCTCTACAATAACTTCAGGAAGAATAACCCTAATGTTCTTATTAGAGATATGTTTTGGAGAGCAGCCAATGCAACATATAAAGAAGAATATGATAGGGTGATGGATGAACTTTAAGAAATTGATGTTGATGCACACAATTGGTTGTAAGTTCATTCAGCAACAATATGGGCCAGAGACATGTTAAGGGGGATGGTTTAACTAATACAATACTGAACAATATGTGTGAGAGTTTTAACAACAGAATATTGAAATTCGAATCTAACCTTATAATTATCATGATATGAATCTTTTTATTTACCTACTTTTAGTTAGGTTCAATTGTTTAGGTGAATTCAATTCATTATTTGATTGTTTTTGTATGTGATTGGAGCTTGAGTGCATCAAGTTATATCTAATGACTAGGTTTCAAGAAAATAGAGAGAAGATTATGAAAGTTGAATTAGAGATATGACCCAAAGTTATGAAGAGGTTGCATAAAGAAAAGATGGCATGCAGTAGGTGGCTTCCTTGTTGGGCAAGACAGACAAAGTTTGAAATAAAAAATGGTCTGTAAAGCTTCACTATGTACTTAGTTGTATCACATTGCAGTTATAGGAAGTGGGATATAACTGGCATATCCTGTTCTCATGCAATTGCATGCATTGTTTTCAACAAACAAGATACTGAGCAGTGTGTTAATAAGTGTTTCCCAAGTCTCTACATACAATGCTTGCTACGAGCCAATCATAGCACCTATTAATGGGCAAAATATGTGGAGACTCAATGGTGTCCAACCTATATAGCCTCCCATCAAAAGAAGACCACATGGTAGGTCTAAGAAGAAAAGAGCAAGGGAACCTAATGAACCAAAAAGTTATAAACTTGGTATCTCCAAGCAGTGTAGTGCCTGTGGTAAATTAGGTCATAATAAAAGAAGTTACAAAGTGAGATGGAAGGGAACTCTTCACTACCAGGCACCATAAACAGAACTAGTATAACTAATAAGGTCAAATATTAACATATGTGTGAATTAGTTGCTTTTACCTTCTTTTTTTTTTTTTAGAAAGCAATTGCAGACATTTTTGGTTACGAGTAAGGGTGACATTGACATTGTGGTGTTTTTAAAACTTCAAGACCTAATGTTTGCATTTGATTGTGTAAAGACTAAATTATGGTTTATGTGATACTGTATGTCGAATTTGCATGTAGCTTGGAATTATGAGTTTGTATTTGCAAGCATATGTTGCTGCTAGGACAGTGAATCAAAATTATGCAAATCTTCTATTGATGCTTTAATTTGCACCTTCGTCAGGCTTGTGATTGCCCATTCCTTGTTAGATTATAATTTTGACTCTATTGGAAAAGTTTCTGTTGAAATGGCTAAGAGACTACCTTGGGATATGCTGATTAATTTATTGAATTGCTTGGAAACTTCCTTCGCCATTTGTCGTGTATGCAATGTGAGTTTTCTTAAAATGGGATACTTTGTTTTTCTCCCCAGTTTCCTGCAATTTTGGAATGCAGCTTGTAAGAGCTTGTTGATGTAACTCTTTGCACGGGAAACACAATCTAAATGTTGTCATTATTGATATGGTTTGTACAAGTTTACTTCCAAAAGCATATAAATAATTAGATATATGAAGGTGCTCTAAATTTGTATTGACTAAAATACACTTTTTGCCCTTAAAGTTTGGGATAGTTTTCATTTTGGCCCTTTTGACTTGGTTTTCTGTTTGGCTCTTGACATTTATTTTGACCATTCATTTTTGCATTTCATGGAAATGAAAATTTTGAAACGTAAAGGGCCAAAGCAGAGAACTGGATGAATCATCAAGGCCAAAATGAAAATTTGGAAACTTAAAAGGCCAACATGAACATGAATCAAACATGAAGGATGAAAATTTTGAAATTTGAAGGACCAATATGAAAACAACCCTAAACTTTAAGGGCCAAAAGTTGTACTTTTGCAATTATTCTTTTGTTTTTATATCGGGATGTTTTTATCAACTAAACTAAGTATAAGCTAGTTGGATAAATGTTTATGACATCCTATCATGGGAAGCATTTCAAGTAATGGGTTTGATGCAGGAGCAACAAGGAGGATGTCATTAGTTATCGATAATTCTGAGATTTAGAAATTTTAGTTTTCTATTTTTACTCAGTAAAGGGTATTTTAGCAACTTGGTAAAATTTAGAAAAGCACATATTTATGCTTTGTTAGTAAGGGTTGGGCTTGTTTAATCACTGGGCTTGATTAGAGCCCTAGATAACTTTGTGACTGATTATTGCTGATAATTATAAAAAAGTTTATAATAGGTATTAAGTCTCTAATGTTGGTTTTTTTGAAATGAAACTTGCTGATTTTCTTGATTTTAGTTTCTAACCGAAGCCTTGTAGACTATGATTTTCTTCTCTCTTGTTGGCATATGTGGAGTAAACTTGATAGTGATGCTATGAAGACATCTTTATGTACCTTTACGTGTTTATCTACCTTTGTGCGTGTCTATACATTATCCGCTCGGTCTTTTTTTTTTTTTTTTTTTTAGAAAGTTTTAACCTATGGCGTCCGCTTCTGATGATAGCTCTTTATCATCAGACTAAGACACCGATCAGTTTTTGGTGTAGGTGGGGATTAAACCACAGATCTCTTGTACAACCATCAGAGACTTTATCAGTAGAGCTAACTAGAACCCACCTCGGTCTATTTCTTTATGTTGCATTAATAAACTGTTTCTATTCATGGTCTACTTTATCTGGTCATCTTTGTTGTTCATATCTTATCTCTTAGAAAATCAACAATATCCAACAACAGAAAAGAATAATGGCTGGCACATGACATATTTATTTGATTCCTCTAGTATATGATCTTTTACAGGTGGAAAATTGTTGTGGGGGGTAAAAACTCAGAGCTACTTAACGAGCTTGGAGTACCGGATTAAGAAGTATTATATTTCCGAAGAGCAATAGTTGGGTGAGGACGGCCCATCTGAAGGCAGGAAGCCCAGAAGTAGAGGGGGAGTATCGTCCGAAGAGGTCACTACTGGTCCGAAGATGTCTCACTCCTCGGCCACAAATAGCCTTGATCAAACAAACATGTGGAAGGTCCGTATAATCTTCCTAGCGATCCCAATGATGATGATAAGTTCTGGGTAGGTCTGGAGATGATCAGAACGATGAGATATCTAAAGGAAAAGCTGCAACCACCGTATTTAATGCACTGCAATAGCTTTTCTGGCCGCATTTATGTGGAGAAGACCCCTGAACAGTGTAACCTCAGTTACCGCCACTCACAAAGAACTAAAGTAAGCACATGACGTGACATGCACTCAAGTAGATACGCGGATGAAGAACAGGTGGACGATGGAGATGATGAGAAAGGATGCTATATAAAGAAGAAGAGTCCCTGATAAGAGGAGACGAGAGAGAAAAAAAGAGAAGCTTTACTGTAACTCTGAATGTTGTAATCACTGTTCACTTAATAAAACATTTCTTCGGACATTCATTCATGGAATTGTTTAAGTATTATTTCATGTTATCATCACTACAAGTAACCTAGCCAACCATTGTTTACTTCATAACCAGCCCAGCTCTTTTGCCCACTTTCTACAAATTCATTGTCCTGAGTTCGTTAGGCCTTTAACCCATATCTTTTAGATTTGGGCTACAAAGACAGACCCTACAATTGTATTTATTAAAAATGATTATTATTAATAGATATTATTATTATTGTTCTACGCTGATAATATTAATAAAGTAGTATTTAATTTTAATCTCCTTTTCTATATATAAGCGAAGACGATAAATGTGGATTAAAACAAAGTAGAGGTAAAAGAAGATCAACAACTAGAAAGAAAGGAAAGGATAGGAAAGGAAAGAGCAGAAAAAGAAGTTTTAGAAAAAGTAAATGTTATTGAGAGAAGGAGAGCATCTTATCTCCTTTTTCTCAACAATGAGATAAACGCATTATAAGAAGATAGACATACTTTCTCTGGTGCCAAACGTTTTTTGAAAGGCACAAACCCAAAAAAAAAAAGTGATTGATCTTATTTCTTCATCTCTCACACAGCTTTTTGTCTGTTTGATCTATTCTAGTATAGAGAGACACCAATTCCATGTGCATTATAATATACAAAATAAAATTTAATTTTAAGGGTAACATAAACTCTCTCTTTATATATATATATATATATTAATAGCTAAAAATTAGAGTAAATCCAATTAGATTTTAATTGGATTTTAATTATGTGTTACGTGTTCTATTTAATTTTTAATTTAGTGTCAATTGATTAATTGAGTGTAAAAATAAGAGTTTGAATCTAATTAGATTCAAAATTGGATTTCAATTGAAATCCAATTTTTCGCAACATATCCATTTAATTTTTTAATTTTTGTGGCAAGTGAATTATTGGGTGCATATACCGAAAAATATAAAACCAGTTAAATTCTAAATTATATATATATATATATATTGTACGCTTGGGCCTAGGCCTTATGGTACAACACATGATCACGTTCCTATTGGACCTTTGGTCTTGGGCCAGATGCATTTTAAGGCCCAAGCTGAGCTCAAGTACCATAATGAGTCCATGTTGTCTTAAACGTATCAAAGGCAAGCCCCTGCCGATCAATTTTAACTTGATCGGGAATGTGCTTGCTCAGGATGGCCTGTGTTCTCGGCTGCTTGATATTGCCTTGGGGAATATCGCTGCCGAGCAGTCTTTTGGAGGCTGGAACCAATTCTGATGCCATTACCACTGTTCCCAACAGAGCATATTCTCATTAGGAATAATTAGATTGGACCCCACCCACATGAGTGAGATCAGAAAGTAATCATAACGCCTCCACCCACTTCAAGATATAATAGGAGAATGGAATGAGAAGAAGTGGTTGGCAATTCAGAAGAGAAAATAGGGAGAGAAAGAGAGAGCTAGCAATACCAAGGGGGAGAGCAACACAAAGATGAAAGTAAGGGTATTCACTAAGGCTAAGGGGTGTCATAGTATCACTTGGAGAGAAACTGCCCTTAGTAGGAAACACTAGGCCCACTCTACAAGTAAGTTGTGAGCCCAACCCTAGGCCCAGTCCGTTAAGAAGAGGTTGGGTATGCACATATATATATATAATGAGAAACCATTACATATTTTAGAAATGTATGATTTAAAAAAAGTATAATTAGCTAATACCATGTGTATAATTTGAACTTCATCTAAAAAAGAGTTTAATTTGAATCATATAATTGTAATTTTTTTAATTGTACCTGTATATATGCACGAGGCTACATACTAGTTTCATTTAGAGGAAGGATCATCCTACCAAAAAGAATGGAGAAGATTTTATTCCTTCAAGCTAGATCTCCCTTATTTGGATGAACAAAGTATCCACCCCTCTAATAAATTTCTGGTATGATTTTCACTGTTAGAATTATGTTGTAAACTTGATTTAGTTGTGCTTTGCTGCCTTATTCTGAATTACTATATTATGGGTATATAAAAATAGGCATATAAGAATATTGGTTTTATGCTTATGTCCTTCATATGATGCCCAAATTGAAACCCAATGCAGGCCTTGATGAAATAAATCAAGACTGGGCTTTAAGGGCCTTATAGATTGTCCTTTTTTCCCCCTTTTTTGATTGTCAAAAATATTTAAATTTTATTTTTCAGAGCATATATATATATTTGTACTTCCTAGTTAACATTCTCCGTAACGGGAAAATTATCACTCTTCCCGCTTCTATGGACAAATAATCTTTTCTTAACAACTCATATAAGAGCAGTTTAATAATGTCACAATATTACTTTATTCCTTCACAGTTTCACTACTTGACTAAAGTAAATCCTCGCTTAATAAATAAATAAATAAAACAATATTTTGTAACACTTTATAATGGCATTTAAGTGGTTCTTTGGGTGTTTCTACAGTATGGATCACAAACTAGGAAGGTGTGTCATTTGAAAAAAAAAGGAGGTAAGCCCCTGATGCTTTTTTTCTTCCCCGATTCTGTTTATTGGAATTTAATAAAGGTGAAAATACACTTTTCGTCCCTATATTTTGGGTCAATTCTCATTTTGGTCCCAAAATTGATTTCTTTGCAAATTTCATCCCCAAAATTTGAAAATCATTTTTAAAATCATCATTCCCGTCAACCAACAGATGGAACCCTACTACGTGGCAGACGGATATCCATGTGTCAAGCCCACCTATTAAAATAATAATATATAAACTTATGTGGCAAGCCCACTCACCCTAAAATGCACATGCCCCTCACGTGAGGGATACCTTAGCTTCCACATCAGCTTCTCATGCTCCCAATCCTCCCAGACTTCCCACATGACCCCACCTGACCCCAGCTTTCCAACTACCTCAGTCATCACATATTAAAATCCCCAAATTTCACAGAAAACCCTAAAATCCTCTTATCGTCTTCCTTAGCCCAATCCCTGAAATCTCTTAATCAAACCCAATACGACATGAACAGACACCAAATTCAAATGACAAAATCCCTAGAAAAATCAATTTCTCTATAGCAGTTTCAAGATTGTAGCACTACAAGGTTTTAGCTTCAATCCAAAATTTGTAGCAGTTTCAAGATTGTAGCAGTGGGTTGAAGCTCGAAAAGGTAGATCTATCCACTTTATCTCTTTCTTTCTATGCATGTATCTCCGTCACTCTGTCTCTCTCTATATCTTTTGCACATTATATATGTCTCTCTCTAACTTTTTTCACACACTCAATATGCGTAGGGACCACTATTTAATTGGTTGTTTATGACTTTATCACTATTTGCATTAAGAAAGCAAGGTGGTCCATGTGTTCCCTCTGTTTGCATTAATATGTAGTTTTAAGATGTGGCCTTTAGTGGTTTAATTAAATAACGTTGACTATTTGGTTTAGTTTTTTGAGTAGTTGATTATTTAAATAATGTTGACTATATATCTCATGCATGCAAAATGGACGAGCTCTTTACTTTGCATGTGCATCATGGTGGGTATTTTGATGTAAATCCTCAGAAGTATGTAGGGGGTGAGGTGGGGGTAGTAGATGATTGTGATCCTGACAAGTGGTCTAAGGTAGAAATTGAGTCCATCTGTAGAGAGTTTGGGTATACACATGTGAGTAGGCTATGGTACAGAAGCCCTGAGGATAATGAGGAGAATGGGGTGTTCCAACTAATTAAGGATGATCACGATGCAATAGTAATGACTAAGTTGGTGAGGGGTCATGGACAGATTCATGTCTATGTAGAGCACCCAGTTTATGAACCTATACTTATTAATGATGGTAATGGTGTGCTTGTAGATATTGTTGTAGGGCCTGATCATGATGACCCTTTTGTTGTTAGTGATTTTGAGAGTTGCAGCTCTAGTGAGCTTGAATTTTCTTGTGATGGTTATTATAATGGATAGGGCTATTATGCCAGTAGTGGTGATAATTTTGAGGATGATGATGACTCGGATGATGGTAATGATCACTGGGGTGAATTTTTTGCTCATTGGGATGGTGGTGATGCTCACTGGGATGGTAGCAGTGCTGGTGGCAGTGGTAGTGGTAGGAATGGTGGTAGGAATGATAATAGGGATGGTGATGAGTTTGGTAGTGATGGTGCAAGGAATGTAGGTGATAGGAATGATGATAATGATGATGAAGTGGAAATACTTTAGTGCAAGAGACCAGAGAAGGAACCAATTGTAGAGGAACCATAACAAGATGGGGCTATCACCACTAACAGTAATGACAGTTCTGAGGACAGTGATGTAGAAGAGGCAAGATCAATGAACACCAACTACACATATATGTGTGAAGATAGTGCAACCAGTGACAGTGAGGAGCTGATGCACATGTGTGAACAAATAGGGGATGGGGTAATGAACTCTAACTACACTACTAAGGAGCTGTTGAGCCTAAGTGAGTCATCATCTGATGATGGCTTTCAGGGTGATGGAATTTATGACAGTGAAAGTGATGCTACTGTCAATGAAACAGTTGTGGACAATGTCAAAAGAAGGAGGAAGACATTTCATGTGTTTAAACCTGTGTCCAATCCTGATGACTTGGTATTTGAGAAGCACATGTTATTTACCTCAACTAAAGAGTTCAAGGCGGCCATTACTGAGTATGCAGTGAAAGGTGGATGGGGCGTGAAGTTTGTGAAGAATGACAAAGTTAGGGTTAGAGCCAAATGCCAACCTCCTTGTTAATTTACATCTTACCTTGCAAAGTTGCCAACGGAGATGAGTTGGCAGCTAGAGACTCTGAACATGGAGCACACATGCACTAGGAGTTACAAAAACCCTAGGTGTTCTGCCAACTTCATTACAAAGAAGTTGATGAAGAAGGTGAGGAGACAACCTAATATTAAACTAAGGGACATTCAAGAGGTTGTGCATAAGAAGTATGTTGTAAATATTAGTGCAAGAAAAGCCAGTAGGGCTAGGGAAAAGGCCCAGGAGTTTGTTGATGGGTCCTATGTAGAGCAGTACAATCAATTGTGGGATTACTGTGCAAAACTGAGGAGGTCTAGCCCTGGCAGTACAGTTCTAATGAAGACACACACATTCAATGAAAGTAAGTTAGTAGCTGAGATGGACTTACAGGCTGGTCTACCTTATTTTGAGAGACTTTACATATGCTGGTTTGAGTGTAAGCAGAGGTTCAGGGTAGGTTGTAGGCCAATAATTGGGTTGGATGCTTGTCACCTAAAGACCAAGATAGGGGGCCAACTGATGGTTGCAATTGCCAGAGACCCCAATGAAAAATATTTCCTTCTAGTAGTTGCAATGGTGGAAGTAGAAACCAAGAACTCATGGATTTAGTTTATAAATTTGCTACTAGCAGACCTTGGTGATGAGAAAGGTGGACATTCATATCAGATCACCAAAAGGTATCATTATAGAACATACTCATTTTTTAACTTAACTACATTGAAAAAGTAGTGAAATATGTATATATGCTAAACATTGTTGATTTTCTTAGCAGGGGTTGGTGCAGACATTTGTAGACAAATGGCCATAGTATGAGCATAGAATTTGTTGTAGACACTTGTACAACAATCTGAGGAAGTAGCATCCTGGCATAATGATTAGGGAGTTGTTTTGAAAAGTAGCTAAAGCCACATATGCATAAGAATTTGAAAGGATAATGAATGAGATGAAGGACATTGATGAGGATGCACATAATTGGTTGAAAGGACATACCACAACAATATGCGCTAGACATGTTCAGAACTGATGCATTGAGTGACACTGTCATCAACAACATGTGTGAGATTTTCAATAGCAGGATATTGAAATTCAGGGGGAAACCCATCATTAGCATGGTATGTATATTTTGGATTTTGGTAGGTGGAATTTGCATAGTTTGGTTAGCTGTATACCTTGTTGCATGCACTGACTTGTGGGTTTTTCTTGTTTGCAGCTTGAGGACATAAGGTTATACCTAATGAGCAGATTCCAGCAAAACAGAAACAGTATTATGAGGGTGAAATCTGAGCTCTGCCTTAAAATCTGTAAAAGGCTACATAGGAAAAAGGTGGGCAGTGGTAGGTGGTTAGCCTATTAAGCTTTTGACACCAAATTTGAGGTGAAGAGTGGACTGCAGAGCTTCATTGTAGACCTGGCTAAGGGGGTGTGCAGCTGTAGGAAATGGGATATCACTGGTATCCCATGCTACCATGCAATTTCATGCATATCTTTCAACAAAAAGCAAGCTGAGAAATACACTAATGGTTGCTACCACACCAGCACATACAAAGCATGTTATGAGCACACCATTGATCCACTCAATGGTGCCAATATGTGGATCTCAACTGGTCTCCCCCCTGTGCAACCTCCAATATAGAAAGGCCACTAGGCAGGCCCAAGAAGAAGAGAATCTTAGAACCCAATGAACCAAGGAGGGGTCACTACAAGAGCTTGGGTATTGCCAAGAGGTGCAAGTCCTGTGGGAAGATAGGCCACAACAAAAGAAGCTGTAAGGGTGAGGTTGGAGGTAATTCTTCACTGCCTAGTGCCCAAAACCAAAGGAGACATAGACTAATGCAGGTAAAACTAGTGTTTTTTAATTCTGCATGTTTTGAAAGGAAAATTAATGTTCTAACTTAGTTGTATTTGCTACTGCTTGAAGACAAATGGCAATGGCCAAAGAGCAACCCAAGAGCAACGAAATGCTACAAGTATGCCATCAAGCTAGCAACCCGGGACCAACCAGCAAGGCATTAGGCCATCAAAGTTACAACCTAGAAGAAGCCGGCAAGGCACAAGACAGTCAAACCAGCAGCCATCAACCAACCACCCTGCAAGTAGCAGTCTAACTAGCATCAATCCAAGCAATCTAGTACTAATCCAAAGATTACAAAGTGCAATACTTGGTCTTGAGGCAAAAATGTCCCCATAATTTTCATTACAATAAATTGTAAAATAATTTATATCAAGTTATTGCTATGGTATGTTAATATTTGTCATTACGATAGATTTAAAAATAATTCATATCAAGTTATTGCTAGTAGTATGCGGTATTCTTACCTAGGAACTAGAGTAGATGCAAAGAAGCAGAAGAAGATTGTTGCATCTTTGTCTTTGTCTTCGTCTTCTATTATCTTCCAGTCATCTAATGGCAGTCCTAAAAGATCAAATATAATTATATAATATAATAATCAGCAAATGCCAATAACTTATTCCGGAAAAAATTTAAAAAAAAAAAATTCCTAGGGGTAAGTTATATATAATAAACAAGCAAATACTAATACAAATTTCACTAAATTAGATCCAGTATGCATATTATGCCCCATGCATTGATCCACTATTTTCATGTGTTAAATATTTATAACATGCATTATAAGCACAAATGTATAGTAGAAGTTAAAAATTAAAAATAAAATGAAATTAAATAAATGAACAGGTGATGCGAAATCCAACAACAAAACAACCTTGGCATCTAAATTCACTTGCAAAACTAAAGAAAACATAATAACAAAGCTATAGTACCTTAACAACAGTAGATCATATTATCACTTTAAATCATAAAGACTTCACTAAAAGCCACTCCATTAACAAAAAGAGCTATACAAGAATATATTACTTGACAATCTTATTGCAATAGATTGCAAATAATTTAGATCAAATTATTGCAACGATATATTTGTTGTAATAGATAATTATTTCATATTTTTCATTGTAATAGATTGTAAAATAATTGATATCAGATTATTGCAATGCTATCTCAATAATTTTCGTTGCAATAAATTGTAAAATAATTTATATCAAGTTATTGCTATGGTATGTTAATATTTGTCATTACAATAGATTTAAAAATAATTCATATCAAGTTATTGCTAGTAGTACGTGGTCCCTCTTGCTATACCACGTGTTGTTCAGTCCTCATTGGTCCATCTCCCATTAATGAGTTCAATCCACTGCTCAAGTGTGGTATTCTTTTGCAGGTACCTTCTTGCATAGTCAACACCACGAGATTGTATGAGCTTTTTATAAGCCTGATGCAACTTGTTGGAGCTGGAACTCAATAATCTTCCACATTACCAAGTTGGAATCTCCTTGTAACTCAAACTGATCCTGTGAAATGAAGTGTATATGAATTTAATATGCTTAGTGACAAAAAAGACGAGTTAGACGTTATCAATGTAAATTTACTATGATATTTTGAAGCATAACATCTCTAGTAGCAGCATCAATACTTTTCCAATTTTTCACGTTGTAACTGGACAAATTACTTCGCACTTGTACGCCAATTTGATTAGCAAATTTGCATGCATTCTTTCCAACAGGAGCATCATACTCTGCAGCTATACATACAACATACATATAATTGAACAACAAAGTCATTACAAATAATTAAACAATAAAGTTATTATCATCTATTGTACCCTATGGAACATCTGTTGTACCTTATGGATTACAGAATTAGATGACTCATCATCATTGTCATCGTCACCAATAGGTGGTACATAATCATCATCTACCACAATACTATAAAGTGCAAAATTTGAACACAATTATTACTAACTCAACACAACAAATGACCACATCAATATCCACATCAAGTTCAAAATAAGTACAAAACATCTCAATAACAATTACTACTAACTTTATAGGACAGCCTTAAAGCATTGAGAGAGTCTCACCAGGTAAAGAAGATACAATCCTCAAAGTCAAGAACAAAAACCCCGAAGTCTGTTAGAAGCTCTTTATCTATATAAAGAAGACGTAGGAACGCGTTTAAGAATTAGAAAGACAAAGTCTTTGAAAGAGAGTTTGTTGGATTTGGAGAAAATAACATAACTTACTTGCCAGAACCATTTGCAATTGCAGTTGAGGTTTAGCCCAAGGCAAGGTGTGACTCTGAAGTATGAATATCAAAACTTTTTAATTTATTTTTTTTTACTTTTTCCTTTCTTTTTGGTGTTGCTATTAAAAAACACAAAGAGGAATAAATAAATGGAAGTAAATAATGGGTGCACAAAGTACGTGAAATGGCATTAATGCCATCCCATTATTGCAACGATATATTCGTTGTAATAGATAATTATTTCATATTTTTTCATCCTCCGACAGAGCCATCTATTGTTGTTCGTTTCCCTCTCTTACAAATTTTATTGATTTGGGCCATGGTTGAACTGTCCAACTCACTGCTCTAAGTGGGCTTGGGCTCCAAGATCTTTTGGTTCTTACAATATAATATTTTCATCCTCTATTATTACTATAAGATAATATAATAGTCTTTTTTACTTCAAAATTTCACGAGCTAAAATAAGGCCAGATTATTAAGTATGCTACTCCAATTCTTACTATTGAGATTCTTTTGAGCTTTAAAGAAAGAGCTTTTAGTAATAAATTACTTTAATTAGGTTTTTTTTTTGTTCATAAGTTAAGACACTTCAGTTGTAAATTATATAGTAAATGTTCAATAAATATATGGGGATTACATGAGAATGACTCCACATTACCAGAAAATTTTGAAGGGCTGAAAGTTGAGAACCAAATTGCTCAATATATATTATAACAAAAGAAGAATAGTACAGGACCACTCTTTTTGTATTACATATTCAACAAGCTATACTAAATACAAAAACTGGCAGAAGCTTCGAATAAATTTAGCAATTATTGGGACCAAATCCCACAGATCTAGAAGCCATATCAAACGTAATCTATATTTCTCCTTGCTGGACGTTTCCAATAATAGATAAATCAAAAAAGGAAGGCAAATGCAAGACAAGAAATTCCCCCATCTGCAACAATTAGAAAGTTATTTTGTGGGATGTTTAGGATTGTCCCACTTGTGAAATAAAACGATATGATCGGTAATTGATATACAAACCCAGACAAATTATAACATTTTTCAAACATATCTACTCTAGGTAGCTGAGGGACATCCGTGATTTTCGCAACAAAAGTGTCACGTAATGCTTCATAAGCCACCTTCGAGAACCTACTCACGGTGGTGCCTATATCCATAATCACCCATCCATAACCAAATTTTGATATTTAAAAAACATCTTCACAAATTGACTTCACTAAAAGCCACTCCATTGACAAAAAGAGCTATACAAGAATATATTACTTGACAATCTTATTGCAATAGATTGCAAATAATTTAGATCAAATTATTGCAATGATATATTCGTTGTAATAGATAATTATTTCATATTTTTTATTGCAATAGATTGTAAAATAATTAATATTAATGCTATCTTAATATTTATTGTTGCAATAGATTGTAAAATAATTGATATCAGATTATTGCAATGCTCCGCGACTCCAAATGCCGCATGCAGTTTTGGAGTTGGTGTCTGAGTTTAAATCCTTATTCCATTCCGCTAAGGATTGATTCTAGGTTTCTCCTTCCCCTATTCCAAATAAAATAAAATAAAGGGTATGGTATAATTAGGAAGATATTGAAATAATGCAAGCAGACATATTAAACTTGGCAGGACATAATTGATCTCAACAAACCAACAACTAGTAGTCGACGTGTCGAATTTTTATTGGTAGTTGCCACCATCTCTTATTAGCCTCAAAGAAACCAAACATTGCCTCATAGCTATTTTTGCTGGAGTGGCTAATGGAAGGCATGGTCTTTGACACGTGATGAGCATGTGAGTTCATAGTAATGACTAGAGAGTAAAGTAAAGATTTGAGACTCTCATAAGTCACATTAAATGTGTGTGGGACATAAGGAAATCTACAAACTAGTCCAGCTTTTCGATCTAGGGGCAAGTGACAAGTCAAGCATAATGGATTGAATTGACCCGTGTCCAATATTTCTTCTGAAGATATACCTTAAAGAAAGAGGTGGAAACTAAGCATAGCTAAGGTAACTCAAGGTTGGTGACAAAATAAATATAGTTATTTTATTCAGGAAAAAATAAAAATAAAAAAAAAGGACCAAAAGTGAGAGGCACTTAAAGGAAGAAGTAAATTTAGTGCCATAAACTTTTCCATAATTTTGTTATGTAAGAACTCTTAAGTAATATAAATAAAAGAGTGATTTTGTCACTCAAGAGCAAAGACAGACCAAAGATTATATGTATCAAATTTTTGCAATGCTATTTCAATAATTTTCATTGCAATAGATTATAAAATAATTTATATTAAGTTATTGCTATGATATGTTAATATTTCATTACAATAGATTTAAAAATAATTTATATCAAGTTATTAGAATAATATCTTCGTTACAATAAGCTATTATTTCAAAATTTTCATTACAATATATTGCAAAAATAATTGGTATCAAGTTAAAAAAAAAATTATAACTATTTCCACTATTCATACATATTTTTTCTGCTCCTTCCTTTTTTACACATGGGCCACCCTTATTTAGAAAATGAAGTCCGAACTTTATTCTCCATTACGGCCCATTGAATACAAAGCCCACCCATGTCCACGAACCCTAAAACCCTTCAAAAACCCTAGAACCTAGAACCTTCCACCGCCATCCAGAGCTTGAATCCCAAAAACTCTGAACCCCTATTTTTAAAAGCACATCCAAACCCAACTCTCAGTCAGTGAAAAAGTCACCAAAACAAGCACAAAACTTTGAGCTTTTACTACAAAAAAAAACCATGGCAAAGCGTCTGATCCCAAGCCTTAACCGTGTCCTGATTGAGAAAATCTTGCCCCCCACCAAAACTAACACTGGTATTCTTCTCCCAGATAAAGTGGCTAAGGTACACAATGCGTGTGAATCTTTGTTTTTGTTTTTGTTTTGTTTTTTTTTTTTTTTTTTTTTTTTTTTTTTTTTTTTTTTTTTTTTTTGGTTTTTGGGATCTAACTGTTGTGATTGGTGTGACTGCGGTGTGTAGTTGAACTCAGGGAAAGTGGTTGCAGTGGGACCTGGAGCACGTGATAGAGCTGGAAATTTGATACCTGTGAGTGTGAAGGAGGGTGACAATGTTCTTTTGCCTGAGTTTGGGGGCACCCAAGTCAAGCTTGGTGAAAAAGAGTATGTTTTTGTATTTGCTTTGCTCTGTTTTGGACTCTTTGAACCTATTTAGGATTTATATTTATATATATATTTTTTTTTTTGGGTTTTGGTTTGTGGGTTTTGTTGTGCAGGTTCATTTTGTACAGGGATGAGGATATCTTGGGCACTCTTCATGACTGATTGGTTTTTGGCATTCAATGGGATTTTATTTTGGGCTTAGAAGGAATTGTGGTTTTATTGGATCTAACTGATTATTGATTAGAGATTGGAGATTTGGGTTGTCCTATTGGTGTTAGTTTGATTTGGAATGTGCTAATGGAAATGGTTTTTTTCTTTTTAGTCTCCAATTTAGTATTCATGTTTGGGGTTTGCCATTTGCATTAGATCTCTGTTGCAAAAGTTAATATGATACAATGGTATAGGTTAATAGGTTCCTGAGACAGCAAGACAAGACAATTGAAAACTTTTTCTTGCAATTGAAACCAACAAGTCTGTGACACACATTGTTTTTTTCATTAACTCTTTTTAAAATTATTGCTGCCATGACTTACTTGATACAACTTGTCACTTCAGTCAGCTCTTTTTATCCCTATCAAAACAAAATTTATATCTACATCTCTTGACAATCAAAACAAAACAAGAAAGAAGTTGAAAAACTAAGAAATCTAGGCTATGTTTGGTTTAGTCAAAACCATCACTCATTCTCAATTTCCATCACTCAATTCTCAAAAATCTGAGAACCTATTATGATTATGGGCTTCAATAAATTTTAATTTTTCTGGGTTGCAATCTCTGTTAAAAGGGGATTTATTGTTGTAATATGATGCATTTTACATTGATATTTTCTTGAGAATGTCTTTGTTTAGATGATTGTTACCAAATGATAGAATTCTCGATTCTTAGATATGGTTAAACCTTTTAATTTTGGGACCCCCATGTTTTTTGGTTTCCCTTGAATGGATATAGTTGAAACATCATGTTTCCTCCCCAATTCAATTTATGATTAAAAGGTTAATTCTTTTATGTGGTGAGGTGAATGCTGAGTACTGGAAGATCCATTGATGTTTTTCTTTTGTGTGGCACCAATCTCTTTGGCTGGAATCATAGGCAAAGCTAGGGCACCCCTAGCTTTTGAAATTTTTCATTAATCTTCATTTACATTTGGTAATAAATCTAAAAATTATACAAAAATGTATTCACCAGCCCCTCGAGAAAACATCCTGGCTCTGCCATTGGCTAGAATGATAATAGTTGTACCCCAATTTTAGTGTAAAATGTGTTTATACTAAAATCGTGTTTTCAAAATATGATTTGAGTGCAAAATGTGATATAACTAAAATTGTGTTTTGGAAATATGATGAGTGCAAAAATCGTGTTTTCAAAATCAATAATGTGCTGTCAATTTAGACATTCAAGAATCGAGTGTTTGGTTTTTGCCTCAATTAGAAGACTTATAAAAGTTGAATCTTGAGTGTCATCCAGTGAAACAAAATTAATCATAACTAAATAAATGATTAAACTAACTCAAAGATATAACAAAGCAAGTAAATTTGTTGATCCCAAATGTGAATAGCAATATCATTAAGAGTGGTGATTGTAGACTACAGTCTTGTGTCTACTGGAAAATAAATTGTGAAAAACTTTGTCTAAACTCTAAATGCAAACATTAGAGTGCTAAAATTAATCTTATTTGCAGTAATGGAACAAAACTACACTACAAACAAGGTTAAATCTATCCAAGGAAGACTCAAATCTGTCACTATCCAATCTCTAGTTTCTAAGTTTATGAGATCCTATTTGCCAACTCTTTTTATCCCTATCACGCATAGGAAGAAAGCAGGGTAACCATTGAGCTCAAAGAACCCCTAATATTATTCTTTCAATCCTGCGTTTATAGCTTTGATATTCAATATGGTTATGATAACTATGATTTTAAGAATCAAGTTCAAATTAGATTTGTTGATTCTTAATTTGTACCCTTGGGAGAAGATCTTTCCAAATTTTATTTATAATATAGTTAACTCACAACTAGTAACGAGGAATATACACACACACACACACACACTAGAGTATAAGGGATTTAGTTTTTCTTCTCTCACTTCTCATAGTATAGCTTTGAAGTCACTTTAAAGTGCCTTGATGTGCCAAGGACGGTCTCTTTTTCAGTGTCTTTTCTCTACATTCTCTGCACTTTTTTTTTTTCAAGAATAGAATGAAGTATTCCAGTGTACTTTGATTACAGAATCTAATGGATGGCTTGTTGACTAGTGTGCTTGAAATGTTGATTGATTGATTGATTGGGTTTATATATAGTCATCAAGATGGACTTGAACACAGACTAAGTTTGGGGTTTCTTCAACCCATGCAATCTTGTCATCAATATTACATGCATACTCAGGCTTTTGAAACTTGATTTGTTGTTGTTGATTTTACGTTTGCAACTCATTTTCAATCAAATGGCAAGCGTGAGTTAGAAATGGTGTCATCATTCCAATACATTATTCAAGGAGACATCATTTTATTTTTATAGGTTATTAAAAATATATACATTAATATGTTGTTGATCTTACATCATGAACCCTCCCACTTGAACTTTTTAACATTTTGTGCATGTATTAAGAGGTGTCGTAATATGGCATTATTCTTAATAAAAATAATTGCAGTAGAGACTAGAGAATGCCTATGCGATTGGCAAGTGACTCTTTATCAGTCGTGAGATGTTGTTTTCAAGCCTTGACTATCACAGTTTACTACAACTTACAAACTGTATCTAGAGTTTGCAGAGTTGGCATTGGTATCTTAATCTTATAGAGTTGTTAATTATTACTGAAAAAGAAAGGATTCTTGACCTTCGAAGAGATCAATTGCCCACACTTTCAGTTAAAGTGTTGAACTGTCCCCTCTCTCTCTTTCTCTCCATATATGTCGCCGTGCCGTCCGAATTAAAAGTTTAAAACACTCACGCAATAATTTTATAATTAATCATAACCTTTTGACATTATTCTTGATTTTTTTTTCCATTGCTTTTCATAAAATTTGAATGATGCAAATGGAGGATCAATTTTGAATACTAAATTATATTTTTGATCCTTTTATGTTTGGAATATTTTCATTTTGGTCCCACATATTACAAAATTTCAATTTTATTCCTCAAGTTTTATAATGTTTTTGGATATACACATCCCTAAACACAATTTTTTTTTCCCTCCTGTTTTCCTCTATATTTTTTTTTCATTGCTATTGACGACCTCTCTCACACATTTTGTATTTTTTTTTTCCTTTGATAATTCATGGTTACAACTGAGGGGAGGGGAGGGGAGGGGATTTGAATTCTAAATGCCTCAATTGTAAATATTAGGAAGTACCAACTACTAGGCTTTCAACCACCTTTTGTAAAGTAATTAACCGTTATTTTACATTTTTACTAAAGTATTAATTATACCTTTATAGTTTATTAATTTATTTTATTTTATTTTATTTTTTGTGTCAAAAGGGTAATTCTTTAAAAACTTATATTCTCTTTATCAAGTATTGCCCAACCTAAGAAGCAAATGGTAGCAGTGCAATGTCACAATGAACTCTCGACTGAATGGACCGGACTAATTCAAATGGACCAAAGTAGACCAAATTGACCAAAGTGAACTGTTTGAACCATATATTTTGATCTGATTTTTAAAACTATGCTAAATAATGTCAACCAGTTGAAACTACAACACTCCACCTTTTGCAAAGTTAATGACCATTATTTAATTTACATTTTTATTAAACTTTCATAAATACCTTTATCGTTTATTTTATTTTTTTTCAGAAGAGTAATTCTTTAAAAACTTATATTCTCTTTATCCAGTAGTGGCACAGATCACAATGTACAAATTGGCTTGAATATTCATGACATCCTAAAAAAACACATTAATCCGTCAGATCGGGTTATAACATTCCAACCCACATATGCAATGGACTAGGGGAGATGAGACAGTCAACTGGCGACTGTGAGATGTTCCAATCCAAATATGAATGAACATATATTTGTTGAATAAAATCCTTTGTGATAACTTTTCTATTTCACATTTTCACTTTATACTTTACCCATCGAGACTTATAACACTTTTTATTAATACTAGCATTGGCTGCACGTGCAAGGCACGTGCTGCCCCAGTAGTGAGAAAATTAATATAGATTTTGTGTGTGAAGCCATGAATTTTGGTTCACTCAATTTGATTATATTAAAAAAGAAATTTAATGTAGCTTACCCAATTTTGGCTCACCCAATAAACCACTGTAGCTCTAGTGCTATCCATCAATAATAGTTTACTTATAATTTGTTGTGAAATTAATGTTAAAATGTTGTGGATTTAACATTTTTTATTTGATATATAAGAAACTGAGATTTCAGCAATTGTAAAAATATTGTGATAATAATAAGTGCTATAACATTTTTTTTTAAACATTTATTTTCAGTTATGGTTGGCTACAACCGCATATTTTATTATTTTATTTTGACTTGTAAGAAATTGACACGTCAATAATTGTGAAAATATTATGAAATTTGTTGTGTCAGTATAATAATATAAATGTTAGCTTAAATCAACATTTAAAAGAAAAAAAAAAAAAAAAAAAAAAAAAAAAAAAAAAAAAAAAAAAAAAACTAACTAAACCAAAGCACTGTTCTAACTACAGTGTTGCATAGTGCAAAAACACTGGATATACAGTGCCAAGACACTGTACGCACATTCACGCTTTTATTATAAACATTTATTTTTAGTTATGGTTGGTCACAGTTTCATATTTTATTATTTTATTTTGACTTATAAGAAATTAACACCTCAATAATTGTAAAAAAATTGTAAAATTTGTTGTGTCAGTATAACAATATATATATATATATATAAGTACAAACGGAAGACTTAAAAAAAAATGTAACTACTGTAGCTACAATGCCAATTGGCACTGTAGCTACTGTGCAAAACTTAAACAAAAGGGTTAAAAAAAAGACTCATGAAACCAAAGCACTGTTGCAGCTACAGTGCTGTACAGTGAAATACATTGGGTGCACAGTACCTAAGCACTATAGCGAGCATAGCCGCTTTTATATATTTGTAAGAAATTGATACATCAATAATTGTGAAAACATTGTAAAATTTGTTGTGTCAATATAACAATATATATACTAGCTTACATAAATATTAAAAAAAAAAAAAAACACAAACAGATTACTTAAAAAAAAAAAACACTGTAGCTACAGTACAAAATATTGTACTAACAAGTGTCACAACATTTTCACAAAATATTTATTTTCAGTTGTGGTTGGTCACAGTTTCATATTTTATTATTTTATTTTGACTTATAAGAAATTAACACTTCAATAATTGTAAAAATATTATGAAATTTATTGGGTAAGTATAACAATATAAAAAATAAAATAAAAATAAAAAAACAAAAAACAAATGGAAGGCTTAAAAAAAAGTGCCTCACGAAAAATACTGTTGCAGCTACAGTGCTGCACAGTAAAATACATTGGGTGTACAGTACCAAAATACTGTAGCAGGCATAGCGGCTTTTATATATTAATAAAAAAAAGTAATTAAAATTTTTAAAAATAAAATAAAAACCGAGAACACTGCATTTGGTAATTGATATGGTATAAAATATATAATACAAAAACAAGTATAAATTAAAGAGTAATAAAATATTAAAATTCAAATCTGTGTCTTCAAACAACACCCACAACCACAGGGATAAGCCACCCCATGATGAGGTATCCTCTCCCAGTGGCGGTGGGGCACGTGCTCCCTTTGAAAGGACAATTGAAATTGCATCACCACTCACTCACTCATTCACCAGCGCGCAATTCTTTATTTATGCACCAATTTGGTATCCTTCCCAGCCTGTACTAGAGTTGTAACTCCATGAAATGCGTTATCAAACAAGCTAACAATAAAACAATTAAAAAATTCTATGAGCTTGCTTTGATAGGGATAGGGATCGGAATCTGATGCATTTATAGAATTCCTAAACATTACATCACTAATGAGTCTTTTATAAAATAGAAATACAGAAATGACTATGTGAATACTATTTATACTAAGGGCATCTATTAGTATACCCCTTGACTCTACCGAATATTACCCATAGTATTGCTATAGTTGAGTTCTTTGCCCCTCCCAGTCTCCTATTTATACCCTAACACTTTTAGATTGAACTATTTGCTAAAGTTATTTTGAGCAATCAAATTAGATGTCTAAACTTTTGGTCTTTTGATTAATCTCTTACTTTGATTGTTAGTAACTATGGATGAGCTATTTTTGTTTATTTGTTTTAATATATGAAATATATATTTGTAGTTAATTAAGATTATGGAGAATCCTAAATGTAATAATGAGTCCGAGAGATTCTATACGAACTCGTATTGAAGTAAATTTTACAAATGTTCCTTCAGATCATTCTTTAAGGAAAAATTGTTTTTATTATCGTCCTTAAGATAGATATCATGTTCGAAGAATATATCTACAATGTGGACCTTATCAACTAGTTGACCATACTTTTTCACAAAGAGAATTTGAAAAAAATACAATGTTGATTTAATTCAACATGGTTCAATGAATATAATGATTAAATTTTTTATTATTGTCTTTTAATGTTGCTCTTCTGAGCTGAAATTTTGGTTTTACCATTGACTGGCATCTCTTAATGTTTCTAATAAAAGACATTCAAGATTCAAGTCTTCATTTCTTATGTTATTGTGACTATCAAATTAGTAACAAAAATAAAATTAAAATTTGATAATTTTTGGTCTTTGGTATATTGGTGTGTGTGTATATATATATATATATAACTTAGCCAAAAAGGCATGTGTGTGTAGACTCTTCACACTTTCAACACATTTTCAATTAATTACAAGTTCAGTACTCTTAAAAAGAAAAGAAAAAGTAGAATTTATGTGGAACTCGTATAAATAGGTAAGGTTCAAGTAATTCTATTAGCTTCTCGAAAAGATTTTGACAACTTGATTAGTAAAAAATAAAAAGTCAATTGACTTAGCAATGGAAGAAAAAGACTTGACTTGATTTGGAATAGGAGAGATTATATGAAAGATGAGAAACCACCTCAACGTGAACATAAACTATCACAATGCCTTATGAAATCAATCATAATTTTCTCCTCTTGCTACGTGACAGATGATGAAATTATTTGTATACTTTTAGTCCCATCACTTATTTAGGATGACCTTTGTTTAGTTTTTCCAACTAAAGAAAATTTACCTCAAAATTAGTTCGAATGAAACTTCTTCGAACCTAATATGTGGCAGTTAAAAAGACAAGTTTACTTGTATTTTAATTCACATTAATTTTTAAATTAGTTTTAAATAATATGATTAGTTTTATAAATAGTCACGGTAAGCAAGTTTGACGAAATTCTTCCAAATTTTTTGTTTTTTGCTTTGGAAAAATCACGTTGTTGTAAATGATAACATAAAAAAAATTAAAAAAAAAAAAATACTACAATTGCAAATGAAGAGTGAATCCCATATTGATGGAAGAACAAAAATGAACACAGAAAATTTTATACTTTCCTTCCAAACAAACACATGATTATCACAACCACGTGCACCCCCCACCCCCTTTTCAAACCCGAAAACAAAAAAACGTTCCCTTCTCTCTTTCTTTCTCTCTTTCAGAGAGAAGAAGAGAGATTGTGAAAAACCAAGCCAGCTCATACAACGACGTCGTAGAGAGACACACAAACAGTGAGAGAGGGAAAAAAAAAATGCACGCTTACAATAGAATCCCAAGCAGCGGGCACACCACGCCGTCGCCGCCGGCGTCGCCGTTGCGCTCGCCGCGGTACCGGAGGCCGTCGTCTAAGTCGGGTCGGTTCGGACCGGCCCAATCACAACCGGGTCGGACCTTGGCACAGAGGCTCGCGTGGCTACTCCTCTCTGTACTTCTCAGAAGACAGGGCATATTCCTATTCGCTCCTCTAATCTACATCTCCGTCATGCTTCTCTACATGGGTTCCGTCTCTTTCGATGTCGTTCCAGTAATTTCTCATAGACCCGCAACCGGCTCCGTTTACCGTAGCCCGGAACTATATCTCAAGCTCAAACCCGATATGGACTCTGATAACTCGTCCGCCGATGCGGTGAGTTTTTATTTATTTAGTTTTTAGCTTTTAGTTGTGATGGTATGATTGGTAGTGAAAATAAATTTGATGCCTTTGTTGGGTTTGTGAAAATATATTGTATTTTTGGGTGAATTATGGGGTTTGGAGCTTTTAGTTCTAATGCCACAATTGCTAATGAAATAAATTTGATGACTTTGTTGGGCTTGTGGATGTGGGTGTGGTTTGGTTTGTGGAAATTTTTGGGGATTGGGGATGTGGGTAAGGTTTGGTTTGGGAAAAGTTTTGGTGAATTATGGGGATTGAGGTGAAATCAATGGGATTTGGGAAGTGGGGTCTGTTGAATTTCCTGGTTTTCTGTTGAGATTTGGTGCTGAGGATTTTTGTCTTTTGGGTGTTTCTTTTGTTTTGATTTTGATTTGGAGAGACTGGGAATGGTGCACTGGTTGTTTGGCACTGCATGTGTTTGTATTGGACAGCTTCTTATAAGTTGTTTGAAGTGCACGAATTTCAACTGTACCATTTCACGGTGCATTATGATCGTTTATGTTTCTGTTGATTTTAGTTATCTAGTTCAGAAGGGGATAATTTATTAGCTAGTTTTGTGGTGTCTCTCTTTCCAAGAAAAATGGAAAACTTCTGATTTAGAAGCCAGATTTTTTAATTTTATTTATTGTAGTTTAGTCTGTTATTGCTGGAAATTAGAACATGGATCTGATGAAATAGGGGAAATCTTTCCCTGCCCGGTGGGTGTCTAGCTGTTTGTATTAAGGTCATTCAAAGTAGGGTAATGTAGTGGACGGATTTGTATTTGAAATCTAATGCAACTAACTCTATCAATCTGACTAACAATATAATCTCTATGCAAAAGGGTAGTGATGCTATAGTAGGGTCATGTTCTAATGTATTGGCTGTGAGAAATTTGGAATGAGTAATGGAAATGAGTTAGAGGCTTAGTTTGTGGAGGATTGTAGGAACATGTTGATCTAGCGGGGAGTGCTGCAAGTTCCAAAGGAAGTGGAAATGAATATTACTTTTAAATTATCAAAACACCTACAGAAAAGGGACATTTTTTTTTTAATGCCAGAGTACTTTTTGGTGTTCTCTTATCATTAATTTTTAGTCATCATCAACAACCGCCACTAAGCTGTAGTCCCAAAATTCTGGAGTCTAACTATGGATCCTCAACAGACTAATCAGGATCGGTTACATGTATTCTTTCCAATCATGTGGCCTTCGGTATATAATTAATTTTTGGAAGAGAAAATGTTGGTAGCATCTATGTGCTAGCTTTAGGTTCTAGTTCCAAGATCATTTGAATGCAATACAATTAATTATTCCATTGAAGGTTTTGCATCCAGATATTGACCTATATCAATATTCTTTGTTGGAATCGATGCATGGCTAAAGCCAAGAGCCTTGTAGTGTAGTGGCATAGTCTGGTTTCCTTTGTAAGGAAAACCAGGGTTCAAATTACCCCTCCCCTACTTGTTGTAACAGTTAAAATAAAATAAAAAATAGGGAGAAAAAGATGCAAGGTTGACGCTTTTCTACATTTCAATACTGGCTGGTAATTCTGGATGTAGATATTTTTGTTGAGCCTGTCTTTTGGCTTGTTGCTAGCTTGTTTTTAGATATCTTTGTAATAGATTTTTTGCAATTTCATTTTGTTTTTTGCATGTGCTACTTGTACTGACACAAGCTAACAAATCCTATCAGATATCAACTATATGGAAACGGTCCTATAAAGGTGGCGAGTGGAGACCATGTATTAAAAACTCTTCTGGAGGTATGAAACCTGTATACTTACTTTGGAGAGTTCATGATGAGATTCCCTTGCTTCAGTTTCTACATGATGGGGGGTTCCTGTTCATAATAAATAAATAAATAAATAATGGGGGATGACCACTTCTGGTTGGGGATGACCACTTCTGGTTGTTGATGTTGCATCTTGGCAATAAGTTTAGCTTACCATCTCTTTATTGTGGGGGAAGTGTCAATAAACTTTCCTGTATTTATATTTTTTGTTCTCTATTTCCACGAAATCCAAATTGAAATGAACATTCATAGTCAGATATAGGAAGAAATTCCAAGAGCATCCTGTTTTTGGGTACAATAATTTTGCTTTTAACTTTATAATACCGACCATCTTGCTATCAAAAGCACTGTTACATTCACCATTACACTGCCAATGCCACGATCAGACTGCCTGTCAATTTTTATGTGCAATTCATAAATACGATCTCCACATTCCAGCACATCATGGTAGGTGCAACCTTTTATTATTGCAGTCATCGCCACTACCTTGAGCTCCCTTTTTGTCATTAGCCTGTCACCTCTTCTTCTAACCATGCATCTCTTTGTCCTCTTCCTATAATGCCATAGCTACTAGCAGCTCAACCCACAGTCCTCACTACCATTACTACTTTGACTACTATCACTGTTTCCATCATGATATCATGAATCAAAAAACACTTCCTGCTGCAGAATACATAATGAATTTCTTGTTATGTACTTCTGCTGATATACGTGTTGTAAATCCTACTTGATTCAAATTATGCTTGCTAATTTATAGTACAATCAAAATATGTTGTATTCTTCATTTTTACCCCCTCCCTTTGCCATCTTTGTCATATCTGTAATTGTTTTATGTATGTTTCCTTACGATTATACATAATGCATGTGGTCATTCTTGTCTAGTGGTTTGTTCTTCCAATTTGAATCTATGGTTGTGTACATCATTATAGGTTTGCCTGAAACGAATGGCTACATATATGTTGAGGCGAACGGTGGCCTGAATCAGCAGAGGACATCGGTTGGTTTTATTCCTTTTATAAGTTCATTTTTTTGCATATATATGGTCAAACTACATTTTTGGTCCTTAAACTATGAATAATAGTCTATTTTTGATAGGTAAGAAAAATTGTACTAAAAGGAAACTACTCAATCAAAGAAATGAAGTAGACAAAGAAATATGTACAAGCAACAAAGAGGAAAAAAAACTTATGTACAAGAACTATGAGTTATAGTCTAGGCAACACAAATACTCCACTTTTACTCACATACCCTTATCTGCATGCATGTCCCATTTTTTTAGGCACCAATATGTTTGGGATACACCCATGATGCGGCCCTAATACAGTCATAACCCAACCCCTTCTATAGTGAGAGATAGCCCAAATTTGTGAATATTTATATTATATATATTGGTTTCAATGAAAAACACTCATCTAGCTATCATTTATTTACTCTTTTTGGATCTTGATTTGTGTTCTAAACATCATTTAAGGGCAATTGATTCACTTTATTATCCATTATTGCTCTTGAATTAATATATGCTTAACAATATAAAAATATATATTTAATAATTAATTAATACAGATATCCCCGCCATACCGTAATTTAGTTCATGAAGTTTTAAAAGCAATTCAATAATATCCCTATAATACTGAATGGGAGACCATGCTTTTATTTTGAAGTTGAAAACATTGCTCAGGTTGTGGTCAAACCGTTCCATGATGTATCCAGGAATCTTGTTAACCACTTGCACATCATTTTCCAGGGCATTGACGAAATAATCGTCATCATAAATGTCACTGAATTTGCTGCACAAGTAAAACCTAAAGTCAGATAATCTAGCCCATGTTAGAATATGAAACACATTGTGGTACTAAAAAAGTTCAATGAACTACTGTGAAGTTAAATTCATGATGCAACTATACAGTGAGCTGCTGTTAAGACTAATGAAGTAATTTTAGCTTGCACAAAACAACACTGTAACTATAATATACCAACACTTCAATCTCATCATGACTGATATCCAATTAAATCCACTAGCTTAAAATGGTACCTAACAAAGGGTTATGTTAAAACCAGTTTATATTGCATGAAACAACTCCTGTGACATTAAAATGCAAACAGGAGTTGATACCCAACACTTCAATCTTGCCATAAATGGTCACAAGCTACCAGCTAAATTTTGTAATGCAGTTAGGGTGTCTAACAAGAAGAAACAATCCTAATCAACATACCAGGCCATCTATTGATAGAGGCCTCTTTTATAAAGTTTAAACCCTCCCCTTTTAGTATAACATAAGTGGGACCAAATGAGAACGATGAGGCTACAAACATCAAAACAGTTTAAGATTATTATTTAAATAGATACTTGGCAAACAATATTACGGCCTATAACGAAGTCAATCTAACGATTAGATATCAATAATTGAAGAAGTAGCTTCAACGCATCAAAGAAACCACTATATACATGCAGCACATGTATGCCTGCAATGTAACAAGAAAATTTCATCAGTTTCATCATGAGAGTTTCAGCCCATGAGTGAATTCTAGAGTCCCAAATAAATTTCATAAGAACAAATGCTTAGAAGTCTAATTCAGTAGCATTATTAATCAGTTACATTTTGCAGCATGATACTGTCATTTAATAGCATTCTCAAGGTGCTATTCTAGTACATGGGGTGTATAAATAATTACTTGTAGATATTACATTTGCAATATCTTTGAATATTCATACTTCATTTACTACTACTGCACATCAGGCACCTGGATCCACTCAACCACACACAAAATGTTAAAGAAACATAATTGCTGACAAACCTAGGATCTCTCCAAATGCTATGAAAATGAAAATTAGGGATTACAAGGGTTGCATTAAGGTAGCCCGCGACAGCAACTGCATTGCATATCTACAAACAACCAACAACCATGTGGTTAAATGTGTCAACATAATTATAAATAAGCAATTTTTATACAAAGAAGAAATAATCGAGTTTAAAGCCTTATAGAAGTAAACTACAATTTTGGTCCCTGAACTATATATCAAAGTCCAAGTTGATTCTGAACTATCAATTATGTCGATGTACTACTTGAAGTTTTGAAAACAATGCGATGTAACCCTAAACCCCCCCCCCCCCTTCTTCTGTTTAGAAATTGATGAAATTGTTTTACAAAATGATTCAACCTGTAGTCAATTTTGATCCTTTATTTTGGCAGTAAACTTTGGAGGAAAGTGTATTATTGAATTGCTTTTAAAACTTCATGAACTAAATTACGGTATGGCGGGGATATCTATATTAATTAATTATTAAATATATATTTTTATATTGTTAAGCATATATTAATTCAAGAGCAATAATGGATAATAAAGTGAATCAATTGCCCTTAAATGATGTTTAGAACACAAATCAAGATCCAAAAAGAGTAAATAAATGATAGCTAGATGAGTGTTTTTCATTGAAACCAATATATATAATATAAATATTCACAAATTTGGGCTATCTCTCACTATAGAAGGGGTTGGGTTATGACTGTATTAGGGCCGCATCATGGGTGTATCCCAAACATATTGGTGCCTAAAAAAATGGGACATGCATGCAGATAAGGGTATGTGAGTAAAAGTGGAGTATTTGTGTTGCCTAGACTATAACTCATAGTTCTTGTACATAAGTTTTTTTTCCTCTTTGTTGCTTGTACATATTTCTTTGTCTACTTCATTTCTTTGATTGAGTAGTTTCCTTTTAGTACAATTTTTCTTACCTATCAAAAATAGACTATTATTCATAGTTTAAGGACCAAAAATGTAGTTTGACCATATATATGCAAAAAAATGAACTTATAAAAGGAATAAAACCAACCGATGTCCTCTGCTGATTCAGGCCACCGTTCGCCTCAACATATATGTAGCCATTCGTTTCAGGCAAACCTATAATGATGTACACAACCATAGATTCAAATTGGAAGAACAAACCACTAGACAAGAATGACCACATGCATTATGTATAATCGTAAGGAAACATACATAAAACAATTACAGATATGACAAAGATGGCAAAGGGAGGGGGTAAAAATGAAGAATACAACATATTTTGATTGTACTATAAATTAGCAAGCATAATTTGAATCAAGTAGGATTTACAACACGTATATCAGCAGAAGTACATAACAAGAAATTCATTATGTATTCTGCAGCAGGAAGTGTTTTTTGATTCATGATATCATGATGGAAACAGTGATAGTAGTCAAAGTAGTAATGGTAGTGAGGACTGTGGGTTGAGCTGCTAGTAGCTATGGCATTATAGGAAGAGGACAAAGAGATGCATGGTTAGAAGAAGAGGTGACAGGCTAATGACAAAAAGGGAGCTCAAGGTAGTGGCGATGACTGCAATAATAAAAGGTTGCACCTACCATGATGTGCTGGAATGTGGAGATCGTATTTATGAATTGCACATAAAAATTGACAGGCAGTCTGATCGTGGCATTGGCAGTGTAATGGTGAATGTAACAGTGCTTTTGATAGCAAGATGGTCGGTATTATAAAGTTAAAAGCAAAATTATTGTACCCAAAAACAGGATGCTCTTGGAATTTCTTCCTATATCTGACTATGAATGTTCATTTCAATTTGGATTTCGTGGAAATAGAGAACAAAAAATATAAATACAGGAAAGTTTATTGACACTTCCCCCACAATAAAGAGATGGTAAGCTAAACTTATTGCCAAGATGCAACATCAACAACCAGAAGTGGTCATCCCCCATTATTTATTTATTTATTTATTATGAACAGGAACCCCCCATCATGTAGAAACTGAAGCAAGGGAATATCATCATGAACTCTCCAAAGTAAGTATACAGGTTTCATACCTCCAGAAGAGTTTTTAATACATGGTCTCCACTCGCCACCTTTATAGGACCGTTTCCATATAGTTGATATCTGATAGGATTTGTTAGCTTGTGTCAGTACAAGTAGCACATGCAAAAAACAAAATGAAATTGCAAAAAATCTATTACAAAGATATCTAAAAACAAGCTAGCAACAAGCCAAAAGACAGGCTCAACAAAAATATCTACATCCAGAATTACCAGCCAGTATTGAAATGTAGAAAAGCGTCAACCTTGCATCTTTTTCTCCCTATTTTTTATTTTATTTTAACTGTTACAACAAGTAGGGGAGGGGTAATTTGAACCCTGGTTTTCCTTACAAAGGAAACCAGACTATGCCACTACACTACAAGGCTCTTGGCTTTAGCCATGCATCGATTCCAACAAAGAATATTGATATAGGTCAATATCTGGATGCAAAACCTTCAATGGAATAATTAATTGTATTGCATTCAAATGATCTTGGAACTAGAACCTAAAGCTAGCACATAGATGCTACCAACATTTTCTCTTCCAAAAATTAATTATATACCGAAGGCCACATGATTGGAAAGAATACATGTAACCGATCCTGATTAGTCTGTTGAGGATCCATAGTTAGACTCCAGAATTTTGGGACTACAGCTTAGTGGCGGTTGTTGATGATGACTAAAAATTAATGATAAGAGAACACCAAAAAGTACTCTGGCATTAAAAAAAAAAATGTCCCTTTTCTGTAGGTGTTTTGATAATTTAAAAGTAATATTCATTTCCACTTCCTTTGGAACTTGCAGCACTCCCCGCTAGATCAACATGTTCCTACAATCCTCCACAAACTAAGCCTCTAACTCATTTCCATTACTCATTCCAAATTTCTCACAGCCAATACATTAGAACATGACCCTACTATAGCATCACTACCCTTTTGCATAGAGATTATATTGTTAGTCAGATTGATAGAGTTAGTTGCATTAGATTTCAAATACAAATCCGTCCACTACATTACCCTACTTTGAATGACCTTAATACAAACAGCTAGACACCCACCGGGCAGGGAAAGATTTCCCCTATTTCATCAGATCCATGTTCTAATTTCCAGCAATAACAGACTAAACTACAATAAATAAAATTAAAAATCTGGCTTCTAAATCAGAAGTTTTCCATTTTTCTTGGAAAGAGAGACACCACAAAACTAGCTAATAAATTATCCCCTTCTGAACTAGATAACTAAAATCAACAGAAACATAAACGATCATAATGCACCGTGAAATGGTACAGTTGAAATTCGTGCACTTCAAACAACTTATAAGAAGCTGTCCAATACAAACACATGCAGTGCCAAACAACCAGTGCACCATTCCAAGTCTCTCCAAATCAAAATCAAAACAAAAGAAACACCCAAAAGACAAAAATCCTCAGCACCAAATCTCAACAGAAAACCAGGAAATTCAACAGACCCCACTTCCCAAATCCCATTGATTTCACCTCAATCCCCATAATTCACCAAAACTTTTCCCAAACCAAACCTTACCTACATCCCCAATCCCCAAAAATTTCCACAAACCAAACCACACCCACATCCACAAGCCCAACAAAGTCATCAAATTTATTTCATTAGCAATTGTGGCATTAGAACTAAAAGCTCCAAACCCCATAATTCACCCAAAAATACAATATATTTTCACAAACCCAACAAAGGCATCAAATTTATTTTCACTACCAATCATACCATCACAACTAAAAGCTAAAAACTAAATAAATAAAAACTCACCGCATCGGCGGACGAGTTATCAGAGTCCATATCGGGTTTGAGCTTGAGATATAGTTCCGGGCTACGGTAAACGGAGCCGGTTGCGGGTCTATGAGAAATTACTGGAACGACATCGAAAGAGACGGAACCCATGTAGAGAAGCATGACGGAGATGTAGATTAGAGGAGCGAATAGGAATATGCCCTGTCTTCTGAGAAGTACAGAGAGGAGTAGCCACGCGAGCCTCTGTGCCAAGGTCCGACCCGGTTGTGATTGGGCCGGTCCGAACCGACCCGACTTAGACGACGGCCTCCGGTACCGCGGCGAGCGCAACGGCGACGCCGGCGGCGACGGCGTGGTGTGCCCGCTGCTTGGGATTCTATTGTAAGCGTGCATTTTTTTTTTCCCTCTCTCACTGTTTGTGTGTCTCTCTACGACGTCGTTGTATGAGCTGGCTTGGTTTTTCACAATCTCTCTTCTTCTCTCTGAAAGAGAGAAAGAAAGAGAGAAGGGAACGTTTTTTTGTTTTCGGGTTTGAAAAGGGGGTGGGGGGTGCACGTGGTTGTGATAATCATGTGTTTGTTTGGAAGGAAAGTATAAAATTTTCTGTGTTCATTTTTGTTCTTCCATCAATATGGGATTCACTCTTCATTTGCAATTGTAGTATTTTTTTTTTTTTAATTTTTTTTATGTTATCATTTACAACAACGTGATTTTTCCAAAGCAAAAAACAAAAAAATTGGAAGAATTTCGTCAAACTTGCTTACCGTGACTATTTATAAAACTAATCATATTATTTAAAACTAATTTAAAAATTAATGTGAATTAAAATACAAGTAAACTTGTCTTTTTAACTGCCACATATTAGGTTCGAAGAAGTTTCATTCGAACTAATTTTGAGGTAAATTTTCTTTAGTTGGAAAAACTAAACAAAGGTCATCCTAAATAAGTGATGGGACTAAAAGTATACAAATAATTTCATCATCTGTCACGTAGCAAGAGGAGAAAATTATGATTGATTTCATAAGGCATTGTGATAGTTTATGTTCACGTTGAGGTGGTTTCTCATCTTTCATATAATCTCTCCTATTCCAAATCAAGTCAAGTCTTTTTCTTCCATTGCTAAGTCAATTGACTTTTTATTTTTTACTAATCAAGTTGTCAAAATCTTTTCGAGAAGCTAATAGAATTACTTGAACCTTACCTATTTATACGAGTTCCACATAAATTCTACTTTTTCTTTTCTTTTTAAGAGTACTGAACTTGTAATTAATTGAAAATGTGTTGAAAGTGTGAAGAGTCTACACACACATGCCTTTTTGGCTAAGTTATATATATATATATATACACACACACCAATATACCAAAGACCAAAAATTATCAAATTTTAATTTTATTTTTGTTACTAATTTGATAGTCACAATAACATAAGAAATGAAGACTTGAATCTTGAATGTCTTTTATTAGAAACATTAAGAGATGCCAGTCAATGGTAAAACCAAAATTTCAGCTCAGAAGAGCAACATTAAAAGACAATAATAAAAAATTTAATCATTATATTCATTGAACCATGTTGAATTAAATCAACATTGTATTTTTTTCAAATTCTCTTTGTGAAAAAGTATGGTCAACTAGTTGATAAGGTCCACATTGTAGATATATTCTTCGAACATGATATCTATCTTAAGGACGATAATAAAAACAATTTTTCCTTAAAGAATGATCTGAAGGAACATTTGTAAAATTTACTTCAATACGAGTTCGTATAGAATCTCTCGGACTCATTATTACATTTAGGATTCTCCATAATCTTAATTAACTACAAATATATATTTCATATATTAAAACAAATAAACAAAAATAGCTCATCCATAGTTACTAACAATCAAAGTAAGAGATTAATCAAAAGACCAAAAGTTTAGACATCTAATTTGATTGCTCAAAATAACTTTAGCAAATAGTTCAATCTAAAAGTGTTAGGGTATAAATAGGAGACTGGGAGGGGCAAAGAACTCAACTATAGCAATACTATGAGTAATATTCGGTAGAGTCAAGGGGTATACTAATAGATGCCCTTAGTATAAATAGTATTCACATAGTCATTTCTGTATTTCTATTTTATAAAAGACTCATTAGTGATGTAATGTTTAGGAATTCTATAAATGCATCAGATTCCGATCCCTATCCCTATCAAAGCAAGCTCATAGAATTTTTTAATTGTTTTATTGTTAGCTTGTTTGATAACGCATTTCATGGAGTTACAACTCTAGTACAGGCTGGGAAGGATACCAAATTGGTGCATAAATAAAGAATTGCGCGCTGGTGAATGAGTGAGTGAGTGGTGATGCAATTTCAATTGTCCTTTCAAAGGGAGCACGTGCCCCACCGCCACTGGGAGAGGATACCTCATCATGGGGTGGCTTATCCCTGTGGTTGTGGGTGTTGTTTGAAGACACAGATTTGAATTTTAATATTTTATTACTCTTTAATTTATACTTGTTTTTGTATTATATATTTTATACCATATCAATTACCAAATGCAGTGTTCTCGGTTTTTATTTTATTTTTAAAAATTTTAATTACTTTTTTTTATTAATATATAAAAGCCGCTATGCCTGCTACAGTATTTTGGTACTGTACACCCAATGTATTTTACTGTGCAGCACTGTAGCTGCAACAGTATTTTTCGTGAGGCACTTTTTTNTTTTGGTTTGAAGAAACCAGTTTTAAGGATTGAGGAAGTGGGTTTTGGTTTACCTTGTGAGTTGAAGGAGTGGAGCTGGTCGGAACTGAGGTTCCGATGATTCCCATTGTGTCAGTTTTTTCTGTGAGGTGAAACGGTTGAATTTTTACGGTATCGGATTAGAGTCTGAGATATCTCACATATGACTTTCTGTTTTTCAACGTTGTTATCCAAAAGGAAAAGAAACAAGGCATTTTGTTAAATGGTTACGTTGTCAATGGAGTCAGTGCTACATTAAAAGTTGCGCAATTCTTAAATAAATAATTTAATAATAATAAAAACTGATTTGATTGTAATAAAAAAAAATTTACTGTATCCATAAAAAATAATAATAATAAAAATTTACTTTAGCAAGCCTACACATAACATAAGTACAATGATTTTGGTTAACAAAGAATTAAAGCCTACACATTAAGTACAATGATTTTGCTCAACAAAGAATTGTGGAAGTACAGGTTTTATCTAGCTATAATTTGCTTTCTCTTTTTATTTGTTTAAAATATCAATTAAAAATTAAAATTGAACTAAATGAAACAGTAATTTTATTGGATGGATGGTCTTGTTTTCCCACCATCTTGCTTTGCATATTTCAAGGATTTACTGCGTGAATAACATTTTCCATTTTGCGTGAGTAAATTCTGTGTATAAATGGAATGATGTTGATAAATATTGAATAATGAGTTCAAAAATTGACTTTTCAACCATTTCTTCCATGCTTCCTCAAAAAAAAAAAAAAAAAACCATTTCTTCCATGGAGAATTCCTATAACATCTTTTAAAAAAAAATTAATTAATTAATTTAATAAACTAGATTCATTTTTCGTACATTATAAAATACTACTAATTAGAGTAGCACGTGACTTGCCGTGAAACAAAAGTAACGATTAAGATCAATTTTAGATTTTATTTATATCATAAAACAAATATATAAATCATTTGACTTTTAAAGTATATAGAGATTTACATTAGTCAAAAGAAACATTAATTTTAAAATTTTTGATAATTATGTCATAAAAAATTATTCTCATTATTATAAGAATTTTGATCACACACAAAGTGTTTTTTTTTTTTAGGAGAAGAAATACAATGAACTTTTATTAAATAATTCCAACTAAATCAGCTTGAATGACAGAAAAACAATGTGGTGAAACACTTATATTATTTTCTTACCCACCACATTCTATATGGCTAAATCAACTTGAATGACAGAAAAACATGATATGTCCATAACATTTTTCATTATAAATTTTTCATTATAAATCTAAGTGATGAGTTATTATTTTTTGTAATTTGAAACCACTACTTATATTATTTTTTTACAGTCCACTTAAATCTAAAATAACAAATTTATTATGAAAATATTGTGAACATAATATTTCAAAAACACAAATACAGTAATTATCAGAATATCTATACAATAAAAGCACTAATTTATTTTTACAATTATCTCATAAAATAAAGGAGACAAAAAGGGGTTTCAATGTTTTGCACTTCCTCATTAACAAAAAATTTACTTGGCTTACTTTGAAATTAAGGTCGAAGGAGGCTATGTTTCGTGCGCTTGTCTCCATCGACTTCAGAAAACAACACCAGTTTATTTGCATTTAGGCTAATAGGTGAGTCTATAAAATCTTTTTAGTTTCTCTCATTTCTGGCTTTCTCTCTCACTCTCTCTTATTAGCTTTTTGTTGTTTTATTCTACTAGTTTTTCAGTATTGATTGCCAAAGCCTTGGGCTTTTTTACTCTCCAATTCTAAGAGGATGACCTCCACGTGTGTGGTGAAAAATTAGACACTTCAAAAGATACACAGTAAACGCTATTTTATCAACTCTCCATGCGGGTGATGTGACTCCCTCTTCAATTTCTTATTTTTTGGGTCTATTTTTTTATTTTTAAAGAAGATCCTTTTTTTTGTTTTGTTTAATTTTATATGATCTATAATATAACATAAAAATAACCTAGTATATGTTTGGATACGGATGAAAAGCTAGCCTTAAAACTGGTTTCTTCAAACCAAAAAAAAAAAAACCCACCTTTAATATATATATATATATATATATTTTGTTTTCATTTTGTTCTAAAACTTGGTTTTTTAATATTAATTTCGTGCAGGTTTCATTGTGCTTGAATCGTTTGCGAGCCCCGAAGAAATCGATGCCATGGTGAAGAGAATGGAGCAGTTGTTACTTGAGTTTGATTGCTCCTCCACCTCAATTTTCTCTACCAAAAACCAGGTTCTTTATTCAATTTTGATAAATCAATTTCATAACTTTGATTTTTTTTTTTTTTGGATTATATGAACTCAATAATTCAAAACCATTTTTTGGGTTCTTTTATTTCAGCAACAGTCGACCGACAATTACTTCTTTGAAAGTGCTGAGAATGTTTCGTTTTTCTTCGAGGGTATGTATGTTGTTGGCTTGTTAATCTTCAGCTTTTGTGTGTATTGATTAGTTGCCTTTTATGGTGGAAAAGAATGCATGTGGCCGACTCTTATTAGTCTGTTAAGGATATATAGCTGGCTGAAATTTTAGGACTATGACTTGGTTGTGATTTATTTTTTTTGGATGAATAAGTGATAGTATTGATCAAACAAAGTAGGATACAAACACCAATCCACAACAGAAGCCGGCTACTCATACAACAGGGACCATACAAACCCGAATTACAAAGCATGCCCTGTTCTAATACCAACTGAATCAGAAATTCCGTCTACCACATAGATTTTTATTACAAAGAGAATTAGTAATTTCCTTACAACCTCTTACACGTGATGCCGCCTCACATCATTCTTAATTAGTTGAATGATAGCGTCTTCTGAAAAAATTCTACCATTTAACACTCTAGCATTCCCTTATAGCCAAACTTGAAGCATTGATGCAGCTCACACCAATCTGCAAAGGATGGATTTGAACCCTTTCATTTTAACAGAATCTAGTCCCCAATTAAGCACCATAGGCCATGTAACACCAACTCAACTTGAACCAAACTTATTAGATGAGAGCCTATTCTACCAGTGAAGGAACATTTTAAGAAAAAAAAAGAAAAAAATATCACAACTCTCCATTGTGTTTCTACTGAAAACACATTGAATTCACCATCATAATGCCATTTAACCAGCCTTTCCCGAGTTGATAGTCTGTTTAGAGTAGCCAACCAACAAATAAAAGAGTTTTTAGGAATGGATGTATGATGCCATATCAATTTCCACCAATCCACCTCCTTATGCTTGACCCTTATTTCATTCCAAGCAGAGGAGCAAGTGAATCTCCTAGATGTTGAAATCATCCACTGAACAGAATCTTCATCAGCAAAAGCAATCTGTGGTAACCCAGATTGGAAATGCACCTTTGCTTCAGAACTTGCTGGAGGGAAGTGCCAAGAACCCTGTTTTAATATGCTTGAAACTTTAGCATTCAAAATACCCGCAGCTACGATATTAACCTGGGACCAAACTTGGGAAAAATGCACCTTCGGGTTGTTGTTTCATTGGCTGCCTTTTGTCTATGTGACAATATTGCAAAGGAAGTTGAGTAGTTTGGTGTTTTCTATTTTGTAACAATTAGAGCACCTAGTACTCCGTTTTGTGGAATTCGTGAATAGTGTTCATCAAGAAAAGAGTTTGGTACTTTTAAGTCCAAATTTGTGGGTCCACTATGGATCCTTACTTTTAAGTCCCAAATATTGTGTCCTGATCTTTTATTGGCAAGGCTAGAAAGGTTTTGTTATGTTATGTTCTGAATTGCTTTTTCTTGGAGAGGAGAGATTCATAGTTTAGTGGATAATTGTTGTTTTATAGCAAAAAAATTTTTTTTGATAGGTTTATTTATTGGAAATTATGTTTGCTTTAACTAGTAAGAGCTTTTGGTTCGGTGCTCATGGAAGGGTATTGTTACTGTGCTATTCTGATTGGCATCTGTTACTTTTGGCAGAGAAAGCTTTTGGGGATGATGGAAACTTAAGGCAACCAAAAGAACTTTCCATCAATAAAGTTGGCCATGGTAAGTTGTGAAGTTGTTGCCTACTCATTTTCTGTGGCGGTTTAGACATATTTTCTATATGGAAGTTGCCTACTCATTTTTTCATCAAAACTAATCTTGTAATGAATGGGGTATTGGTATATATTGTAAATCTATATGTGCAGCGTTGCATGAGATTGAACCAGCCTTTAAAAAATTCTCCAGCTCTGAGAAATTTTCTAGTTTGATGTTCTCCCTGGGTTACAAGAGACCAGTGATCATTCAGTCCATGTACATTTTTAAGGTATTCCAGTTTCTTGTTGACTATTTGGAGTTCATTTGAAATGATGTCATTATGAAAACTCTTTGGCTTCATAGTTGAGATATCAAGAAGGCTTAATTTATAGAAAGACATTTCCATATTAAAGTCCACTATTAGCTCTTGCAGTGTGTAACACATTATATGCACATAAAAGATAGATGGAAAATTAATTTATTTGTTCTTTCTTTCTTTCTTTTAAATTTTTTTTAATTAATTTTCTTTTTTAAAAATGTATGCTATGTATTGAAAGAGGGGAACTTAAATTAAGAGTGAGAAACGTATGCCCCCTTTCTGCAAGCAAGTTTTTTCTCTGCTTGTTAAAAGTAAGATAGTTGATGCATGATTCATGATGTGTTATTTGAAGTGAATAATTAGCATGTGCCAAAATTGGAGAAGTACATTGATATTCACGTTTCTACATGTATATATATATATATATGTATGAGTATATGTGTATCTTTATGCCATAGGGGAAAAGAAGTTGGGCGGGGTGGGGGTTGATGAATTAACCTGCTCTTTGCATTTAGACATCTTGGGTTCATCAATTTAATTTGGAATTTAATACTGAATGTTGGTATAGATATTTTCATTCCACTTGCCTTCTAATCTAGTATCCTATCATTGGACATTTTTTCTCATTAAGTTTCTATATTGCTTAAACAAGTTTATATAATAAAAAAAACTGTTTTAGAGGATGGAATGCATTAATAGGGCTGGGTTCAGGCTGGTGATTTCCCTTTGTTTCACAGCCCTAACTGCAATTTGTGAGCTTATTCAATGACAAGATTGGCGAGTTGTGGAAACACCTCTTTCTTTCATATTTTGAACATTTTCTTCGTGGAGCATTAATCATATGAATTTCACCTGTGTTCTTGATTTGTTGACTTATTTTTCTATGTAATTTCTTTAATTGCAACTATAGTTGATTGGTTTTTGGTTATAGATTTTTTTACCCCAGTGAAGAGGAAAGGCCAAACCTCATGTCCTAAAACATGATATCACCCCCAATAAAAGAGGACTGGTTACAATGATAATACACACTTACCTTTTAAAACAAAACAAGTATTTGCTCTGAGCTTATTCTTTGGCAATGAACACTTCTTCTCCCATCAGATGGATCTTGAGCTTATTCTTTGGCAATGAACACTTCTCCTTCCATCAGATGGATCTTGTGATTAATGGGCTTGTTAAGTTTTTGTTTTTGAGTATTTCTAAACAAGTGTGTCAAGTGGATGCTTCAAAATGTGTACACCTATATTGTACATAATTGGTTGGGATATGTTTCAAATGCTAACACCACAATAAACTGAGGCTACAGTAGTCTTATTTCTCTAAACTTTATCATGATTTGTAGCAGAATATGCTACAGATAGTTTTATTAATCACCCACGCACCATATTTAGAGTCCAAATGTGCTCATATTTCATATAATTCATGTGCAAAGTAATCTGCATTATTTTATTGGCAGCAACCGGGTATTGGAGGCGAAGTAGTGCCACACCAGGATAACTCATTTCTTTATACTGAACCACCAACATGTACCGGGCTGTGGCTTGCACTTGAAGATGCAACAATAACGAATGGTTGCCTTTGGGCTATTCCTGGGTCTCAAAAAAGTAAAACTCTTGCTTCTATGTAGCCTTTTCCCCCATCCTGTTTGGTACAAGTTATTTTTCAGCTTTTCAAAAGTGGAGTTGTTTGAAAAGGCCATTCCTTGAAAAAGTTGTATTTTGAAAAAGTGCGGTGTGATAACACATTACCAAAAGGGCAAAAAAAAACCCTGGCAAATGTTTGGTGTAATCTAATGTTCTATTTTGTGTTGTTTACAGATGGGCTTGTTAGAAGGATGATTAGAGGTGAAGAGGGGGTTTCCTTTGACCGGCCTTTGCCGACGTATGACCAGAAAGATTTTGTGCCTATTGAAGTGAAAGCTGGGTCTATGGTTGTGATTCATGGGGATCTTATTCATCAAAGGTTGGTTAGGATTTCTCATTGTAACTCTTTTTGAAACAATGAAATAAGACTTTTTCCCCAATAGCAGGATGGCCTCAAAACTCTCCTTTTACTTCTTTCGTTTCATATTATTTGGACTACAGTTTTGAGAATCAGTCCTCAAAATCAAGGCACGCCTACAGCTTGCATGTAGTGGATACTGATGGCTGCAAATGGGCCCCAGATAATTGGTACGCACTCTGAGGTCTCCTTTACTGTAATACATGCACTGATGGTGATAAAATTAATTCGTTTTCTAATCAACAGAGAATTGGAAGTTATACAGAAAAATATTCAAGATAGTTAAAAACATCCTAAAATTATTGGTTTGTTTCTAGTGGAAGAGGCAAGACTGTGTTCCAATTGCTAAAAACAAAAGAGGAAATAAACTAATCCAACTAGATCTTGAAGTGGCTGTCAGTGAATTATAAACTTAGTAATGAACCAAACCTAGAATAAATACCAGTTCAACTTTGAACAATTTCTGGTCACCAAGTGTAACTTAAACTAAGAACCAGTACTGTTTGGCTTTTACATTTGGATTGTTTGGACAGTATCTATATTCAGAATATTTTTGCTTCTTCTTAAGCATTGGTCAGTTAAACCCTCCCCCCTCAAAAAAAAGAAAAAAAAAGAACCAATTCTATATTTTTCGAAGTGTCTTTTGTTTAGCGTTGTATTATTGTATATTTTGTTTACAGCCAATCCTAACCCTAGAAAAAGGAAAATTGTAGTAGGTCAACGACTAGAGTAAAATTTAGTCGCTTTGTTCTGAATGACGGAAAAGAATACATGTGAATGACCTTAATTAGTTTGTTATGGATTCATCAATCTTAAAATTTTGGAACTAAGGCTTGCTTGGTGGTGGTGTGGTGGTGTTATGTATGCGTCAAAATCAATTAACCATTCACAGCTGCCCAATTCTCTGGTTTCTCAACACACCCTTGAACTCAACCACCTGGTTAACAAGATGGTTTTGAATTATTCACCCCTAGCTATAACCACTTTATTTTAAACATTGTTGTTTCTTTTAAATTTATTTTTCAGGATCAGAAGAAAAGTGGAGCCAGAGCCCCTCTATGTATCTTAAATTCTTAATATCTCCAGACACTTCATCAACAGTCTGTTTTACAAATGGCTACCTTTGCATCTCAAGCAGAATAATTTATACGCTGTAGTAAACTTCTTGTAATGGGGTAATGTGATACTGAAGATTTAAGATTATCATGAACAAAATCGTTATAATACTTGTTGGTAAGAATTGTAATGTTTTCTTAGGTTCGTCTTTGTGGCCATCAGCTACTCTCTTATTTTTGCTCTCCCTTCAAATGACATACTGTCTCTGCATGAAGATGTAGTCAAAAATCAGAATAAATTTGTCTACATATATACTACATTACTTGCCATGCATGGTCTTGTAATGTTCCTTTACAATAAGTATTTTTTATGCACGTACCTATCATTTAAGTGTTTCGTTCCAAAGAAGTACCTAATGTATTTATCCTACTGCCAACCCTTTGTGATGAACCCTGCAGTGTGTTGGTTCTCTATTATTGGTCTTATTTACAAATCGTTTCCAATTTTAGTAGTATTAGGCTCTATCTAGCTCTGCTGTTCTGTGCAAAACCAAAGCCTTACAGGGCTTTTAGTGCTAAAAAAAGTGTTTGTCTTGTAAAAGCTTCTACATAAGAGTTTTCAAAGTTCCTCAAAAGCTTTTCAAGGAAAATTTGAAATTTGGAGTAATCAAAAAACCCTAAGGATTGGTGGAGATGAGAATCATTTGTTGATAATATACAAAGGAATTTATTTTATATGATTGAGCATATCCTAGACCCTGATGAGATGCACAAGCAACCGTGATATAAGATAATCAGTTAGTACTCCATGTCTTTGGCTTGATAGGGTAGTTCTCTAGAATCCAGCAAATCAAATAGCTACTGCAAGACAGCAAGGGCTATTCATGTCAACTGCTGCCCTTCTGTGCTGTGCTTTTTAGAGCGGGGACATTTGGCCCGGGTGGGGGTGGGGTGTGTGGGAACATTCTTTATTATTTTTTTTTTTTGCCCTTAATTAGACTTTTCGCTTGGTTTTTTCCATTTTCCATGAATACTATCATTGATTGTGAATTAGAGGTCAAGTTCTGGTGCGATGACAAGTTGCTTCTACCTAAAGTGACATGTTGTGGATTCATGGATTCAAGTTCAGAAATCGACCTCTCCAAAACAAATTGAGGGTAAAATTGCCTACCATGACCTCTATCAAATCAAAAGTATGAGTTTTATACATTAAATAAGACATTTATTTTTGGTTTGAATGAGGATTAAACTCCTCCCCCCTCCCCCAAAACAAAGAAAGGAAGAATAATAATTAACTGCAAACACGACAACTTAAATCTAATGGTATAATTCTATTAGGCTAGAAAGAAAATTTTAATTTATTAACCCGATAGTGATCAATTCTTATTCAAATAATTCATTCTTTCCTTGTAAGAATAATTGTAGACAATTTTAGTGTATGAACTTGGTAGTTATCAATGTTAACGAGTTCTAATTCAAATTCAAATGACACGTTTTTTTCCTTGTAAGTATAGGAGAAGGGTTCAATGATTTATCAATGCCTGTGTAACTTACCTTTGTAAGTATAGGAGAAGGGTTCAATGATTTATCAATGCCTGTGTAACTTAGCTTTGTCTTGTTCTTCTTCTTTCCCTTTTGAGCCTATAATATATATATATTAAGTTCAAATTACACCTGATGATTGAAATTCATTACAATGTAGTGTTTTTTTTTTTTTTTTTTTTTTTTATTATACGTGAATTTTGATAAATCTACTATTGGATTACTTTATCTTCGTATATTCTCCATGCTTACAAAATTTAAAGATAATCAAATATCAATAGCCATGTCATCAATCAATTGTTTAAATTCAAGTTTTTATAATTTAAAATAATACATAAAAGATAAATGTATAAATCTGATTGGCATAAAAATTGACATGCAAGTTAACGTGTAGAATATGTAATTCAACAATTACATTTTCAAAATATGAATTCAATAATAAGTTATTGAGTAGTGTAATATTGCTTAAAATTACACTAAGTGTAACTTGAACTCAACTCACCATTGCCTTTTGGACCTATCTCTATAGAGAAAACTAGAGATACACAACTCCATCGACTAGAAGTATGTATTAAGATTCTTTAAAATAATAATAATAATAATAATAATAAATTACGTATCAAGATAATTCAAGAAAATTTTAAGATGTCTATAGTCTATAGCTTATCCTAAGTTTCTAAACCCTGTGGAGTAAACTAGGGATATACGATTTCATCCGCGAGAACTATGTATTAAGGTAATTCATGATAATTTTTAGTGGAAAATGAGTTCAGAATAATAAGACGGGTTTAGATAAACATAATAAATTATGATTCACAAGTCACAAGTATTCCGATCCTGCAAGGTGGCCCTGTACATTCTATGTATGTGGTACGGATGGACAAATCTAATACCCAAGGGACACTAGTTGTAGGTCACATCAATAATAATATCTTAAAGAGTAGACAGAATTATTGTGCGTGTGGATATTTTTAGCTCTAGAGTCTAGAGTACTTCTTTAATATGATGAGTAATAATTAAAAGAAAACAACTTGCATGAGCTGAGGTTTAGTTGGGGACATGGAAGTTCAGAGATGGCCCCATTAATAGAAGAGTTCTATGATGTGTAAACAGTGTCATCTGTTTTACCAACCAAAAAAAAAAAAACCAGTGTCATTTGTACATGAGATGACGAAGAGGACAAACGACAAACCAACTCTATTGCTGTAAATTGAAAATGTGAAGTGTTGTTTGTCTTATTGAGGAGACAGGGCAGTACAGATAGTAAAAGAGAGAGCTGGGTCAAGGTCTGAGACAGTTGGGGCAGTGTTTATGACAATGCTTAAGATTTTCATCTAGATAATGGTCGGTCCCTTTGGTCCCTCGGCTGTACCGTACGTACTGTCTTTTTACAGTTCATCTCTTTCATCCATGCAGTCGAGATAAGTCACAGAACGAGTCGGTGAATTGAGTTGTTCTATTGTCACAAACTTTGTCAAGATTTTTTAACTTGGTAAATTGTGAGTGGCTATTAAATTATTTTTATATTAACTTACTTAGTAATTACATTAACTTAGTTACAAATGGGAGACAATTGTTTGTTTGAAGTAGTTTTTTCTCATTAATTTTTAAGTTGATTTTGTTTAAGTTATATATATACATATATACATATATATACATATTTTAAAATATTATTATACTTTTACAAAATTTCAACAAATAAGCAAATAATTTTTTTTTTTGTACATTACTGGTAATGTCTCTCTTTCTTTCTCTCTAATGATCATTTTGTTTTAAAAATGTTCAAGTTTGAGCCATGTTTTAAAAATGTCCAAATTCTAGTGAATTTGGCATATATTAGTTTTCAATAGCTAATTTGTTGAATGTGAAGCAAAAAAGAGTTTTTTTTTTTTTTTGGTAGCATATCTTCCTAATGAAGATGTGTAGTGAGCGTTTGGATGCGTGTCTCTCACCTTTTTTTTTTTTTAGTGTCTCTTACACTATTCATGGGACATGAACAGTTCATTTAGGCTTATGAACAGTGCATGGATTACACTGTGCAGAAGATATTATGCACTATTCATGCATTGTTCACAGGATCCACAACCTCACTTTATTCAGAGAAAAATATAAAAATGAGTTTCACGGTACTATTTACATATTTAAAAATTATTTTACTATTGTGTTTTCAGTTTACAGCAAAATAAATTGTATCCAAACGGACCCATAATGTCTTTTGACTCCATCACATAAAGAGTAGTCTCATAGATACAATAATTTTCATAATAATTGAGTTAATAAGTTTTTATCGATTCTCATTTAGGCTTATAATTGATACCACTTTTTATTTATTTATTAATAATAAATTTCTACTTGGACAATCATAAATAGTTCAATAATACTTCTATAATTTATTTTTTTGGTTCTCTAAGATTTATTGTTATGTAAAAGGTTTGAATTATCTGCCGAAATTCTTTTCTTCTTATTACTTTTCCTAGTAGGACATTACGTTTTATTTTTTATTTTTTTATTTTTTTTTTGAGAGGGAACATTACGTTTTTATTGATTGTATCATCTTCTAATCATATCCTAAATGCTAATGACCAAATGCATCATGGATTTTGTCTCGTTAGTTTTATTCTTTTGGGTACTTTCTCTGTTTCTTATCATGCCCATTGCCCTATGTCTATGTCTTCAAAAACATACTGATTGCCAGATTTTTATCTTGTTAAGTACGCAATCACCCGCAAAGTATTTGTCTGGACACCCAGCAAGAGTTGAAGTGGCACTTTTATCATCAATGTTTTCGAAAGTCTCAACTCTCAACAGATTACTTTTCCATCAAGACGGGCTAATCAGTCTCCGATTTAATACCCCTCTCTTATTATTATGGTTATATTAACTAGTCTCTTTAGGGCCATTAATAATAAACTCTTTTAAGAAAATTTTAAAACTATTTTTATAGACAATATAAAAAGCGGTAAAAAAAATTAATTTTTTTTTCTTATAAAAAAGTTTCTAAAAATAGTTCCTAAATCAATATTTTTAAAATATTTTCTTTATTATTATTATTATAAACATGATTATGTAGGTTAATTTGGATAAGCCGGCGTCATACGGATGTGTGCTAAATCTAACATTAAGTATTTTTAGGTCAAAATATTTTTTAGAGAGATCCAATTGTAACTCAAACTATTTTTTAGAGTATAATATAAATGCTACTAGCATATTTTTATGTTCAATCAAAACTTGTTTATATTCATTTCTTTAATAAAAGAGTCAAACTCAAGCCTAATGTTTAAAATAAATTGTTAATAGAGTCAAGTTCAAATATAATGATACTATTTTTAATATTTTTCAAATTTTAATAATATAATGTAATATTATATATCTTTAATTTCTTTTTTAAATTAAATATTTATAAAATGAATCTTTTTTTGAGAATAATATATATTTTTAACTTATGATATTCGTTCATGATAATTGTTTTTTACCATCAGGCCAAACCTTGTACTATATCCTAACAACTATCCTTAGAATGTAGTACAACTTACAATTCGTAGTATAAGTATTGCAATGGTACAAGTTGTGCATGTATGTTGAATCTAGACTAATATTTTTATCATCCCTATTCAATTTCAGGATGGACCTTGAGTTTTGAATGGATGGCGTGGAATGAAACACGCGAGACAAATGTTGATGACACTAGATGGTAGCAGTCAGCGAAGAATAATAGCCAGAGGATGATTGCAATGGCCGAAGGATGTTTGTACCGTGGCTAGAATGGTGATATTGGCAAATGAAGGTGTCACAATTTGCTGGATGATGGCAGCATATGCACAAAACCCTAGGGCTAACGTTGCTAGTAATAGTATAACAAGCCAAAGTCCATACATACGCCTTTGGGTTTCTTCGGTTATGTTGGTTACCATAAGATATGGCTTGTTGTGTATTATGGTGTTTTTCATGAGTATAACAAACACATTGAGATCAATTGTCATTTGCTTGGCACCATCTCCTTTTGGGCATGCTACAACTTCATTTTGTCTCTTTGTAGGATTAATTTGTAGACATCTTCACTAAGTCTCATCCATCAGGGTCATGTTCATGACTTTGTATCTAAACTCTAGTTAATTTTAGGTAACTCATTTTAAGTTTTCCCCCCCCCCCCCCCCTGTATTGGCAGATTTATATAGCAATGTCAATTCTAGGGTTTTGTGACTATATATGTAAGCATTTCTTATGTTCAATATATACATATACATAGTTTTTAATGATTGTATTAAAAATATTACAAATTTTACTATATAAACTTTACAATATAATGTGTCACCAATTAGAAAAAGAGTAATTAAAGTATTTATTTATTATGTTGTTGTCCAAGTGATTCAATCACATTTTGATCATGAAATTAGTAAATTGTAAACTTAAAAGTAAAATTGATAATAATTATAACATTTTCTGTTTTCAATTGTCTTAAAGAAAAGATTATTTATATGCGTTCGCTAAATTAAGAGACAGGGCACCCCCCCAACGGGCATTCAGTTCCAATTGATATAGGTTTACGCAGTATATCACTCTATCTCGTACCATCTTTCTTCAGCTTTGACAAAATTCCATCTGATAACTCTAACTGAAGATTACATATTAAAAAAATGATTCTACACATATTTACCTTGCAAGTAATTATTCTCGTGGGTTCGTTTTCCACAAACCAAGAGGAAAAAAGATCGCAAAGGAAACAACACCATTTATTCATTCATCAGACAAATAGTACTGTACTATCACATTCATTGTCCTTTCCTTTGTTTGGTGGTTTGTATGTATTTTTAATGAAACATTCATTGTCAATTCCAACAGGCGTATGTGCTGTAGTGCACACAACAAAAACATGGTCTGAACAAAATGCTATTTTGAGAAAATGATAGAGCTCTACAACTCTCTTTTTTATATATTTATTTTATGGAATGGAGCTCTACAACTTGGTACAACCAGCTAGGTATTATTTTCCCATGTCTTTGTCATTCACTCGTGCACCATGCAGACCATAATAAACAGGAAAAACAGTAGCCATTTCCCCCATAATGTAGTAACTATCTAACACACACATATATTAACCAGTTACCATTTCCACCATTATGTAGAAACTATCTAACACACACACACACACACACACACACACACATATATATATATTAACCATGCATCTAATCTAACATACAAATCTGACCACTTGACGTGGGCTTCTTAGCTTTGTTTATTTCTTCAGAGGCAGAAATTCAAAGTACTGGCTTGGAGCAAGCTCGTTGTCACTAGTTTTGTTAGGCACTAGTTTGATGTCCTCTTCTGTGACACCAATATTGGAATCACTATCACATTGATCATCACCATATAATGGAAAGAGTTTAAGGGTCTTAAACTCTCTTCTTTGATCCTCAGGGTCGGGGAAAGCTTCCCTTAATGACAAATCATGAGCCATCTCCTTATCTTGACTCGTAGCTTGTCTTTCTACTGTTCTACTCTTTTGTGATACTCTCCCCTCAAATTGAATCCACCCAAGTGATATTTTCTCTGCTGTTGCTGCTCTATTCATCAAAGCAGATTCCTGACAATCACCAATAATACATGTTAAAATGATAGTTAATGGTTTAATGAATAAATTTCATTGTTTCAAAAACCATATAGTTTAAAATATTTCTAAAAGGTTCTTACCGCTATTTGCTGGATAGAAAATACTGACAAAACCGAATTCATGATATTAAGTCAATTTGATGATGTGAAGTCTATTATGCGGCATGAATTTTATCTGATACGACCCTATTTTTCATCTATCAAATGATAATGAAGAAAGTTTTGAACAATTTCAAAAGTATATAGACTAAATTGAAATATTTTAAAGTATAATAACAATTTTGAAATAAAGATAAAAATTAAGGATCGAATATACAATTTAACCTAATTTAAACTTGTGGAGCATGTGATAGTTTATTAGGGTTAGAATAGATTATTTATAATAATATTTTAATCATGATTCTTTTTACTCCTTTCAAATGGTTTAATTTTTTTGGACAAATGATAGTTTATCCATAAAAGTTAAAACTTAGTCCAAAAAAGTTCTAAAATCTTACACACAGCCCCAACAAAAAGTAAGGAATACAAGTTCTACTTCCCAACATCCAAAAGGTCTTGTTTCTTTCTCTTATTCTTTGAGCTTCTAATTATAAATTTATAGGGCATCTAATTTTCTTTTGGGTATAACTTTCAGCTAAGGTCAAGAATATTACGCAAAGTACATAGAAAAAGATGACTGGCGGACCTCTATAAGTCTTCTGCAGTTCAAAAGAGGTGCCCACTTCTTTGCCTGCTCAACTTTATAAACTTTCCTCCTCATCACTGTAGACAGAATCAGAAACAAAGCAAATTCAATTTTACACATCTCAAAGATTAAAACCACAAATGAATAAATAAATGACAAGAAGTTAAGGATTAATGGGTTTTCATAAAATAGTTTTTAAACACTATTTTTGGAGGACAAAAGGAAAACTCACAAATAAGATAATTTTATTAATTTAAAACTATTTTAGGAAAATTATTCATTTTGATTCTTTTTTCTTGAAAAATAAGGTGCATATGTTCTCAAGAATAATTTTCTCAAAACAGTTCACTTTCTGTTTTTTTTTTTAAAAAAAAAATATAGTTTTTTGTTTTTAAAAATTTTTTTTTTTTTAAAAAAAAAAAAAATAGTTTTTTGTTTTTAAAATGGAAATCGAAAGCCCTTTAACGTAGCCTCTCTCTCTCTCTCTCTCTCTCTCTCTCTCTCTCTTGTTCCCTTGTATTTACTTGGTCACTATTGTGATGGATGCCATGTTCTAGATCAATTTATGGTGCAATAAAAATCTCATAATTGAATCACAAGTTCTGCATCTTTTTCTTTTTCTTTTTCTTATTCTTAATTTTTGGATTTTCATAAGTCCAACCTCATCACCTTCTAACTTATACTTTTACCACCATATTAAACTATGATAGTTGTTGTTTACCAATAATTTATATATATATATATATATAATATTTTTGTGTGAGCATTAAGGGTATGGTATCTAAGAAAATGACGAAAAAATTGGATATGGTTATAAAAAAATGTATATATAATTGGTACCTGGTTCTTTCTTAACTAGACTTTTACAATCATGTTGTTGCACTTGTAAGTGTGAAGCCAGCTCACGCCGGCGTTTCTGCCTCTCTCTCGCTTTGTGATTTTGAAACCAGTAGAAAACATTCTTCCCTTCAATCTTACCAAACCTTCGAAGATATGCTGCAATCTGTTGGATCTGATCAGCTGTTGGAGTTCGTGTTCCATGTTGATACAACTCTTGAAGGACTAGTATCTGCTCCGGAGTTGGATTCCACCGTGAACTTGCCAACGGTTTTGTGTTAAAATTTGTCTCAATTTGTTGAGTTACATAAGCTGTAAGGATAACAAAGTCACATGTGAGTGAAAGAAAATAACCAATGCTTGCTACAACTATATAAGTACATCAAATATAAGGAAAATTAGGAATATAAAACGTGTAAAAATAAAGACAGACATGCCCCATTGTTGTAGAATAGTAAATTACCACTTATCTCAAAAATTTTAAAATAAAATTTTTGGTACTTCCAATTACATAAATTAATAGTTCAAACCACATTCAAAATTAGGGTATTTTCCATTTTTATAGAAACTTATATTCTTCAACTATTATTCTAGAGAGAGAGAGAGAGAGATGGATTCAACCCTTTTGTTCCATTCACACAAGCCCAAAAATGGGAAAGAATTGAGAAAAATAAAGTCGCATATACCTGGATGGTGATTCAGTGAGAAAAGATTGGTGTAATGAGTGGAATCACAGTAAAGAGGGGTTAATATTGGACTGACTGACATAGGCTTTGGAATAAGGGGTCGAAGTTTAAGATCAGTGAATGAGTTAGACACGTTAAACTCTTTACCATCACCACAACCCATTATCCACTTTGTGAATCACTGCAATGAAGCTGTGCCCTCTCTCTTTCTCTCTAGAGAAATGTCGTATACATTCCAAGGTTTGAGTAAAAGATATGAATCCTGGCAACCCCAAAAAAAAGAGAAAGGGGTATATAAGAGAAAGAAGAATGAGAATGAAAAAAGTTGGGTTTCAAATTAGAGACAAGAAAGTGTAAAGTAGCAAGCAAGACAGTAGCTAGGTTGACCAAGCCTTCATATATATGTGTGTGTGTGAGAGAGAGGGAGAGAGAGAGATAAAAGATTCAAAACTCGTACATACAAGAAAAAGAGAGAGAGAGACAAGAGAGGTGTGCAATAGGAGGACAAAGCTAAAGAATGGGTGCAGTGAAGCGTGGAATTCTGCGAGAGAGATATTGGGAGGCGAGGAGGTATAAAAAGGACGTGACCATTATGATAGTGCTGTATCATAAAAGCCCTATTCGAAGACACACCACACTATTATTGTTTAATTACACTGTCTTGAGCCTTTCAATGTTCTCAATTCATGCTGTTTCCTTCAATATTTTCTCTCCTTCAATTCTCTCTCTCTCTCTCTCTCATACACACACACACACACACACACACACAGATTACCAATGGTATATTCTGTACGGGTATCCGTGAAGGCATGAACTCTTCCTATGTCCATATATTGTATAACAAAATGTTGGATGATTGCCCCCCAATTGTTTGATAGGGCCCCATGCATTATAATTTTTGTGGCTATTTTCTTTTCACGTAGCATACAAATGATAGTCAATTTTTTCAATTTTCTTCTTCAATATCATCTTCATCATATCATTATTATTATTATTGTTGTTTACATAATAATGATAGAAATGTTATTGCTGACAACATTTATATCTCTTTTCCTTTCCAACATCAAAGTTTGGACTCAAACCGACAAACCACAAGATAAGTAATTAATATGCTAAAACAGAGGTATTCTGAGATGGCAATTGTCCAAAAACATATGGAGATCGACAGTCATATAAATGAGGGTGAATTTACTCTACAGAGGATGTGTATCCTTTTATAATAATAATAATAATAATAAGTGTCATGCTAATGAATGTTTTTAGGGTAATGGTTAACAATTTATTTTAGAAAAATTTTGACATCACTTTTATGGAAAATGAAAAAAATTGTCAAAATATTAATTATTTTTTTTTTTCTCATAATTTTTTTTAAAAATAAATTGTTAATCATTGCTCTAATAGCATCCGTTAGCATTTCTCTAATAATAATAAAAAGGGAAAGAATTGTTCAAATCCAAGTTTCTCTTATCGAAAGAATCAGGTAATGTCATTGAATTATAAGATTTTTAACTAAGAATTTTTAAATTTTTTTTTTTAAAGAATATCAAGTATTTTAACACACACATACACAAGGGGAGAGGAAAGAATGTTTTAAAAAAACTGATAGTGGTGTATACCCAATCGGACCAAACTCGATTTTTGAATTTTGATTTTTGGTAACCATGTTAGGAGTACCAAAAAATATATATAGAATTAGGAGGGTATATATATATACTCACACAAATAATCATGAGAGGACATCCCAATAATGTCTATGCGTACGTGTTAAGTTGAGAACTAAAAGAGCTAGCTAGCTCCATCCTCACAATAAGGTCTATACGTGTGTTTGTTAGCCATGCAATAAGGTTGTCCAATGTAAAGGAAAGCTTGGTACTAAATCACACAATGATGTTGTCGAACGTGTTGCCTCTCTAATTAGTTCCATATGGCATATAGGGGTTTTCCCATTACTCCATATGTTTGATCATATTTATTATCTCTTTGTCTTAGCCAACACAGGCCTGACTTGTTCATCAACTCTTAACTATAGTCATAACTCATAACTCATAAATATGGCAAAATGATTTTTACGCTTCTGTCTTGGTGTCCATCGACCATCTCTGGAAATCATTATTGTAGGATTTTTTTCGGTTGGACGTTATAAGTTATAACTGTTGAATTATTTGTATTTGCTAACTTAAATATAGTTGACATATATGTATATATATACTTGTTGTCTACGTACGTATGAGGTAAAATTACCATCTCACCACTAAGATGTTTGAATTAGTGCATGGCAAATTGGCAAAGCTCTTGTGTGACGCAAACCATGATTACAAAATTATTGGAAAGGTTAGCTTAGCCTAGCCTCTAGGTATGAGCTGGTATCATAGAGATAAAATTGAATATGATAAGCCATTAATAACTTGTGCACGTGAGGTAGCCCCTACTTACACTCAAAAGTCCAATCTTGATCAAGGAGGAATTTGATCCTATTCAGTACCCTATAGAACTACCCAACAGGTTGGCTTTTACCTTTCGATTTTGCAAGTTGGCTTTTACATTTCTATTTAGGATCTTCTTTATAAATCTATTTTTACTATGTTTCATATTAAATGTTACAAATCTGAATGTATATTTAATATCACGTAATGTAACACCTAATACATTCTATTAGATACAAGAAAAAAAATATGACCCTAACTCTATTTACATGTCCTTTATTCATATAGAAGTCGTGGGTCCAAACCTTGGCCATTTTTAAGGAAATTAGCATTAAACTTAGAAGTTAGAACATTTTGCGGGGTTCAACAAAGTATGCAAGATGTAACAAGCATGCTTTCATTTAGCAATTACATGTACAATGTATATCCTAGATGAACTTATAATTATTGTCCAATTTTTAAGAGATAATAGAATTCCCAAAAAGATGAAACATCTGCTCTCTGACATTGCTCAATTGTGATCTAAAAGTACAATAGTTGCCACTGTTCTACAAAAAATATTCCATTCACTTCAAAGATGGAATTTGATCCAATCTCAAATCCAAACTTGACAAAGAGGAATTTGATCCTATTCAATCCCTAATAGACTTGCCCAACAGGTTTGCAGGAACCTTGAACTTTATTTTTGATTCTGCAGGAGGTCTATATTATCTTTGATGGTGAGGAAGAATTGCCCTTAATCCACATATAAGTCTTAAGAAAGCATGCAAGATGTAACAGACATACTCCCATCTAGGAGTTACAGTCTTATAGATACAATATATATTCTAGATGAACTTATAATGATAGTCCGAATTTGCAAGAGATAATAAAGTAGAAGAAACATTTCTTCTCTTTGACATTGGTCAATGGTGATCTAAAGTACAATAGTTGCCACCGTTTTACAAGAAATATTCCATCCCAGTATAATTACATTGCTATTCTAGTAAAATGGAAGTGTATTTGGAGAGCAAAAGATAATAGAACTGATGCAGTTCAAATTCATGAACTACACTTAACTGCTCAAGACGACAAATCCCTCCATTCCCTCTCAACCTGCAGATTTACTCACAATTGAATATGGAAATCTTTCTCCTAAGCATATGATGCAGCTCAATGGATGAATTAATTAGATACAAGGAATTCATATATATAAAATATACAACTATTCAAGAAGTTTATTCAAGGTGCTAACACCAACTGCTGCAGCGAGATGCCAGGCAGCATGAATGTATGGAGTCCCAGGAAAAACATCATCAGCAATAAAAAGAACACCGCCCAACAGTGATGACATCTTATGCACATTGTGGGCCATCCTCAAATCTGGATCTTTTGCTGCTCTTTTTGCAAATACTACCTGGAATAAAACAAGGCAAAATTATTCTAGCTAAACGAAAGTAAACGCTCAAGGGGATGGAAATTTTAAAATAATAATTATTATTATAAAAATAAAATCTGATTTGGATATTAAATATATGAGATGACGTTGGTAAATTACGTCTAGTAGAGATTTTAGAATGGATGCTAAATACATAGCCACTACATTTCAGTCAAGTAGTTCTGATATAGGATACATAATTTTATGTGAACAAACTAAGAGGCATGTATGTAGTGGGTTTTCACTTTTCAAACTGACTTCATATTGTTTGAATAATGAATATTAGTCATGTTAAGTTGTAGTAATGACTAGGCTATCATACCATGTAGGATACAACAAGGATTCATTCTCTGGTCAGGTTTTGAGCTCAGTGTAACATTTCATACCGTTCAAAATGTGCTAATCATGTTCAGCTCTAGTGATTACTGATTACTAGCCTATCATAGATGGTAGACCACAAAAATACTTTATAATCTGGTCAGGTCACAGGAAAACAGTGCATAGTCAGAAATAAAACTTGACAGAAATTGTGGTTCCAAATTAGTGGATGAACCCCTAAATGTTGAAGTTACATGTGGATTTTGATTGTCATTAAACAAAGAAATTTTTTATTTTGAATACATTAGACAGTATTTAATAAAAATTATAGAAAACGAAATTCACCAAAAGAAGTAACCAAATTTTTTATTAATAAGTAACCCACCAAAAGAAGTTACTTTGACAGCAGAACAATATGGTCAAATCCAAACTGCATTACCTTGTAAAATGATTAACAAGCTCTTGAGCACTGATATTTATCAGCTAAGCCACAACTAAAATTAGGCTAAAATGCACTTTACATTTTCAGTTCCTCAACTTTCAAAATTTGCAATTTACTCCATCAAATATTATATATAATGATGTCATGTGCCCCTTCCATTATTCTCCGTCACATTTTTGCCATTAACCAGCCTAAAATTGACTCTCTCTTTTCCCCTGTTTTTTGGTTCCAAAAGATGTTGTTTTTGGATGGGTTAACGAAATTAAAAGATTCTAATGGATGTCAATGGAATAGGCATGTTGATATTGTTGTAATACTCAAGAGTGTAACACACAAGTTTTCATGGTCAAAGGACTGATTTAGAAGTGGTTCCAAACTTAAGGGTGTAAATAGTATTTAGCCTAAAAATTATGGGGTCTGATATATGAAAAAAGAGTGTCAAAGATCAAAAACGGTGAATTACCTCCATCATCCCTGTATGAACAGCTGAAACCATTAGAGGCTGGACAGGTAGAAGAAATGCCGATGCTGCCATCAAAAACTTTGGGTTGTCATCTCTGAGGGCTCTTGATAGACACTGACAAAATGTTTACCAGTTTTCAGTTTTATGGACAAGTGAGCAATTGAAACAACTTGAAGAAAAATGTGAGCTGGTGGAGCTAATTGTTTGCAAAAAACAAAAAAACTTATAATGTGTGATGTGTGCATACATATACGTGCATGCATAAATTATTTCAGTTTTCTTATATAGATGTACAGATATGTGCATTGGTAAGTTAAGCCAATTTCTTCATTTTTCATAACAAAATAATTTTTGTGCAATTAATCATGAAAGTCTTCTTTTTCTAGGAAATAAGGAGAATGACTTAACATATGGGAGAACTGACAAGGCATGATCTAAGTTAACCTCAAAGCTGAAGTTGAGTTTAATTGTTAAAGTAATTCACATAGGTTGATGCGGCACATCGATTTAGCATTATAGTTGATGTTTCTTACTACTTTGAGACACACACAAGCAACTTGTATGTGGACTAGCACAAACTAAACCAGATCAGTCAAAAGAAAATACTAGATCAAGACTGAATCATCAAGTATACACACACTGATACACACATTAGCTCTGACAAAATGTTTACCGGTTTTCAGTTTTATGGACAAGTGAGCAATTGAAAGAACTTGAAGAAAAATGTGAGCTGGTGGAGCTAATTGTTTGCAAAAAACAAAAAAACTTATAATGTGTGATGTGTGCATACATATACGTGCATGCATAAATTATTTCAGTTTTCTTATATAGATGTACAAATATGTGCATTGGTAAGTTAAGCCAATTTCTTCATTTTTCATAATAAAATAATTTTTGTGCAATTAATCATGAAAGTCTTCTTTTTCTAGGAAATAAGGAGAATGACTTAACATATGGGAGAACTGACAAGGCATGATCTAAGTTAACTTCAAAGCTGAAGTTGAGTTTAATTGTTAAAGTAATTCACATAGGTTGATGCGGCACATTGATTTAGCATTATAGTTGATGTTTCTCACTACTTTGAGACACACACAAGCAACTTGTATATGGACTAGCACAAACTAAACCAGATCAGTCAAAAGAAAATACTAGATCAAGACTGAATCATCAAGTATACACACACTGATACACACATTAGCTCTGCTAATTTTGATATGCAAGGTCAAGATTCATGAATCTCAAAAAATTATACAATTCAAAGCAGGTGTGCTGCATACTTTTTATGCATAGAAATCCTTTTAAATTTTCATTCTAGCAGATGTTATAGAATCATGCGATGACATCAATCGGCCACATGTTTTTTCACGTTGAAAATTCTGAGTGATTAGCAAACTATATTGTCTATCAAATTATAAATTAATTTCGACTTACCACTGTTGCTGTGGCTATCATTGTATAATCAGCCCATCTCAAATACTGCCTCAGTTTTCCTCTTGAAGTGTGGTACAAACTTGAGGCAACTCCAACTCCAATTAATGAATTAGCATACAGCTTAGTACTCATACTCTTTCTGCATTCCAGTCAAGCAAATAAAACAAATATTAGAAGATTCTTTTAAAATTTTTTTTTTTTTTTTTACACTTATCAACTAAATTGCAGCAAAATTTCACCTTGGGGCCTGGATTCCAAGAGCTATAAAAGGAAGTGAAGTAAGCACATTAGCCACTGTTTCTGAAAGATTCTGATCACCTAGCAAAAGGTAGCTAACATATTAATTTTTTTCACAAGAGATTGGGCAGCCTGACATACAAAAACAAAGTAAGAGAAAAGGGTATTTCTCTTTGCAATACCTTGAATACATCCCTGGATGGGCCTCAAACAGGCTGGTCTACGCTGCCATACCCATCTGGAGATGTAAACAAAAAATTAGTGTGGCTTATGCAGCATCAACTTTGCATGCAAACCACTATGTAAAGGAAAATTCAGATAGCAATGAGACTTCAAAAATGGGGGAATGAATCACAAGAATTACTTATACATATTAGTAATTAGTTTTCCTATCTTTGATAAATTATTCTAATTACTCAACAATATCTGAAAACTTTAAAGCATATGTCAATAAGCAACTCTCTATTCCTTAAATTTCCACTCACTGCATCAATAGGCGCTGATTCACTTCAATAATCGAAGCTCTATTGTTTGACTGAGAAAAATCTCCATCTTTAGAAGTCTCTTCCAATGCAAATGGTGAATGAGGCACCACGTGCACCCCATGGACGCCCTCTAGGGCTCTACTTGTATTCAATGTACTCTGTGGACACATAGGCTTTTCAGTAATAAATTGAATCAATTCAATTACCAGAAAGAACTTGCTGGCATCAATTGGAACAAGTGTGCCCAGAGCAACTGAATGTATTGCTTGATCTTGATTCTGTAACGGTACAAAACAGCAGAACACAATGAAATTGAAAATTAGCCAGAGCTTCAATTGAACAATGCAAGTCAAAAGTTCTGTAATATCCAATATTCCATCATTATATAGTCAAAAGTTCTGTGAATTGTTAATACCGTAACATGTAATGTTTTGCTATTCAAAGAAGTACATTATATAGTTGCTTCAGTGTTCAAAATATCACTTCTAATTATAACTAAGCCCATTGGAAAAGCTAGACATGGCTCCACCATTGTTTGGCAGCCACAAGCACTATTGAATTGTAGAGGGTCTAAATTTATGGCTTACTTACAACATATGATACAGACATACAAACATAATCAACAATTCACTATATATCGATTACGGCTGTTCAAGGAAGAGAGAAAGTTGAAATTTTTAATTTTTTTACATAAGAAACTAACTGAACAGTTGGTCTTTTGAGCTCAAATTTAATCGTATGACCCACCAAATAAGCCTTTACATTCCCAATGAAGTGTGTGCCTTGATTAGCATGATACATTTGAAAGAATAAAAGGGAGAACGAGGTACTAAGAAACAAAGTTGCCTCTTGGCAACGTTAAACTTCAGCTATCCAATCGATCACTATAAATTGAATCCAGATGCAACTTTTTTCAACACCCACCCATATACACAAAACCCAAATTTTAAGAATTCCACATGATTTCTTCAAAAATGTGTTTTTCAGATCACTATGCCGCATTTTGTCGAACATGTTATAAACACTTCCTTTTCCCACCAACACACTCAAGACTAAACCCATTAACCAAATTTTTTCCCCCCTAAAAAGCATTCAATCTCTAAATTCATCTCTTTTATGAAAGATCCACAAAGCGAAAATAGAAATCAAAAACAAAATCTTAGATGGGTCCAATTAGTCAGCAACATCACATAAATATATACATAAGAATACCAACATATTAAACCACCAACTGCCATGCATACACATATATATATTCAGAGAGAAAGAGACAGAGAGAGAACCTGGTGAAGCTGAGGATAGAAGCACCAATGGGGTTGGGTTTGTGTGTATATATAAGAATAAGAGTAGTGATATGAGAGAAGAGAGAGGGCGGTGGTTGATTCAGTTGAAAAGGGCAGAGACTAGTATTATAGAGAGGCCAAAAAGAAAAGAGAATAAAGGAAGCGGGAGATGCGCATAGTCTAAGAATCTTCCTCGTCGTCTGCGCATATTCCACCTGGCTAATACTACTATGCCATTTCATCCATTTAGAAAGTTAAAAGCCGTAGACAACCTAAATTCAACCTTATTTGTTCCGCTTGAAACGGAGAGAATCTATATGGCCAGAAAAATTAGTAAGTCTAGCACCACATTAATTTTCACAACTTTGTCATAACTTTGCCACAAAGCAAGTCGTAAGTGGTGGAAATAAAATGGTGGATCCATGGTTCCACCGCTCACGAGTTACCACATTGCAAAGTTATGAAAATTGGTGTGATGCTAGACTTTGAAACTGAGAGAATCTATCTTTCTTGCCACGGAAAAAAATTTACTAGAGTGACATACTTGTTTTAAAATTTTGTTTTCAAAATTATGCACTGTTATTAGTAAGTGAAAATGTAATGCTAATAGTTAGTTAAATGACAACTAATAAAAATTTGTCATAGTAACAATTTATAAAATAATTTGTGCAGGTAACATTATTCTTCTTGCAATTAGATTTTGTATGTTTCGTAACACTATATGTCAAACATGCTTTAAACCTTGGGCACCGACTGCCAATAGGACAATGATATGTATTTTGTTCTCTTGGTAAGTTGCATTAAATAGGTCATATATCCTTCTAAAAAAAGGGTCATATACATTATACATGATAAAAATAAATATTATCTTTTTATTAATAGTTGGAACTCAAAGTTCAAAACATGTTTGAAACCAAATTTTATCTTAGAATAATGACACACTCTACGAGGTATACAATTCTTTCACATAACATATAGAGAGTTAGCCTTATATTAGATAGGCTTTAAAATTTGAAACACTTGTGCTTTTTTTTTACAATTCTACTTCAATAGTTCCACCACATTTTTTTTTATACCGTTCTTTTATCCAATCTATTGTTAAGCCAATCAAAGGCAAAGGGTATGCCCGCCATGTTAGGAATTTCTTTATTTTGGGGTTTTGAGTGGTCTTGAACTCTCAGTTGTTTATAAGAGTAGCAATTCGTGTTTGTGTGTTTGGTTTGTGTTGTGTCAATCTTTGAGTATTTGACTACATAGGTTGACACAAACACAACAAGTTTATTAAATAGGTCATGAATCCTTAACCCTAATATGAATTGTTTATTAAATGAGTCAATTGTGACAATCCATTTATCAGATGTCACTAAAGTGAAATGTTTTTTTTTTTTTTTTTAATTTTAGTATTAACCCAATTAATATGAACCATGAAAAATCAAACATATAGTTTTTTTTTTTTAATATAAAATCTAGAAAAAAAATAAATGTATCACAAATAATCATTTACAACTAATGCATATCTCAATATCACAATTAATCAATCACAATATGCTAAACAAAATAAACCACAACAACTAATGCTAAATCCCAACAATCAATTTAAGGAAAATGGATAAAGGTGAAGGTAAAGGATGACAAAGATGAAGTGATGGTAGAGTTTAGAGATAAAAGTAGAGGACGATGATGACTAGGATTTTGAGTGGTAGATTGAAGTGAAGGACAAGAGGGACGACGACTAGGGATGGCAATTTTGCCCCGCCCCTCCCCACTTTGTCCTATGCGGGTTTTCCCCGTCCCATGATCTATGTGGGACGGAGATGGGTTTAGACATTTTAGCCTTTCCCCACCCCATCCCTGTCCCGCCCCACATTGATAAGGGCTATAATTGTAACTTTTCATACCCTAGATCCCTATTATTTAAACAAACAAATCAATATTATCTTATTTAAATGCATGTATATTAAGATTTTTGTTTTGTGTGATATTGCCTTGTTAAATACTACAATAATATTATTCAGTTCTTACTAAAAATTATTTTGATTTGATGTGATATATTTAGTTATAATTTCAAGTATATTTATATTAATAAAACAGGTTTTATTAAAAAAAATTATAATAGTTGTGGAACAAATTAACACAAGGTATAATTTTATGAGCAGGACCCCAAGGGGCAAGGATGGGGAAAGAAAGTTTTTCCCGTCATACGGGGCGGGGCGAGGGTGAAGATCTCATCCTTTGATCCTGCCCCTCCCCATTGCCATCCCTAACATCGACTTGTCATCATAGTGACGAAAGGGTAATAGTGGCTAAGAAAATAAGGTAAGGTGAGGTGAGATTGAGGTATGAGAGTGAGAGGCGGCCATAAGGCATGGGAGATTGCAACTAGGAAAGAAAATAAATTTAAATACCTAGGGTTTTGAAGGTTATATAGATAAAATAACATTTAGTTAAACGGGTCAAACATATTCCGTGAGTTGAACACGAATACAACACGTTTATTAAATGGGTCAGTTATTTCAAGCCAAAGATGACA
>NW_027069581.1:239164-261692 GCF_002906115.3 Quercus suber
GAGCTAGGAGGCTGTGCCTAAAGAAATGGGTGAAAGTGGATCCTCATGGATTACTGGGGTTAGAGAGATTTCTCATGGATCCTCCCTTTTGAGGGTTTTTGGATGAGAGAATGTCAAAGGAGATAGGAAGAGATGGGGGAAAATATTGTAGCCGTTGCCCGTCCTCAGGGTATGGTTTGCTCACAAAGTTATCTCCAATCTCCATCACTTTTTCTTTCTTTTTCCATGAATTTTCCCGCTCATTCAATCTTCATAATTGATTTTTGGAGGCTCTAACCCCCTTTTGCCTCCATTTCTTTCCCTTATATAAAGAGTTTCCTCTTGAAACTATTCGTTCACTCTCTTTGTAAGTATCCTTTTTCATTCTTTGCTTCCTTACTTTCTAGTTTAGTTATGGGTGGGTTTGCCCATCTGCTCAATAATCCTCCAAGTCTTAATGCCTTTAGGACTAAATATGGGGTTCCTGACGATGTAGGGATAGAATAATATCACGAGAGTGACAAATCATTTAGGAGGAGACCAAAAACTGTGTTCATCCCGTTAATAGCAATTTCAAAGGGAGAGGTTAGGTTACCTTTGAGTCTCCCCTTAGATTTTTATCATTGAACCCAATCATTTCTTCCATCGACCTTCGTCTCTTTTCCTACCAATCTCTAATGTCCTAATCTTGTTAAGGGGTATTAGTCAAGATCCCTTAGCACCCATTACCATGGTTGCCACTCATCGACACAACATGAATGACCTCAATGATTCCCAAGAAAGGTGTCACGGGCCTTTCTCAACAACCCAAATTGGATTTCAAGGGTCCAACCCCTTCAGTCATCATGAATTACTTCAAGAGCCCGGCTTTGGCCAACTACTCTAAGTGATCTTGGAAAGTTCGGCATTGCTCGATGGTATGGCTCTTCTCTTTGTGGTAAGTGCAATAGAGATTCCGATTTCTTCTTGAAGGGTCACTACTCATCTTACTAGGCCAACGAAGGAAAGTCTCATGCTTTATCGTCTCTAAGATTTTATGCATCGGCTCCTAGAAAGTTAAGCTGACAACCTCCTCCCAAGGATTGGGATTCTAAAATCTAGGATCTTTTCTCTGCCTTTGAGGAAAATTTTCTGTCCTAGTCTCCCTTTTGTCAAGCGCAGCAACATGACCCTTCCCCCTTACTTGGAGTTGGTTGTCATTGAGCCTCTTATATTCTTTTATCCATTCCATGAGCTGTTGCATGTCTTCGGGGGTGCGTGAGGGGGAGGGGGGGTTGTGTTAGTGAATTCCTCAAATAGGAATTTACAGGGAGCCACAGCTTAAATGTGCTCACTGCTACTTCGTCGTTTTGTCTAGCCGCATCTGTTTCCACCACCACCACAACCAACTCCACCAAGCTAGAGTTGCTACATAGAGAGAGAAATGGCAACTATAGCCATTGGTTTCAACAATGTGACACCAAAAGGGTGGGGCACCTTATGAATTGCATGGAGCAAGTCGATTTTATGGGAGAAGTTGTGTCTGGTGTGAATGAAGGAATTGGTGAGTACATCATTCCGATAGAGATAGGTTCCCCACCAATAGCCTAACATGTAATCATGGACACTAGGAGTGACCTAATCTGGGTACAATGCGAGAAGTGCCAGCAATGCCATAGCCAATTTGACCCTATTTTTGATCTGACACGATCTTCTAGTTACATAGAAATACCATGTGAATCTTTAGCTTGTGATAGACTCATTGGAAAGCTGGATTGTGATCACGCAAGTAGTTGCTCTTACCAGGCATCATATGGTGGTGGGTCTGAGTCCAAGGGAATCCTTGTATTTGAAACTATAGCGTTTGGGGACGCTAGAATGCTAAACATGGCTATAGGGTGTGGTCATACGAATAAGGGCACATTTGGTAATTAGGAGCTGGACCCTTATCCCTTGTGTATGAGATTCTAGTTGGTGGATTTTTCAGCTATTATGAATCACCAGTAATACCTCACCAATAATCACTCCAGAAATGGAAAGACACTGATGGCATTACTGTTGGGTTCGTGGGTAGGCTAAAACAAGTATCAAACATATACATTCCAAGTGTTCAAGGGATGTCCATGGTTTGTGCAATAAAAGCATCACGAAATGCTTCATAAGCTACTTTTGGAAATCTATTCGCGATGGTCCCCGAGTCCATGATCACTCCTCTATCACCTAATTCTGTTAAATGAAAAATGTCTTTGAAAATAGGTAGTCGAATGCCTCTGACTCCAAGCCCTGTCATCCGAACATAGTAAAAACTTGAGTTCTTTATGCTAGAAAGCAAAGGAACCCATACAGAACCTGTTGAGATAGCTTCTCTTTATAGCACAAGCGATCCAGACACCTGGCAATCTCTATCTCTTTAAGGGCAGATCTGAATGTGAAAATTTTGGTTGTTTTTATCTTTTAGACCATCTATATAAAAAGTATTCTATCTCTTTTTCTACAGCTTGTGGTTGTACGCACTGACTTGAATGGTCACTTGAAGGCCTTGAAAGACTATTTTCTTTCAGCAAAAGGAGATTTCTTCAAAGTCCAGATTCTATCTGATAGAGAATCTTTTTTTTTTTTAATTTAATTTTTTTGATAGGATTTGTAGAGAATCTTGTATATTAAACTCGCTAACAACTGATTCCAAATGATATGTGACTAGAGTTATTAATATTTTAATATTCAGGATTTAGTGAATTGATTATATTCAATTTCATAATTAGGGAAGATGCCAAAATCTGCAGTATAGGTCCATAGCAATTACAAGATATAATTTAAAAGCTATGCTTTATAATAAGGGGTGGAAATTGAATAAGAATTTTTTTTTTTTTGCTCAACTTTGTTTTTGGGTATAAGCCTTGAAAGTTGTCAATTTATTTAGTTTTTAAATTCGATAGTTACAATGGGAGATGAAAGAATTAGATCTTAGATGTTTCTGTTGAAAATGTTAAAATGTATCAACTAGTTAAGCTACATTGTTGTTGGCAGAAAGTTAGCAAACCATTGGCTAAGTTCACATCAATACATAAAACGAATTACAGTTGCAAGTCTACAGCCTCTTTCTCTATCTTTTCATTTGTTTTTTGTTTGGTCATCTTCTATGCATGAACTCATACTCCCATTGCATTTTATGTGGATTGAGTAGCAAGTGCACAACTTGAGACCTAAATCAACAAATTACCACTAAAAACTTCCAAGATAACCATTCAAGATCTCAAATTTTGGACGAAGGATAATAATATCACTTTTAGTTAATAACTCGCCTAGATAGATATATTACTTTTAGTTAATTGCTCTTCGTTCTTGTTCTCTTTTTCCTTTGTTGTAGTTTGATGTTTGGGAAGAGGAAAATGTGGCGGGAAATTTGAAAGTGTTTGGATAGAGAGAAAGTAATATTGTAATGGGTTTTGGAATTTGGAGAGAGAGAGAGAGAGTACTACTACTACTAGTAGAAAGAGCATAGCACACATTACTACAGTAAATTTTTGCTTGCAACCCTATGAATCATTAAATGTGCACTCATAAGTTAGTATTTATTAATTTAATAAAATGTGCACTCTTTATTTTTTGGATATGGCTTATGTCAGTTTTTGGATATGGCTTATGTTCACTAGACATGTGTCCAATATAGGACACATGTCCATATCCTGGGATTTTTTAGAAAATAACAATAAAACCCAAACAATATCATAAGTTAGGCAACAGTTGAAACTATATTAGTTTATAACAATTCGAGTTCAAAGAAATCGATTTCACTGTTCATTCGCCTACTTTACCCGCAGCTAAGGTGGAAAAATCGAGTTCACTAGACTTGTTTCCTATACACAAAAATCGAGTTCACTGGACTTGATTTTCATACATGGAAATCAAATCCACTGGACTCGATTTTCATACATGGAAAACGAGTCCACTGAACTCGTTTTCCATGTATAAAAACTCAGTCATGCCGTCATAGCCGATGAACCCAACAAACGAAGGTGGTTTCTTGCCGACGAACCCAGGCGCCGATTCTGACCAAACCCCGACGAACCTAGCAACACCGACGAGCAAACCAAGAACCCAGGCGCCGATTTTGACCAAACCCCGACGAGCAAACGAAGAACCTAGGCGGCAAAACACGAAGAACAAAGAACGAACCCAGCAAACGAAGAACAAACTCGATTTCAACGAAGAACAACTATGTTTCCCAGCAACCCAGGCGCCGATTCTGACCAAACTCCGGCGAAAGCTTCAGGTGATCGGATCGGATCAGTGGAGGAGAAGAACATGCTCGGGTTTGATTTGTTTTGGATTTGCTTTTTTCATGGGTTTTTGGGGATTGGAAGTGGAGAAACCCAGGCAGCATTTTGGGGAAAAAAAAGGAAAGGGAAAAACACGAAAAAATTGTGTAAGTTTTTTGGCTAGGTATACTGAAATCGAGTTCAGTGGACTTGTATTCCATGTATGGAAATCAAGTCCACTGGACTCGATTTCCATGTATGAAAATCAGGTCTAGTGAACTCAATTTTTGTGTATAGGAAACGAGTCTAGTGAACTCGATTTTTCCACCTCAACCGCGGGTAAAGTAGGCGAATGAACAGTGAAATCGATTTCTCTGAACTCAAATTGTTATAAACCAATATAGTTTCAAACGTTGCCTAACTTATGATATTGTTTGGGTTTTATTGTTATTTTCTAAAAAATCCCCCATATCCTAATATATCTAGTGCAACCGGACACAATCCCAATCCTTACTTTTTAAATTGTGTCCTTGGGTACTTATTAATAAGACCCTTATAGAAATGGTCATTTTACTTTTTACATAGTGGTTTGGTGCCTTGTATTAGGGCATTAGTATCGGATTAGTGATATATAGTTCCACTACAGGCCTTTGTGGTCAAGTAGTGATCCTTTCCCCAAGTATAGATATGGGCTAGCAACCCCTATTAGTCAGTTAATTAAAGAAAATGTAAGATCAAAAAAATAAAATGATAAATTAAAGAAACAATAACAAACTTTTCAGTCAAATTGATTCAATCATTTGATGGATATGGTTCATGGCCAAAATAGATTTTCAATTTTGAAGAACAAATAATCATGGACCATGTGATGGGCCAACAACAAAATTTAAATGGATGCCTAGGCGGCGACACTAAATTGAGAAATGACCTATCAGCCCAAGGTTTATAAAAGCTTATTTTTATCATCTAGAATGAGTGAGTCTAATAAGACTTGGGTCAAATTATTTTCCACTCTCATACTGGGGCTAAGAGTGGGCCAGGCAAGAGTTGACCAAGGCAAATTAACTAGTCATTTAAAGATGGTACAACAAAGTGGTTACTTCATGAAAGAAATAACCCAAACACTTGACAAGGGTTTTTAAATTAATCCAATTCTAGCCTCAAGTCCTGGCCCATATTAGGGTTGGGGACAATTAGGTTGGTGTCCAACAACAACACCACCTCCCTCCCAAAAGAAAATGTTGGGGACAATTTTCTTTTTTAAAATTGTATTTTTTTTAAAGGTTTAATATATAAAAATTTATTCAAAGTTATAATGGAAGGGATATTTGAACATATAGGTCTCCTTTGAAAATACATAAAGATGCTACTTGAAGTAGGATCTTGGCAATAACTTTTTAAGATAGTACGTTGTAATTAGAACAATATCATTTCAATAGTAAGTTGTAATTGAACAATATCATTTCACATGAGATCACTAACGCTTCTTTCAATTTGTACTAATCATAGTATATCATGTTAGTAATTGTAAAAAACTTTTTACCTGTAAACTCATTGAACTCAACTAGTAAAAAGTAAATGTGCAATTACACAATTCACACTAGTAGGAGGTGGCAAAATCTAACATGACTCATGGACATGACACAAATTTAATTGCTTATAGGTTAAGGTTTAATGAGTTCTGTCATCTTTGGCTTGAAATAACTGACCCATTTAATAAACGTGTTGTATTCGTGTTCAACTCACGGAATATGTTTGACCCGTTTAACTAAATGTTATTTTATCTATATAACCTTCAAAACCCTAGGTATTTAAATTTATTTTCTTTCCTAGTTGCAATCTCCCATGCCTTATGGCCGCCTCTCACTCTCATACTCAATCTCACCTCACCTTACCTTATTTTCTTAGCCACTATTACCCTTTCGTCACTATGATGACAATCGATGTTAGGGATGGCAATGGGGAGGGGCAGGATCAAAGGATGAGATCTTCACCCTCGCCCCGCCCCGTATGACGGGAAAAACTTTCTTTCCCCATCCTTGCCCCTTGGGTCCTGCTCATAAAATTATACCTTGTGTTAATTTGTTCCACAACTATTATAATTTTTTTTAATAAAACCTGTTTTATTAATATAAATATACTTGAAATTATAACTAATATATCACATCAAATCAAAATAATTTTTAGTAAGAACTGAATAATATTATTGTAGTATTTAACAAGGCAATATCACACAAAACAAAAATCTTAATATCATGCATTTAAATAAGTAATATTGATTTGTTTGTTTAAATAATAGGGATTAGGGTATGAAAAGTTACAATTATAGCCCTTATCAATGTGGGGCGGGACAGGGATGGGGTGGGGAAAGGCTAAAATGTCTAAACCCATCTCCGTCCCACATAGATCATGGGACGGGGAAAACCCGCATAGGACAAAGTGGGGAGGGGGGGCAAAATTGCCATCCCTAGTCGTCGTCCCTCTTGTCCTTCACTTCAATCTACCACTCAAAATCCTAGTCATCATCGTCCTCTACTTTTATCTCTAAACTCTACCATCACTTCATCTTTGTCATCCTTTACCTTCACCTTTATCCATTTTCCTTAAATTGATTGTTGGGATTTAGCATTAGTTGTTGTGGTTTATTTTGTTTAGCATATTGTGATTGATTAATGTGATATTGAGATATGCATTAGTTGTAAATGATTATTTGTGATACATTTATTTTTTTCAGATTTTATATTAAAAAAAAAAAAACTATATGTTTGATTTTTCATGGTTCATATTAATTGGGTTAATACTAAAATAAAAAAACAAAAAAAAAAAAAAGTGTGCCTAAATCACGACTCTAAATTAGAATATGCTTTGTGTATATAAGAATTCTTTTATGAGTTTTATTAACATATGCCCTCATGTTCACACAATAAAATCCTAACAGCTATATCTTTGATATTAGCAAGGTTTATTGTACAATGTACCCTAGTAAGATATATACAAGAGTTCTAAAATTTTGGATTAAGTGTACATCGGCTTTACAACACACTTATTGTACAATGTACCCTAGTAGGATATATGCTTTGTCTCTCTTTTTTTCTTTTTCTTTTCCTTTTTCCTTTTTCTATTTATAGTAAGAAATCTTTTTCTTTTTCTTTTTCCTTTTTTCCTTTTTCTATTTATAGTAAGAAATCTTTTTCTTTTACTTTTTTCTATTTGCAGTAAAAGAAAACGATGAATAATAAAAATAAAGTGAGAGAGAAGAATAAAAAATGAGAGTCTAACACATAATGAGATGAGTGAAAGAAGTACCTAAAGAAAAGAGTAGCAGCGAGCGGACGAGACGGAGAGACGAAGTGAGATACTGAGATTCCGGTTTGTATAAGTATAAGTCAAGTCGGCATTTGTCTTTCTTTTTCTTTTTCTTTTCTTCCCTTTTCCCTTTTTCTATTTATAGTAAGAAATTTTTTTTCTTTTACTTTTTCTATTTGCAGTAGCTTCAAACGATGTGTTTGATTTGAAAAGTTGAGTCCGCACTCCACAGTCTGTGAGTCAAATACTGAGATTTCAGTTGCTTACAACTGGATTTGGATCCGGTGTAGTTCCTAAAATATTGCACCGGGTGCAATTATTATCAATTGTTGAGATTGATAGTTACAAAAAGCAACTTTCAGTCTCAACCATTGATTAAAAAAAAGTTAAGAAAAATAGAGAAATAAGAGAAAGATCAGAAGAAATGAGAGTGAGAGTAGATAAGAAAAAAGAAAATAGGACCACATAATTTTTCACAATTTTTTGCTACAATTATGACGTGGTAGAGTGTGATTGGTAAAGAAAAAATAGTGAATCTATGTGTAAGTGATAGTTAACTGCTCATAATCTGCTACGTTAGAATTGTGACAAAAAAATTATAGAATAATCTATGTTTCTAGACAGCTTTAATTAAAGATGAAACTTTAATTAATGGAATTGAAAACGACGTACGAAAAGCATAGGCAAAGCAACTTAATCGAACCCTTGTTCAAATTGTTTATTGGATGTCAATGTCAAAAGTCATTCCAAATTTTAAAAAAATGGGAAAGAGGGAAGACAGAAAAACTGACAGATATACATTTAAATCTAACTAGAGTGAGTGAAACAGAGAGACGGATGGACGCTTGACTCCATTCCAAAATGGGAAAGAGGGAAAGAAAAAAAGGTCGCAAAATTAAAGGGTAAAGCGGAGAACGTGGTTGGAAAGTAAAGAAGCGAATGAAAGTTTTCGGTTACTACTAAGCTTTTGGTGTTTTTAATTTGTGTTTCGTGTACAATACAAGCTTTTGTGTTTTGCATCGATATTGTTACCCATTGGTGCACTTGCTTTTTGCTATTTGAAAAATTAAAAAATAAATAAAATACTTTGTGGTAGGCTTGTTGCTACCTCTATATGTTTATTTGTTTTTGTTATGTGAATTTTGTGAAGTGGTATTTAAAAGTTGGTAAGTAATGTTTAATGTTTTACTATTAATTAATTTTTAATTAAAATGACTAATTATAAGATTATTTATTTATTTTATAACAATTTGTTATTTATTTATGACATCATTATCAATTTGATCATGGTTTCGGTTCAATCATAAAAACCAAAAACTACTCCCGATTCTTTGACCGTATCGATTTTTAAAACCATGGATTTAATGATAAGATTTTATTAAAGAAACAAATAAGTACGGTTTTAAGGATTTTTTTTTTTTTGAAAGTAGGAAAATTAATTATAACTTAATTAACGAATAAGAATAATAATCTCTTAGATTAAGATTAGATAAGTGTTCTTTAAAGAAAAAATAGAAAGAGGTAATGAAAAGTTAACGAATATTAATAATTATATAATAAAAATTAAAAAATATGGTTGTTGGGAATGAATAAATGAAGTTAAAAAATATTAATGAAAATTAAAGAATGAATGAAAAATATGGAAAATTACAATTTACTCACATGTGGTTTGGCCAAATTTTAAGTTGTCTATCTTTAGTTTGAAATTTGACATTTTATCCACTAAAATTAACTCAGTTAGATTTTTATAATCCACTTCTGTTAAAATTAGAATTTTATATATATATATATATATAATTTTTGCTTCACTTTTATATCTATTTCCTCCAAAAACAGAAAGCTACAAGATCAAATAAGATTAAAAAAAAAAAAACTATCCATTGGAACAATTGCATCATATAATTTCAAATCACAAGAATGCAACTAAAATTTTAGTCAAACCTCAGGTAAGTAGAGTGTCAAATTTTAAACTACAAGTAGGCAACTTAAATTTTAGCCAAATCATAGATGGATAAGTTGTAATTTGCTCTCAAAAAAATAATATTTAAATGGAATAGAGTAAGAATAAAGAGTCTGTTGAAAAGTGTATTTGAAAAAGTAAACAAGCAAAAACTAAAAGTAATCGTCCATTCTCTAAACAATACTAAAATTTAGAGAGACTACTGGAGATGCTCTAAATAGTCAGTACCAATTTGATAATATCACATTTTCATCATATTAATCAGTAATCAGTATCAACATCACATATAATTGAAATTATTTTCATATTAGTCGGTACCAATATGACAATATCACATTTTCATCATATTAATCTATATCAATATCACATCTAATTGAAATTATTTTTTACTCATATTTAATAGTTTTATCTTCAAATTCTTTGGTAGTGGTACTTTGAGTTAAGTAATATATTTGAACTTTGTGAGAGAGTGTAATTAAGTGTGTGCACAGCTATGTTGCATTTGGTATTGCCTGAAAAATATAGTTTTCTTTTACTATTTAGTTTATTTTTGTTATTATTATGCTTATTTTTACTATTATTCATGGCCCTTATTGTACTTTTTAGTATTATTAATGAGTCCCATTGTACTATTTTAGTTAATTTTTAGTTGTATTTACAATATTTTTAACAAAAAATTTAATTTCAGCTAAATAAATTATTTTCAAACTATTTCTTAAAAAAATAACAAAAAAAAAATAATAAAAAGTTTCTATCATCAAATAATATCATCATCACACTAAATCTTAGGATTTCATGAGCGTACTTCTTATCAGTCACTTTATTTATTACCCATTATTTATTATCAAGGAGTGTGCTAAGCACTGATTGATTTTTTAGACAAAGCCTGAAGTACAGCAATTTCAGACACTATTAGTGTGCTAAGCACTACTGTAGTAAAACACACAAAAGCTAACGACTATTTTTTAAGTGTCTACGGTTTGAAAATAGGGTTTTGGTAATGTGCACAAAATAATTAATTATTAAAAAAATTCTCAGAAATTAAAAAAAAAGCAGCTTTTTCAATTTTTGAAAAAATATTTTTAAAAATGAATAGTTTAGTGTGTGCCCTCATATTTTATGAGTACACGAATTTGGTACTGGCAGCATAAACTTAATATTTGGAATTTATTTTTCCCTTAATTCCATTTTCTTTGTTTTAGTCAAATTGAAAAGATTTTTCTGGGAAATACTCCTGCCAACAACACCACGTTGTTGTTAAAATATTGAGACCTAGTGGCACACATGGTTGAGCACGTGAAAAATGTTATTTGGTCACGAAATATATGGTCACTTTCTTTTATTGGAGAGTGTGTCTAAGTTTCGTAGTAATGGCTTATTAATCTCTTGAAGTTTAGGTCCAAATTCATGAGCCTTAAGGAAGATTAATTCCTTGGGAATGTGGAAATTAGTAAGAATATTCACATTGCAACTTATTTTTTCCTAGTGTTACTTTTCTTTTCACACAAAGGGGAGGGTTTACATTTTATAGTCAACAAGAATGTATGGTAAATGTTTGAATATGTTATATGTTGCAAATTTAAGGATGTTGGATCAAACTTGATTTGTGAATCTAAGCCTTCAAATTCAAAATAATGCTATCAGATTTATGAATGAGGAAACAACTTGTGGTGATCTAAATTTTTTGAAGTGATGGAATAGATATATCAATGGATCACATGAAAAATATTAGTCACTTCCTATGATGGCTATGCAAGCGTGTTATTTATGACACGGGTTGCATCGATTTTTTTTCTTTGTAAATGAAAGGAAAAATTAGTAAACTCACCGTTTTTTAAATAGAAGCAAAACGTGATATGATAAACTTAGCTGGGTATTCAGAATTCAGATTAGATTAGTGTTAGTAATCTTATAGGATTCCCATAAAAAAAAAAAAAAGTAATCTTATAGGATGGAATATAAATTTGAATAAGATTGAAATAAGTTCCCATACTTATCTGCTAGTCCTTATCGGGTAATATTAGTGTTCAAAGAATGGGCTGAAAGTGTGTTTGAAAACATGAAATGGATTTAAAACCGAAGTGGGCTGTCAGTTATAAAATATGGGATAAGATAGGTTAAAAGGGAAACGTGGGCCGCGAAGGATAAGTGCTAGGGAGCAAACCAAACCCAATACCTATAAGCTGATGGGCTAATTGGGTTCAAAATGGAGATAACCATCCGATTGGGCCTAGGGCACACCTGGCCCAAATCCCATTAAGAGAAACGGGTAAGAAACCCACTAAAGAAACGGGTCCGGCCCAAACCAACCCTTTTCTCCTCTAACCCTAGCCGTACGTGTTGAGAACCATATCTCTCTCTCTTCGATCTCGGCCAGAGCTCTCTCTAAACCTCTCCATGGTCAACAACTCAAGCTCCTCTCCGATCATCAACCACCACCAGTCACAGTGGTTCATCCCTCAAATGCCTCAAACCCAGACCCGATCTAAGCCCACCCTCCTTCCTAGACCTCGGTTTCAACGGTCTAAAGGAATCGGAGCATCATCCAAGCTCCACCGTGACACCCACAGACCACCACCACTCCTCTGCTCTCTGCGTCTCGGTCTAACCCGGACCCAACACACGCCTCTCTAACCCCGAACCCGGATCATCAAGTCTCTCTACCTATCAAACCCAGAACGGCTTGTGAACCACCAAAAGCAAACACTCTTAAACACCCCGTATCATTTCAAATCAGACATGTGTGATTAGCACAACTTTACAAAAAAAAAAATCCAAGAAATAGTAAAGTAATTCTCTGTAGAAACGATGCTAATCGATTAAAACCAACCCACCCAAAAAAAAAAAACTCAAAATTTAGTAACCAAAAAACCCAACAAAATTAACAGAAATTCACTTAAAAAGAAAAACACCAAAATTTGAAATGAATTTAGCTGAATACAGCAATAGACATATATTAACACAGATATGATTCAAAACAAAAAAGAAAAGTAATATACTAAATACAGAGAGAACCCTTTAGCTGATCGTTATCCAAAAAAGAAAAAAAAAAGAGTTGAAAACATAATTCAGAAGAGATCCAACTCTCTCTCTCTCTCTCTCTCAAGCTCTGAGAAATATAACTATAAAAAAGAGTGAAAGTGCTAGGAAATTTTAAGAGACAGAGAAAAGAAAAGAGAAAAAGCAAAATATTCAAGAAGACTAGATTGGTCGAAGAAAAAAAAAAAAAAAGATGCTCAACTCCAAAGCTTCATTCTTTCTTTTATTTTTTTTTTCTTTTCAAATTTTCTGATACCCATTTTCCTAATCAAAAAGCTATTTTTTTCTTTTTTTTTTTTTAAAAAAAAAATTATGCACAGCGGGAGAGAGGGTAACAACTAAGAGCATTCACATCAGTGTATTTAAAATCATGTAAAATAGAAAAAAAAGTTGTTTTTACACATTTTGGCTCAAAATTAGACTCCATCAGTCCCTCTAAAAATAGCTAAAATCGTGTATATCTATACACGAGCTACAGTAACCGTGTAAATTTACACGGCTACTGTAGCTCATGTATAGATTAGTTTATTAATTTTTTTTTCGCTCCCTTTTTTCTCTCTCTTCTCCGGGCTCAACAACCTCACCACTTCTCATCTTTTTCTTTTTCCTCAGATACACACAAACACTCTCTCACACACAAACACATCCACACACAGCTCTGATCAACACAGATTCACTTGCTAAAAAAAAAAAAAAACACGAGATACACAAACACACCCACACAGAAGCAAACCCACACAGACAAACAACAAAGATCTGATCGGAGCTTGACTGGAACGATCGGAGCTCGTTGATGGAGCGGCGCGTAGATCGGAGATGTGGCGTTGGTGGATCAGAGCGGAGATCGGAGTGGAGCGTAGATCGGAGCGGAGATCGGAGAACTGGCGTTTGGTGGATCGGAGCGGAGATCGGAGCTGACCGTGAATCGGAGCGGATATCGGAGATATGGGGTTTGCTGGATCGGAGCGGAGATATAGCGTTTGGTGGATCGGAGCGGATCGGATCGGATCGGAGCGAAGCGGAGTGGAGCGGAGCGGATCGGAGCGAAGCTGAGCGGAGCGGCGCGGCGTTTGGTGGATCGGAGCGGATCGGAGCGAAGCGGAGTGGAGCGGAGCAGATCGGAGCGGAGTGGAGCGGATCGGAGCGAAGCTGAGCGGAGCGGAGTGGCGCGGCGTTTGGTGGATCGGATCGGCTCGGAGCGAAGCTGAGCGGAGCGGAGCGGCGCGGCGAGGAGATATGGCTTTTTGCGATTCGGGAGGAAGGCCAGAGAGATGGAGAGAGGGAGAGNGCTCAACTCCAAAGCTTCATTCTTTCTTTTATTTTTTTTTTCTTTTCAAATTTTCTGATACCCATTTTCCTAATCAAAAGCTATTTTTTTCTTTTTTTTTTTTTAAAAAAAAATTATGCACAGCGGGAGAGAGGGTAACAACTAAGAGCATTCACATCAGTGTATTTAAAATCATGTAAAATAGAAAAAAAAGTTGTTTTTACACATTTTGGCTCAAAATTAGACTCCATCAGTCCCTCTAAAAATAGCTAAAATCGTGTATATCTATACACGAGCTACAGTAACCGTGTAAATTTACACGGCTACTGTAGCTCATGTATAGATTAGTTTATTAATTTTTTTTTCGCTCCCTTTTTTCTCTCTCTTCTCCGGGCTCAACAACCTCACCACTTCTCATCTTTTTCTTTTTCCTCAGATACACACAAACACTCTCTCACACACAAACACATCCACACACAGCTCTGATCAACACAGATTCACTTGCTAAAAAAAAAAAAAAACACGAGATACACAAACACACCCACACAGAAGCAAACCCACACAGACAAACAACAAAGATGCTGATCGGAGCTTGACTGGAACGATCGGAGCTCGTTGATGGAGCGGCGCGTAGATCGGAGATGTGGCGTTGGTGGATCAGAGCGGAGATCGGAGTGGAGCGTAGATCGGAGCGGAGATCGGAGAACTGGCGTTTGGTGGATCGGAGCGGAGATCGGAGCTGACCGTGAATCGGAGCGGATATCGGAGATATGGGGTTTGCTGGATCGGAGCGGAGATATAGCGTTTGGTGGATCGGAGCGGATCGGATCGGATCGGAGCGAAGCGGAGTGGAGCGGAGCGGATCGGAGCGAAGCTGAGCGGAGCGGCGCGGCGTTTGGTGGATCGGAGCGGATCGGAGCGAAGCGGAGTGGAGCGGAGCAGATCGGAGCGGAGTGGAGCGGATCGGAGCGAAGCTGAGCGGAGCGGAGTGGCGCGGCGTTTGGTGGATCGGATCGGCTCGGAGCGAAGCTGAGCGGAGCGGAGCGGCGCGGCGAGGAGATATGGCTTTTTGCGATTCGGGAGGAAGGCCAGAGAGATGGAGAGAGGGAGAGAGAGAGACAGTGAGAGAGTGAGAAATCAGAAAATGGGTTTGGAGAGAGAGAGGGCGCGTATTTAAGTGAGTGGTTGGTGAGAAATAATAAAAAAATAGAGTATAATGTATATTTTATTGGAATAACGTGTAAAATAAATGAATTGATGTAGGTGTTTTGTAAAAGTAGATGTGTAAAATAGAAAAAGTAGGTTTTTAATGTAAAAATAGATGTGTAAAATACACATGCTGATGTGAATGCTCTAACAACACTACAACATAGTCCTCTCCTCTGCTCTGGGAGCAGGCAATGTTGGACGCGGCAAAAGCTAAAGTTGTAGCACTTGTTCTTGTCTTGTTACTACTTGCTGCTATTATTTGCCCTTGGGATTTGAAAAAATTACAGGTTGAGACTTAGTGTTGTAACTGATATAAAGGGTGATGAGTTGGGGCTGTTTTGGGAATCTCAGGGCTTTTCTTTAAAAACGACAGATATTACATACGTAGATGCATCCAAACTTTGCATCACTATCAATCACATCACATGGGGCTTCACCAAATCAGAACCTCACATGCCCGCGCACTATTCACCCAAATGCAGCGTTATCTCGTACTTGCACTACCAGATTCTCTCTATTTCCGTTATTTTCCAACAACTGCATGGCCATTCCGTCAATTCACCCTCTTAAAACTACTCCATTACGCGGCGAACCTTATCCAATCCCACTAGGAATAGTTGTTTCGGAATTTCAAAATTTCGATTTTGCCCCTTTCACCGTCCACTGTTTTTCACATCCTCTCCTCCCTCGTCCTTTCAAAACTTTTGTCTTGTTCTCTTTTTCTCCTCTCATTCTTCTTCTTTTATAGATCAACATCAATCACTGATGAGTCACTGACTAAGCAAAACTCTTGAAACTCTGACTCGTTCGTTTCTCAATCTGACTCAGTGAGTTTCGCTTTCACACCGATTTTTCAACTCAACGAAACCCAGAAATTCCACTGGTCTTGTGTCTCTTCTCAGTCCTTCGCCGTTGACCACCACCGCCACGAACATCGGTGAATCTTGATTTCTCTACTACTTACTTCGAGTTTGAGAAAGAAATTAGAGTTTTTTATGGTTCTAGTTTATAGGTTTAGGATGGTGGGATGGTTGTGAAATAAATATTAAGACTAATGCATGTGTCAATTCGTTAAAATAGAAGTTTTTAAGGTTAGTTTAGCTAAAATGCTGGAGATTCTAATGTAAATGCTGTAACATTCCTAATAAACTTTGATATCAAAAAATAAATAAAGTGCCAAATATAAATCTGGGTTATTCATAATTTTTGATGTTTACTAAATTAAAAGTGGTGTATTAAAAAAATATATGTAAAAAAGAAAAACTATAGATAAAATTTATAAATTAATTCCAAAAAGAAAATCTTGTTGGTGGAGAGAAAACATAGATAAAAACAAATAAATAAGAAAAAGTTGAAAAAACAAATAAAATAGTAGTAAAAGTATAAATTAAATCAAAACGCGTGGTAATTAGGTAACATATCCCCTTGGTGTAACCACCAAAACTTCTAAAATATTTTATATGGACTTGAGGTATGACTTGATAAAAAAAATAACTATATATAAATTAAATTAATATTTCAATAATATAATTAAATTGAAAATTTCTAAATTGTGAAAGAGTTTTTAATTCTTAGGGTAGGTAAATTTAGATGGTGATTTAAGGAGAATAAAAATCAATTTTTTTTTTTTTTTAAGAATTACAAAAATAAAATGAAGGCTATTAAGGAAAATATTGATATGATGGTTATTTCTTATTTCTTATTTTTAAGGAAAATGTTGATATGATGCTGATAACTTGGTTCTTAGCATGAAGCATCATGGTTTAGTGAAATTGACAGCCCCAAATTCCTAAATCAGTTGGAGAATCCTTATGGAAAATCTAGCAACGAAAGATACAAATAAATAATTTAAATAATGTAATACACATCACACAAAACACAATACGAAAGCACAAACAAATTTCTTTGCAATGCAAGAATTTCCTCAATTATTTATTTCATAATCCATGTTTCGAACATGAAGAATTGCTAAATTACCTATCATCTTAGCCAATTATTAAGAAGGCTAGAATTTTAAAATTTATAAAAAAAAATTAAAAAAAAAAAAAAAGCTTTATTAGTTCATACTAACATATGACCTTTTGAAATCTCACTATAATCTAAAAGATATAAACTTGTATTAGGTCTCACCAAAAAATAAACTTATATTGGGCTTTATTTTTAAAAAGCAGGTGTGGATGGGCTTGAATTTTCTATGCGTAAATAGTAGCCGTCAATTTTTTTATTGTCCATATCCCAGGATAACAATAAGAACTAATAGAGAACATATTAGGTAGAGGTTGTTTTATAGAAGAATCTAAAAAGTGTTAAATTCACCAGTACATCATTTTTGTTTAGTGTTTCAAAAAATGTAAATTATTGGTTCATAGTTCATATGGGTATAACTGGCTGCATAAGGTCTTTTGTTTTACAAAGCAACTTTAGATGGTTTTTAACAGCCACTTCGTATTGGTTTGGATACAGTATGAATAGCTGGAAAACTTATCAGTCACTTTATTTATTACCCATTATTTATTATCAAGGAGTGTGCTAAGCACTGATTGATTTTTTCAGACACAGCCTGAAGTACAGCAGGTTCAGACACTATTCGTGTGCTAAGCACTACTATACTGACCCTGTTTTATTGCGATTGGGCATTCTCCCATCTGAGGTCCAATTCCAAAATAAGTAAAAACACAGCATGAGTTTTTAATAGTACCTTTGAAATTAGGAGATTAGTGATACTCATACACACGCAAAAGCTAACGACTATTTTTAAAGTGTCTACGGTTTGAAAATAGGATTTTTCTAATGTGTGGGCACAAAATAATTAATTATTTCCAAAAAAAAATTTCGTGAGCGTGAAACACAAGCTGAGTTATCTATATATGAATCATGACTATACGTGATAGTATTGTCAAGTCATGTAGAATGACTTTTTCGTGTTTAGACTGACTTGAGAGAGAGAGAGAGAGAGAGAGAATTTTTGTGTAGGAATTTTTGTGGGTCATGTGGTAGATGGCTATCCTAAAGGCTAAAAAGCCAGTCCATTTCACAATGCCTGCCCTAGTCCAAATCAAAGAGTGGGCGGATTTGGAGGGGCTAGTCATGCTTGCTTGTTTAGGGTATGTTACAAATACTTGTCATTAAAGAAAGAACAAAAAAAAAAAAAGTGTGTCTAAATCACGACTCTAAATTGGAATATGCTTTGTATATATAAGAATTCTTTTATGAGTTTTATTAACATATGCCCTCATGTTCACACAATAAAATCCTAACAGCTATATCTTTGATATTAGCATGGTTTATTGTACAATGTACCCTAGTAGAATATATATAAGAGTTCTAAAATTTTGGATTAAGTGTACATCGGCTTTACAACACAATTATTGTACAATGTACCCTAGTAGGATATATGCTTTGTCTTTCTTTTTTTCTTTTTCTTTTCCTTTTTCCTTTTTCTATTTATAGTAAGAAATATTTTTCTTTTTCTTTTTCTTTTTCCTTTTTCTATTTATAGTAAGAAATCTTTTTCTTTTTCTTTTTCTTTTTCTTTTTCCTTTTTCCTTTTTCTATTTATAGTAAGAAATCTTTTTCTTTTTCTTTTTTCTATTTGCGGTAAGAATATTCACATTGCAACTTATTTTTTCCTAGTGTTACTTTTCTTTTCACACAAAGGGGAGGGTTTACACTTTATAGTCAACAAGAATGTATGGTAAATGTTTGAATATGTTATATGTTGCAAATTTAAGGATCTTGGATCAAACTTGATTTATGAATCTAAGCCTTCAAATTCAAAATAATGCTATCAGATTTATGAATGAGGAAACAACTTGTGGTGATCTAAATTTTTTGAAGTGATGGAATAGATATATCAATGGATCACATGAAAAATATTAGTCACTTCCTATGATGGCTATGCAAGCGTGTTATTTATGACACGGGTTGCATCGATTTTTTTTCTTTGTAAATGAAAGGAAAAATTAGTAAACTCACCGTTTTTTAAATAGAAGCAAAACGTGATATGATAAACTTAGCTGGGTATTCAGAATTCAGATTAGATTAGTGTTACTAATCTTATAGGATTCCCATAAAAAAAGAAAAAAAGTAATCTTACAGGATGGAATATAAATTTGAATAAGATTGAAATAAGTTCCCATACTTATCTGCTAGTCCTTATCGGGTAATATTAGTGTTCAAACAATGTAATTGTCTAAATTCATATATAGAAATAATAGTCTTTGGGTAGTTCAATTTTATCTCGAATAAAAACCAACTTGTTTTTTAATTTTATGAATTGTAATTTTTTTTAAATGTGCATCAGTGATTGAATTCTTCATTTAAAATATCTTTAGGAAAAAATGAAAATTAGCAGGAATCTTTTGCGTGCAAAGCTCCAATATAAAGAAAACAAGCTTCAAAGGGTCCACAAATCCTTGTTTAACATTCAACTTGACACTGATAGACATGTGGAGCAAGTAAGACCGACATTCGGAGCAGGCAAATGATAATGTAGGAGAAAACCGAGTATTATGTAATGGGTTTGTTGAATAACAAGAAAATACCTTAGAGCATTCACATTAGAAATGACATATGCCATATGCAGGGAATATTTAGTATAAAAGCCCAAAACCCCCCACACATCGAAACTTGTAAAAATCAACTATTGCAAAAAAATTTGCAATTGTACTACAGTGCACAATTGTATAAAAAAAAAAAAAACTAATATTTTATTCACTTACTTTATCAATTACTCTCTCTCTCACCAGGTTTTTGGGTTTTTGTTTTTATTTAGGTTTTGGGATATATTATTTTATTGTGTAAAAATATTATTTTAATATATTGTATTGTAAAATAAAAGTTGGGATACTGAGAGTATTGTAAAATGGTATAGTATAAGTGATAAAGTAGTTTTTGAGATGGTAAAATAGAATGGGATAGAATTTTGAGATGTGAATGTTGTTGCAATTTTAGGATTTTCTTCGTTGCTTCAAAGTCAAAAATGTGTGTGTTCTTTTTCTTTAATGTTTTTCTTGGGAAAAAAAGTCATTCCTATGGTAAGCAATATACATCATTTGTATGGTTTAATTAAGAATTTGGGACAGAATTGCAAGTTCATGAGTGTGAAACACAAGCTAAGTTATCTATATATGACTATACGTGACAGTATTGTCAAGCCATGTAGAATGACTTTTTCGTGTTCAGACTGACTTGGGACGAGAGAGAGACAGAGAGAGAGAATTTTTGTGGGTCATGCCAAATGGCCCACCGACCTTTTTCTTTCTTTTTCTCACGTCAACCATCTTTCTTTTTCTTTGAACCATCTCATGCCTCTTTTTCTCCTTTTCCTTCTTCCTTCTACTCTTTATTCTTTCTTTTTTGACTACTAATTCCACTCCCCTACATGTTCTTTGCGGAGAAGCTGTAGGGACTAATGAATGTTTTTTAACCAAAATTTATAAATGATTCAAAAAAGAGAGAGAGAGAGAGAGAGAGAGAATATACAGTTATTTCAAAAAAGATTAACAAAAAAAAATTGGAGAAAAGAAAAGGCTTGCGAGGATTATAAAAAAAGAGAGACAGAGGAGAGTAGTTGGCCCCATGGATGAAAATCACGAAGTTAAAATAATAAAAAAAAAGAAAAAAAAGAAAAGCACAGTACATAGCTTCTATAAAGCACACGTTTCACTCATCTTATTCTCACTCTAAAACACAGACTCTCACACACCAGGCTCCACAGTCACTCTCACACACCAGGCTCCACGGTCATTCCAGATCTTCTTTCTGCCGCCAGCCTCTGCACACCAGCCTCCACACGATAGCCTCCCCACACCGATCTCCCCACAACGCGATCATCTTCCTTCTTTTCTCACGGTATGATTCTTCTTTTTTCTTTCTCTGTCGCTTTGTATCAACTTCGTTCATCAGCTTTGTTCAACTCCTCTATTGCTTAATTGCTTTTTTTCTTTTTATTTTTTTTATGTGATTAAAGTTAGGGTTTTGAAAATCTCAATAGCCCTCTCTTTGGAAACCCGAAACCCGACCGAAACCGACTGAAACCAAAATGCCACCGAAACCGACGGTTTCCAACCATTTCGGTCTGTTTCGGTTATGCAAGTATTTAAAAATACAAAGTTGATGTTGTTTTTATTATTATTACATGAGTGGGTTTGGTTTGAGTGGAGGTTCCAAGTTCAATCTAGTTACTTCCGCTTGGTAACGAGTGGTCCTAAATGACCCAGATATAATTTTATTATTAAAAGAATGATTTTTTATTTTCCTAGCACAGATCAGCTTGTTTTTATGTATTATCAAAACCCAGTTGCACTGAATTAATACCCAGTTTCTTGTTATGTTCAGTGGGTTTAAAGGTCTAGAATTCTCTTAAATTTATGTGCTTTTTGATTATTTAGTTCATTCTTTTAGAGAGAGAGAGAGAGAGAGTTGGTTTTTGCTAAAAATTTTTGAAAAAATTGGAGTGCAACAATGAGATTTATGGAACTGCCAAAACCGATAACATCTACTAAGTGTTAACACATTATGAATAAAAGGGAAAAAAGAACATAAAACAACCAACCAGAATAGTCTAGATGACCATTTTACTTTTAAAACAAAACTCATTTTTTGGGTCAAGTAAATTTCTTTCTTTTTATTTTTCAAAATTCAAAATATTTTATACCTAAATCTACTATTTAATAAAGATGTTTAAAATTGTAGGGAGTGATGGCTTCCTTTGGTTTACGTACAGTTTCATTCTCTTTTAATGATCTAGTGGCTTTGCAATTATATTTAATACATTACTTTTTTTTTGACATCTATATTTAATACATTATGATCTCTCAGCCAATAATAATATCAATAATATATGATCATTTTTTTTTCCTTTTAATAATAATTATAAATTTTATATACAAAAGAAGAAACTTATAGTTATGCATTTGGATTAAGAACGGACCAAGGACGAGACTTGACTGATTTACATTATGCAGGCCAGCATGGGACATCAGACACAAGACGTAGACAACAGAGAGATTAGAAAAATGCTACGCCGTGCTGGAGCTGTTTCGGGTGCTTCTCTTTCTAGATCTAAACTGCATCCAACGGAATGGGAGTCAACACCAAGTTTTTGGACGCTTTTGAGTGTGGATATTAGACGTGATATAAGGAGCTTATCAGGAGAAACGCGCAGTCTGTTTCTGATGCTTGCAGTACTGGTTGTAACAATCAGCTTTCGAGCACCGTTCAGCGCTCCTCGTGAAGTTTGGCAATATTCCTCTTTTTGGGCGTACCTCTTTGGTAATTCTTTGTTATTTGGGATCTCAAGCTCATTTACTGTTCTGCTCGTTCTAAATGGGCGCATTAAGCTTCTTTGCTTGGGACTCAACTTAATGCTCTGTTTTATGTATTTTTATTCAGTCCTGGCCGTAACCGATAATATATTATTTGCGTCCTGTCTTGGATGTCTTTCGGCCGCATTTTCTGTTTTAGCACTGCTTCTTTCAGGTACCGATGATCAGTAATTTAAGTGTTTTTTTTTTTTTTTTTTTTTTT
>NW_027069581.1:262130-271185 GCF_002906115.3 Quercus suber
CCCCTTTTTCTGAAATTCTTGATTTACAGTAATTGCACATTTGTGTTCTCACAGTAATTGTTCTCCTCATTCCAGATGGGTACATAAATTTCTTCATAATCAATGCCTACTTCCTCTGGTTTTGTTATTTTTCTTCACTCCCAACCATAACTCAGGCTCCAGATTGCTATTTGTCTTTCTTTCAGCTTTTATTTTTGCAATCTTACCAGCAAATTTGCCACTTTGGAAAGAGTCAGGCTAAGTGGTTTGTGGATTCAATCATGGGAGAAGAATTGATGGAAAAAACAAAAGTAGCTGACCTTGGAGCAGTATGGTTATGTAATGTATGTCAATTTTTATTTCTGTTTCTTTGATCATAAAATTTTGTCTATGTTTCTATGGGCATAGTTGAAGTACTTAATGTATATTGCAATAAAGCAGTGTGATTGCATAGCATTACTTAATTTTTGTATTTATAACCAAATTTCTCACATACCTTATATGTTAAAGAGTGTTTGGTTCTGAAAGCTCCGGATATTATTGGGTGCTTAAATTTTAAAAAGATCATGTTTTGGAAGCATACTATCGTGACGAAGAAACAGTGGACAAACTCATTTTAGCTGAACAGTTAGCAATAGCAAATAGTGCTTCCAAGTCTTATATGAATAGCTGGAAAAACAAATAAAGCTCTTTTTTTTATTCCTCAACATTTTTTTTTTTTGGGTACTTTTGGAACTATGGTATCAAAAAACAAAAAATATTGTGCCATGGTAAGAAAAACCTAGTGAAAACGTAAAATCATATCATTATGCCACCCACTATCTACAAGGGAATAAAAATGAAAATCCATTGTGGTCAATCTAAGCAATGGAAACATAAAAATCCATTCAGCTGAATATCATGTCCCTTGTTATGTATAAATATTTGTACTTGCTCGAACAGTGGAAGAATATAAATTAGGTCTGGAGTCCTTGTTTTGCTGCAGAAAATTGCAGCTTCTTTCTCTACTGAAAAGGGTTGTTTGTTGCAACCTTTAAGCTATCTTTGTGCTTCTTATCTGCTGAAATATACAGCCTAACATTAGTTTTTTCCCTTTTCATATGAAACTACCTGTCAGGCATCATTATAATGTCTTTGTCTCCAAGTACTTCAACTAGAAAATTGTAGGCTTTAAGAAATTGGAGGATTGTATAAGTAGAAACTGAGAATAAGTACATTGCTTAATGAACCATACTGTATAGAGGAGCCTATATATAGAGAGGTCAATCATCTCAAAAGTAATAGTAGTACAATACAACTACATAGGTGGCACAGTGCAGTACAATAGTATAAGCGAGTACCAAGGAATTTAAAGCAATACAGTAGGCCCTAGAGTGAGCTTGGGACTGATACTTCTCAATGTCAAGGTGGAAGATGAGAGACCAACTTCAATTTGGATACAAGGTCATGGAAACGACGAGGGTGTGAGTTTGTGAAAATGTCTATAGGGTGATCATGAGATGTAACAGAGTAGAGTTGGAGGGAGCCCTGGAGGAGATGATGATGAAGATCACAATCAATATCGTTATGCTTGGTCCATTAGTGGATGGCATTGTTACGGGCAATCTAAATAGAACTTTTATTGTCATAGTATATATAGAAGTATTAGAAGCAAGAGGGACCCCAAATCCTGTGAAAGCCAACATAACCAAAGGAGCTCCCAGCTAGTCTCAACTAGAGCACAATATTCAGCCTCAGCAAACGTTGGATGACTGAAAAACAGGTTTAGATGTTGAACTATAGAGGAAAGGACATGGGGGTGTAGAAATCTCAAGAATGCCTTCTAGCATATGAATGACTTCCCTCGTGGAAGGCCTTGATGATGGCACATCCAGGATGCACCAAATTGCCACCATCAATAATTTCTTCACCCACTTCAGATCACGAAGAGCCTTCTCATCATTCTCCACCAATCTTTCCACTTCACTTTACAGTAACATTCATAAGCCCATTGCATTAGAATTTCTGCACTCTCCATCTCAATTTCCACACATCCCCTGCAGCAAGTGATCTCCATCTCAACATGTCTCCAAAACTATAAACATCCACCTTTATTGTGATGGGTGTGTTCCTGAACCACTCTAGTGCAACATAGCCTTTAGTTCCCTTGATGCTAGTGAGAGTTCAGGATTGGTGGTTCATCAAAAGTTTTGCTAGTCCAAAGTCAGAAATTTTGGCTGTAAAACAATCATCCAAGAGTATGTTTTGAGGCTTTATGTCAAAATGAATGATTTGCATGCTACATTCTTCATGTAAGTACATTAGTCCCCTAGCAACTCCTAATGCAATCTGCACTCTTTGTTGTTGGGGAAAAATTCTAATCTCCTTTATATCTATGTGAATTAAAATATAAATACTACCTAGCAATAACAATATTATGGAAACAAAAAAAAATTCCAGCAAGCACCACATAAACACAACCACGCAAGAACACTAAATCTTACGTGAAAACCCCTCTAGTGTAGAGGAAAAAACCACGGAACAACTCCGAAAAATATCCACTATGAAATAGAGATTACAACTATCAAGTTTAGTATAAACTTGAGTCCACAATAAATGAGATATACAACAAATAAATCTCAATGAGTAAATACAATCTCACCACAAAGCTAGTAGCAAAATCTTCCTCTGAATACTCCAACTCTCCATGGTTGTAGCACTCAAAACTCCATGAGAACTCCACAAATTTATCTTTCTTGTGTGTAACTTGAGCAAAGAAAAAAATCTCTTTTTTCTTTTTCACTCTCTCACACTCTCACTGTGTTTCTCTCTATCTCTTCACACAAACTGCACCTCAAATGGCTAAAGCTCTCTCCTTTTGTGTTTCTTGCTCACTCTGGAACTCACACCAAAATGCCCGAATGGCTCTCTGTTTTGCTTTAGCTTTTTTTTCACACTCAAGGCTGAATGGCCTTTGCTTCTTTCTTTTCTTTTTCTTTAGCGTGTCCAACACGCTTTGGATCACTTCTCATTAAGAGAAGTCAGACCTCCTAAGCTTTGGTCATTTCTCAATAAATGAAAAGCTAGCCAAGAAGACTTTTTGGAACAAGCTCATAAATGAGCTTTGGCAAATATGTGTGATGGAATCTGAGGGTGTCACGTGCACCCAACATTTGTTACCAACATGGCCTTACTACTCCAAAGAGGAAACTTGACAATGAGCCATTGAACATAAACTCCTACACTAAAAGTCAATCATAATCACTTCGGTTTTAAATTCGATGCTAACACCTTTTTATAAACAGTGCCAAAATAACCCTTACCCAATTCTTTTTGAACCCACCAGTAGCTTCTTCAAGATCCTTATATGTAAATGAACATAGATTCCTATCAAGATCTTATGTAGGAAAAATTTTGGAAAAAATTGATAGTTTTCCTTGCCACAAGTAGAATACAACTAGAGAAATTGCAGTTACAGAAAAGAAGTTAAAAAATATAGAAGTACCTAAGAGGATTGCAAGGATCAACATTGCTTGACTCTGCTTTCCATGGCCTGGATTTTGTGAAGAACTATTCAATTTCAATTTCTTGAACAATACTTTTCTTTCAACTTCATTGCTGTTGAGCCAACTTGGCAAGTAACTTTCTTCAGACATGATCGAGAATAGGTTGCTCCCAGAAGTCTAAAGATTAAAATGAGGTGCACGGTGTCGTTTCATTAAGTGCTTAATAAATGAAACGGTGCCATTCTTATAATTAGCTTAGCTTGTTAACACACTTATCAATACGATGTCGTTCTGATGAAGCCATCACTTGTGATTAAGTGGTTGTTACAAGCGCGGGAAATTCTGTTTTAGTTTGTTAGGTTGTACTTTCCAGCTGTAATTAGTTTCAATTAGGGATGGCCATGGGTAGGGTATGGATCGGGTATACCCATACCCTACCCGAAATGTTTGCCCATGGATACCCAGATACCAATACCCATTATTATCCATATCCAATTCTTACCCGGATTTATTATCCATGGATATCCATACCCTACCCGAAACCCTTTTAATTTTTTCTTTTTAAAATCCAAAAACATTTTAACTTAAAAATTGAAACACATGCCCACAAGACTTTTTTATTTTTTATTTTCATCTCTTTTTTCTTTCATTTTCTCAGCAAACAAACAGCCCTTTGATTTCATTTTCTTTTTTTTTTTCTTGGAAAAAATAACAAATTTTTTTTTTCTAGGCAAACAATCAGTGTGCTCTATTTTTGATTTATACCCAAAGTTTTTAGTGCATCATCTAACACACGAAGTATAGTAAAAAAATAAGCTTAAAAACAAAATTAATTACTCCAGGTTTGAAAGCCCCAAATGAGTTTCAAATTGACATAACAATCAAATGCACATTGAGAAAGCAAAAGAGTGTTTCTTTATATGACAATCGGCAAGGTTTTGGAGAAACCCATTCATGAAATTAAACTCATAAAAAGAAATGGACATCAAGGTCGTAGAAAAGCCCCAAGACTCCAAAATTTCTCTTTTCCTTCAAGTTTTTCTCAGCAACCAAACACAAAGAAAGAGATATAGAGGGACCAGAATGTATGGAAACCACAAACAGTGAGATCGGCGATGTGGGTCCACAAACGGTTTTGTCAGCGTCTCCAAAGTCTAGATCAGTGAGGGCAGGTCTACTCCGGTGATGCATGGTTCAATCTCCTCTGGGTTGAGAGAGTTTATCCAGAGATGGAGAAGACCACCGTAGTGGTGGTGCTGGTGATCGGAGTGATGAGTTCAAGGTACTGGGCCATGGAGGCTCGGGTGAGAGAAAGAGAGAGGGTGACGGTGAGGATGGAGGCTGAAGAGAGAGAGAGAGAGAGAGAGAGAGAGAGAGTTAGGGTTTTTATTTTTATTTTTTATATGGGTCGAGTATGGATAATATCCATACCCTACCCAATTAAGTTCTACCCATAAAGAGCTGGGTATTATCCAAAACATTTGGATCGGGTAGGGTAGGATATCCATTACCCAATGGATATGGCCATCCCTAGTTTCAGTTACCATATTTCTCTGTAATTAGTTTGTTAATTTCTTTGTAATAAATGCCTAGCTACTTTTCCTCTGGTTTTGTTATTTTTGTTCACCCCTGAACATAATCCTAGGCACAGATTAGTCGAGTATTTCAGTTTTTCATTATGCTTTGAAAAGAGTCTGGAATATGCTTAAACTTTTAAGATTGCAAGATTAATTTCTATGTGGTTTGCAGATTCAATCATGGGAGAAGAATTGATGGGAAACAAAATATTAGCCGACCTATGTGTCTCAATTTTTACTCTCTTTTTTCTTTGATAATAAAATTTAGTCCATGTTTCTAAGAGCATAGTTGAAGTACGCAATGTCATCTATGAATATCAAAATATAATGTATATTGCAATAAAACAGTGTGATTGCATAGCATTACTTAATTTTTGAATTTATAATTAAATTTCTCACATATCTTGTGTTAGAACCATATCTCTTCTCCATTGTACATCTGTAAATTCTATGTGCTTGTCAACGTAAAATAAATATTCGGTGTTAACAATATAGACAACATTTAATTTATTGGTAAAATATATTTTTAAAATATTATTGTATTCAAAATTTATAAGGTGGTGTAACATTAAGAGTTAACAAGAGTAGCATGCTAAAAATTGGAAGACAGTTATATCTTGCACAAACCATATCAATTTGATTGGTTCACAAGAGCAACTTGCCAACACTTTTTGGTCATGGAGGGTGGAGGCAAATGATGTAATTTAGTTGGGCTTTTCAATATTTGAAAGCTCTAAAATAGTTTCAGGTGCTCTAAGGGTCCAATTATCCATAAAAATTTTCTCATCCTTATAGGCGACAAACAGAACAAGCTGAAGTGTCATCTCAACTTTCTTTAATGCGATTTTTCAGTCTAAAATCAAAAGAAGAAAGTGGCATGGTTCTGTTGAAGATGATGATCATGGAGGTTCTGTGATTGTCTCCGGTTCGGGTTCAACGAGTTCAAAGAAGAAGGAAAGCCTACAACGCACCGTTTCATTAAAATAGAAGATGTTCTAAACGCTCCGTTTCATTAATGCTTAGAATCAATACGCATCGTTTTGAGTTGGTACTGAGAGTGTGGCTGAAGGTTGCTAAACGGTGTCGTGTGGCGAGGATCAAATGACCGTTGCAGATGGCGCGAAAAGCTGTTAGAAGCTCAGCTGTATTTCCTGGATTCATGGGCTTAGATCCCCAAAGATTAGGATTTTGTTTATACAGTTACAGTCATCATTTGTATACTATATAGAGAGTATTAGTGCTCAGATGTAAATTAAGAAAGAAAAACAATCATTTTGATCAAAAAGAATTTTTCTCTCATAAACTCTCTCTTCCTCTTTTCTCTCTTTCACTTTCTTCTACTCTGTATTTCTTTGTGTTTCTATGTGATTTTCTTTTCAATCTTTCTTCACTCTATAAGAACTTACTGCGTTTGTACGCTTTAAATCAGACCGAGATCGGACCGTAATGATGTAATAATTAATTTAATATAAAAATAAATAAAATAAAAATGAAAAATTAGCAATCTTCAATGATTAGGTAGATATTTCTTCTATTATTTCAATTGTTTTAGCACAATAGTACAACATAACAATATTTCAAAAACTAATATCTTAACTAAAAATAGTCAGATTTTTTATTTATAAGAAAAAATACTCAGGTTTCAATCTTAATAAATAAAAAAATCAATACTAATAGTTTAAAATTTAAAGTTTTAAACATAAGCAACCTTTTCTTAACCAAAATATAATAATAATAATAATAATAATAATAATATAAAATATGCAATGCAATGTACTTTAAAATTTAAAAAACTAGAGCCCATTCACTCATCCACTCACTCTTCCCAGGATAAGAGTCTTATTTAATATATATTGTTTTTAAATCTATTACCCCACCTCCCAAAACTTAGTTGTTCTTCCCCAAAATTAATATCAAAACTCACTTGCTCCCTCTCACAGATTCAGATTTTTCTTTTCTCAACTAACTCTCTCTCTCTCTCTCTCTCTCTCTCTTCACAACAAACATGACTACGACAGGCAAGCTCCCCTCCGACCAAAATCAAGATCTTGCGATGGTAAGTTGTTTGCAGCGAAAGGAATGGAGTCAAGTTAGTCCATTCCTTGTCCAAACGGGATTTACAGTTTGGACTTCTAGCGATGCGAGCAAATAGATTACCAGTTTTTTTTTTTTTTTTTTTCTTTTAATATTTGAAGAAAATATGTTACCGGTTTAGAAGCCCGTGCAGTTTAACTGTGGTTCATGCGATTTCCAGCAAAAGTCAAATTCTGGTTCTATCAATTTAAAAAATCAAATTGTTGAACGGTTTTCAGTTAACTTAGTCAGACCGTACGGTTCGGTCCTAGTTTCAAAACCATGTCTTAGTGTTTTGTAATTAAGTGCTTTCTGATTTTCACCGTTTATAAAGTAAAAAATTTTGGAACTAACAATAATCATTCAAGTTGCTGGAATTAGTCACATATTGGGATACGTGCAAAAGAGTTAGTCACAAATTGGATATTTGTACAACAAAGGAAAGAAAGCTACTACAATATCAAATTCAATTGGGTATTAAAGAGAATGTTCAATTGGTATATCGGGATAAGGCAAGATAGTCGTAAGATTTCTCATACTTGTAACCACTTGATTATTTTTATTTTTTGAGAAACAACCACTTGATTATTAATTAGTGGATTCTTGAGGGTGGTGATCTTAAATTCACCCGATGGAGTTTTTTCTTTGCGAGAGGTTTTTCCCATTAGTCAACAAATCTTTGAGTTATTTATTTTCTGCTGCATTTAGTTTATTTGGTGATTTTTTTGGTGCTTCATGATTTGCATATAATTTGACTTAATTAATCAACTTGGTTAATTGAATTAATTAACCAGGGTCAATCTTTTTTAAACCCAACAATAGTGACCACGTGTAACCACATTATGCAAGCTGTGAGTCACTTACTGTATTAGGATTCCAAATTTAACAGTCTTAATCATAGAAATTTAGAAGGACAAACACAAGTAAACAATAGTAGGGGCGGCTCTACCCTTTATATATATATATATATATTTATAATATATTTTTTTTGTTAGTTTAATGGTATTTTACTTTATTCTTAAAAATATTTTTGCACACTCTAATTTAAATCTTATACACCCTTACTACAAGTATTTTCAACTCTAAGAGTACTAATAAGTGTTTGTGAACTGTAAGTGTCACTCTTTATTATAAATTTATATTATATATGTGTGAGTGTGTTTAAATTGTGTGCATTATTTTTTGTTATAATGTTATTTGTGTGAGTAATGATGTGCAGGGATATTTGTATGTACAGTATAAATATAATATAACTTTATATAATTTAATAATTTGGAAATAGAGAGTGTTTATTACATGTGTGTGTATTGTTATCATGTTATAATAACTTTTTGTTATAAAGTCAGAAAAATTCAAGAAAAAAAATTGTAAAGTTAGTGACTGTTTAAGCATTTATTTGGTTAAGTAGACACGTAGTGTATTATTTTATGTATGAATGAGTGTAGTTTTGTACATCAATAATTAATATAGAGCCAATAAGTTAAGTTTATTCATTTAGTTTAAAATATGTTTATAAAAACAATGACAAATTAATAGATAATTGCAACTGCATAAAAATAAAAATGTTAGACAAACTTAACAAATTAAAATGGTCATAACTACCCACATTGGCAGCAAATACTCATAACGAACTATCATGTAACAATTCAAAATTTGAAAACTTGTAGAAGGAAATTGTAAAACTTTTTTGTTTTTGGTCGATTACTAGATATATTCAAGTTCTCTTTTCATTAAAAATTTTTTAATTTAAGTTTCTTAATGAACCCCCTAAACAAAATTCCTAAAACCGCCACTAAACAACAAAGAGATCAGAGTTATGCTAAAACATGTTGGAGCTAATTTGTGGTTTTCACTTTCTACATTCTATTGGTTTCCAAAATTGGCAAGATCAGTGAATCTTGTTCGAAAGAAGCATGCTTGTGAAATAATGACATTTTTCAG
>NW_027069581.1:272963-541654 GCF_002906115.3 Quercus suber
GTAGCCAAACAAATCACAAGATATATCCAATTCTAAAAATCAAATCATAACTTGTATCCATTGACAGACAAATCACAAGCAATATCCAATTCTATAATCAAGAATTAATAAACCAAGCATTCAATTAATTAAGACAAATCCTAAATCATGAGAAAAACATGATTGAACTCATATCTAGAATCCCATCTTAGTCAATTGATATGAAGCAAGAACAATTTAAATCATTAAAGAACAACTATTGTGGGAAAAATTAAATCACATAAATATTACTAATAATCTTTAACAAGGTTTCATCCTCAACCCTAATTATAAATTTAGCTACTCATGGTAATTGAAATAAAACAAAAGAATAAAATACTAAACATTAAACTAGACAAATAAAATAGAGAAAGGAATAGTCACAATGCTATCATGGAGAAAAGCTACAGAGAAGCCACATGCGGCACTGCCTCTTGCTCCAATTTTCTGTTTTGCATCACAGCCCTAGCACTAGCCTCAGTCCCCCTGAATTTTGCCCTAAAAAGCCTTTAAATAGGTCAATGAATCCTATTACAAGTTGAATTCCCGTTTGGAGAAAATCCCAGACTTTTAGGCTTTACTTAACCGACTATTTAGGCCCACTTAACGTCAGAATTAGGGCTTCTGTTAAACTATAAAGTTGTAGCCCTTTAAGTGAACTTTCCAGCCCAACTTGAATCATCTCAATTGGACATCTGAGCCGAAAGTTATACTGAAAATACTAACTGATGTGCAGGCTGGAATCCTAATCCGAATTGGACTTGGATTTGGTGCAAATTTCCTTTGATTCCTTACTCCAATTAGACTTAAATTTAATATTCATGCCTGGCTGGATGTAAATTGGCTTGATTCAATTGGCCTAGCCCCACTTTGCATGTAAAGCCCTTGTTACCTGCAACACAAAGATATTATATAATCAGTCACAAAATAACATAAAAGTAAAGCCAAATATGTAGATATGTGAGTACTTTATTGTATATATTTCATGCACATCAACTGGCGAAGCATACCTAAAGTAGATGAAAGCAATGAGGTAAGGACAATTGACGAAGAAGAGGAAACCGACGAATGGGCTCTGGGATCATAAATGGAAAATATTTGAATAATGAAGACAATAACGGCATTGGACTATTTATATGGCAAGTTGGCATGAAAGACGAAGCATTGCTACGCTTGATGCCCCGAATCAGAGAGTGAGACGTGTCCCTAGCCCAGTGCATAAGACATAATTACCCCTATTTATGATGCGCAAACATTAAGACAAGGCATTTATGACCACATACTTTGCGACCCTTCGGTTACCCAACGACTCACGGAGTAGGGGGCAGTTGATAAAGATAATTTTTTATCAATCGACATAGGCTGCCAAACGATCCTCGCTTTGTTGTCAGCCTTGTGTTTGTAACCAATCTTCATGGAATCACTAATCTTGTGGATCGTCAGGTTTGGTTCGATGCCGATCCAACCCCTTTCTGACAACCCAATGCCCTAGGGTTCCACATGGAATGCGCGTGGAGCCCACTCATATATCCATACATGGAAATAACTTATGCACCATGACCAAAGATCCTACCACAATCAGATTTTCACTATATGGGAAGAAGATCCATAAGATCTTGGGATTCTCCTTTCCATAAGGAAATTCCCCCCGTATCAAGGGATTCAGGACAGCTCTCCGCTACTATATAAACAGCCAACCCTAACCTTCTTGAGGTACGTGAATTCTCCCTAACTCTTGCATTCTTGAGTTCATGGAGATTCTTCTATCGCTGACTTAATCTTCGAAGGGTCTTTGACCGGCACCTTACCGGTGTTCTCTATAGGTTCTTTCTCTCTTTTTGTTCTTCAGGTACACCCATTGGCACATGTGTGGATGATCAACTCACTAACGATTTTTACACATCATCAGGTAGTATCCTAGAACCTTGAAAAAATTCTACTACAAGGTGATTCCAAACTTTTTCTATAGCATTATTTGTCTGTCAATGGATACAAGTTATGATTTGATTTTTAGAATTGGATATATCTTGTGATTTGTTTGGCTACGGATACAATTGATGATTTGGTTTTATACTTAAGAAGCGAAGAAGAACATGCTTTAGATTTTTAAACATAAGTGTTAATGATGATATTTTCCATGGTAGCAAGATTGATTTCTAGATTATCATGTAGTGAGTTGGGAAAAATTAATGATCATAAATATATGCTGATATGACTTGCAAGGCGGATTCCAAAACCTTAATTCCTTTCCCTTGATTGTTTACATCTTTTAATTTCTTTATATCTTTTGCTTAGTTTAACTATTTGCTTAATTTTATTATTTGCTTAGTTTATTTAATTTCAAAACAACCAATTTTTAATTAAATTAGATTAGGATTAATTTGGTTAAGATTTGATTTAATTTTCCTACATTCATTCAAGTCCCTGTGGGTTCGACCTCGTTCTTGTCAAACTATACTTCGGTATGGTTCGTACACTTGCGAGTACTTTAAAATTTCACAACACCAGTCTTGTTTTACTTTTTTTGCTTTCACCTTTTTTTCCTTTGTTAGTTTCACACTTAGGAGGTAAGAGTAGAATCTTAGTTTTTATTCATTGCTTGTAGGTAAGAAATGTCTGGAGATAGTGAGGCAATGAGTGGATGTACATTGTCAGTCCACATAGGTCTAGACGACGACCAAGCCAGTCAATCTAGGGTTGAGTACTTGTCTGATGGTTCATCGATTTCTAAGAGGGAGTCAGTGTTTGATCCTTCCCTTGAGGTAGCTAGTCCTTCTAGGTGAAGTCCTAGGGAGATTGTTCTTGCCAACGACTAGTCAGTCCATGACTTTATAGCTGACATGAGCGATGAGGTTTTTAGTAGGTTGAGGCCTCGTTTTTAGATACTTGACGACTTGCCTAATAGGAAGGGTCATAGTGGTAAGAAGTGCTATACTGGGGGCTCGTTGGACATGGGTTTTTACGAGACCACCTTCATAGTAGGGCTTCATCTACCTCTTACCTCATTGCATCGTCGATTAGTGGCTTAAATGGGTGTGTCTATTTGTCAGATTGACCCCAATGCATGGAGGATATTCATTGGGGTTGAGGTGTTATGGGGTCAGCTCAGTGGAGGCCATCGGTCTCTAATCTTCGAGGAGTTTTTCTATTGTTACAAACCCTAGGATATTCCTCAATCCAAGGGTTTTTATAATTTTGTGTGTCGTCAAGCTACCTTGAGGTTGGTATCTGACATGCCTGACTCTAACTACCAGTGGAAGGCTAGGTTCTTCTTCCTGTAGGGGGTAACGGGGTGTGTTGCCCCAACAAGTGGGATAGCATAGGGTCTTTTTATGACCATTCTTGGGGGGTTTTTGAGCAAGTCAGGTGAGTCGCTGGTTTTTTTTTTAACAACTAACTCATGTAATTTTTCGTTTGCTTGTTTGAACCGTTGTTTGTCTAATGATCCTTCCTGAACATGAGGCTTTTTTGGAAAAGGTTTTAGCTATTTCGTTCCCGGAAAGGTCGTGGAAGAGGCTTGTCACTTTAGACACTCTTCACGCTTTTTGTGGAGGACTCATCCCTTCCATGGAAGCCCAATGACTTGATCAGGTTTCGTGAGTTCGTAAGTATATTAACTCATCATCATCATTTTGTTTTAGTTAGAACTTCCTACTTTTTAACTTATTTGTTGATTTTAGAGATGGGTTCTTTGAAGAACAAACAAGCCACAAAGAATAGGCAGGAGGAGATTAAGAAGGTTGCCGCATTGAGGGCCTAAGGTGGGGGATCGTTGGCCTTGCCCCTTCATGTATCCAAGAAAGAGTGCCAATGGCCCCTCCATTTGTCCGAAAACATGCAAGGTCGTTGCTGAAGCTCCTCGCCATGGGATTGGGAAGGGTCTTATGACTTCCCAAGGCCTTGTTGCCCCTCCTCCTCTTCCTTTGTTGGTGAACGATAAGGAGTATGTAATGGATACTACCTGTTCCATCATCCGGGATGCTGACTTGGACAAGTGCTTGGAGCATAAGACTGACCCTTTGGGTGAGTTCAGTCTCTTTGATATGATGAGGGCATGTTCTATTTCCATCACATTCATCCCTTTTTAACTACTTTTGTCCCTTTTTGAATCCTCTATTTCACTCGTCCCTTTTGACTAGGGCTTGGTAAGGATGCAAGCTCTACAAATCCGCTGTACTTCGTGGGAGGCATCAGTCAAGTGCCTGAAGAATCATTTAGAGACTGAGGCAGATTCTTTAAAGAAATTCAAGAAGTCTGCTCAAACCCTTGGTCAGGAGGTGATTGAGCTAAAGGCCAAGCTTGGTGGGGTGACTCACCAAACCGATGAGCTAATGAAGGAGAACGCCGATCTGAAGTCCAAGGTGGCTACTGTTCATAAGCACATGGATAAGGTGAAAGAGGAGGCCATAGAGGAGTTCCAAGTGTCCCAACCCTATTTTAATGAGGTGGGGGGTTATTATAGGGATGGCTTCGAGGACTTCCGCAAGCAAGATGTCCTTCTGTTCCTAGACTTGAACTTCTCCCAGATCCAAATCAGACTCAATGCCTCGATGACTCCAGCTACTGAGCCTATTCTCAACGATGTGGAGACTGATGATGAGGTGCTGGTGACCAATGGACCTGGTGATGTGGTTGACGACCCTAAAGAACTTGAAAGGCAAACAACCAACCCTCCTGACGATACTTAAAATTGTTTCCTATATTTTCTTTTGTCTTTTAGTTTTTTCTTGCTGGTTTGTAATTCAAAAGCAAAGGTGGTGCCACGTTTTGGGCATAAGTTACTCTTACCCTTTGTTTGGGCTAATACTCATACTTTCAGTAATTTTATGATGCTATATGTTTATCTTATAACAATTCTTCTTTTGTGTTGTGTACACACGTATTTGTGCTCGTTGGTTTGCTTTATATCAGCCCAACTTCGTTTTAGTCGTCGATCTAGAGATACTAATTTAGAATGTTAGGTACCTAGTGGCCCTTTGAAGAGGATGACTAAAGAGTCATGATTCGTCGGCTTCCCATAACCCAACTTTCTTTTCTCCTCTTTTTTGAATCGTCAGTCTATCTTATTGATGAGACTTAGTTTTTTATCAAAATTTTTGCACTTACATGCCTCCTGACTTGTCTATTTACCTTATAGATAGGACCCAACTTTTTAATAGAGCAGGAGCTTGAGGGCATCTTTAGTCATCGGTCCATCCCATAGGTAGGACTTAGGATTTGATAGGGATCAGGTGCTTGAAGGCATCCTTGGTCATTGGTCCATCCTATAGGTAGGACTTAGGTTTTGATAGGGATTAGGTGCTTGAGAGCATCCTTGATCATTGATCCATCCTATAGGTAGGACTTAGGATTTGATAAGGATCAAGTGCTCGAGGGCATACTTGATCGTCAGTCTACCCTTTAGGTAGGGTTTGATAGGGATCAAGTGCTCAAGGGCATCCTTGATCGTTGGTCCATCCTGTAGGTAGGACATAGGATTTGATAGGGATTAGGTGCTTGAAGGCATCCTTGATCATTAGTTTACCCTTTAGGTAAGGTTTTACTTTTATAAACTTTTCTTTATTGTAGATAATTCATTTCATAAAAATAATTCCATTTGAAAGTAAACTGAATAATATGTGGATAACTTGCTATCTAATTAGCTAGAAAACTGGTCTGTCAATCATTTAAACAAAAACTAAAGAAAAGCGATAACATAAGTGATAACGTAAGCGATAGCATAAGTGATAACATGAGTTGCTATCGATGCACTACTGATAGTATCTTCTGAGGTGCTCGGTATTCCACGAATGGTGCAGCCTTTGCCTGTTGAGGGTTTCCAAGTAGTAGGTGCCCTTCCTATTGCAATCAATGATTCTATACGGACCTTTCTAGTTGGGTCCTAACTTTCCTTGTGTGGGGTCCTTGGTGGCCATGGTCACTTTCCTCAAGACAAGGTCCCTGATGCTGAAGTGCCAAGGCTTAACCTTGGTATTATAGTGCTTGGCCATGAGGTCTTGGTATCGGGTCATTTGTTGTTTAGCAGTTGCCCTTACCTCATCAAATAGAACCAAGTGCAGATGAATCCCTTCTTTGTTCTTCCCTTTGTCATGGTGAGCTATCTTGTAGCTTGCTATTCCTACTTCCATAGGGATGATAGCCTCACTTTCGAATGCCAAACGAAATGGTGTTTCTCCTGTGGGTGTCCGAGTGTTTATTCTATATGCCTATTAGGTGCTTGATAGCTCATCCGGCCATATCTCCTTTGTCCCCTTAAGCTGAGTCTTGATTAGTTTGAGCAAGGATCTGTTTGTAACCTTAACTTTCCCATTGGCTTGTGGGTGGGCGAGCGAAGAGTAGTGATTCTTTTCCTAGTTGCTAGTAAAAGTCTCTAAATGCATCATTGTCGAATTTCTTTCCATTATCAAAGATGAGGACCTTAGGAATTCCAAATCAGCAGATAATGCTCTTCTAGATGAAGCTACAAACATTTTTCTTCGTGATAGTTGCTAATGGTTTTGCTTCTACGCACTTGGTGAAGCAGTAGATCCCCACAACAAGGAACTTGAGTTGTCACATCGCCATTTGAAAGGGTCCCATTATGTCTAGCCCCCATTGAGTGAAAGGCCACAGGGCACTAATTGGGGTGAGTAGTTCTAACAGTTCCCTTATGACGTTGCTGAAGCGTTGGCACCTGTCACATGCCTTCAAATAGGATTGGGCATCCTTCTACATGGAAGGCCAATAATACCTAGATCGTATGAGCTTATGGACCAGCGATCGCACCCCTGAGTGGTTCCTACACACCCCTTCATGGACATCCCTCATGACATAGTCTGCTTCATTGGGGATCAAACACCTTAGGTATGGTCGAGAGAAACCCCTCTTGTATAACACATCCCTTATCAGCACAAAGCGCGAAGCCCTAACCTTCAATCGTTGGGATTCATCGCAGTCTTCAAGAATTATCCCATCCTTAAAGTAGGAGATGATCAAAGTCGTTTAATCAACGCCTTTCGATATCACTTATATCTCCAATTCCTCAATGGTGATGGAATGCTGGATGAAGGACAAGACTCAACGACTGACCATCATGTGTTCAGCAGATGCGGCTTTGGCCAATCGATCGACATGCTCATTTTCTTCCTTTAGGACTTGTATGAATTCTACTACAAAGGATTGACTCGTATGTCTCTTAACATGGTTGAGATATTTCTTTATCCATTCCCCCTTAGCATTGTATTCCTCGTTGATGTGCCCACAATAACCTGGGAATCACTATGAAGGACGACTGCTAAGGCCCTAGCTGCTTTGGCCAAGTCAAGTCCTATGAGTATGGCTTCGTACTCAGCTTTATTGTTGGTTGTCGGGAAATAGAATCGGATAGCACATTTTATGATGTCCCCTTTGGGGAATTGTAGGACTACCCCAATCCTTCCAGCATATTTGTTGGATGACCCGTTTGTTTGGACCTTCCAAGGGACTACCCCCTAGTCGTTGGTTTCACCCGTTGTAAACTCAATGATGAAGTTAGCTAGTGCTTGGGCCTTGATTGTGGTCCTTGGGTAGTATTGTATGTCAAACTCACTCAACTTTATTGCTCATAAGACCAATCGTCTGGCTGCCTCTGGGTTATTCATTGTCTTTCGTCGTCTAAACCTTTATAGTGTGTGTTTGGAAGTATGGCCTAAGCTTGCGGGCTGCTATGATTAGAGCGAAGGCTAACTTTTCCATTAGGGGATATCTATCTCTCATCCCCTTAAGTGCTCGACTAGTATAGTATACAGACAATTGCACTCGATCCTCCTTTCAGATGAAAGCTGAACTAACAGTTGTAAGGGATACGACCGAGTAGAGGGAAAGCTCTTCGTCGGGTTTAGATGGACTTAGGAATGGCGGGGATGCTAGGTACGCCTTTAGTTCCTCGAATGCTCTCTAGCATTCGTTGGTCCATTCAAATGCCTTCTTCAGGACTCTAAAGAATGGCAAGAATTTGTTCGTTGCTCGTGAGACAAACCTATTAAGGGCTACGACTCTTCTGTTTAGGCTCTGTACTTCCTTGTCGTTCCTCAGGGGGTTCATCTCTAGGATTACCTAGATTTTATCAGGGTTGGCTTTAACACCCCGCTGGGATACCATGAAACTAATGAACTTTCTTGATGATACTTTGAACACACATTTGCTAGGATTGAGCTTCATACCATAGAGGCGAAGGGTTTTGAACGTCTCTTTAAGATCGTACAGGTGGTGCTCCTCTTCATTACTCTTTACTAACATGTCACCTACGTATACCTCCACATTCCATCCGATCTGTCGGATGAACATGTTGTTTACATGCCTTTGGTATGTTACCCCCGTGTTCTTCGATCCGAATGGCATGTCCTTGTAGTGAAAAAAGGCCTTGGCTTGTGACGAACAATATCCTTTCTTGATCACCAGCATGGCTACGTAGCATTCTTGGGCTGCCATATGATCTCTGCGGGCCTCTCCTATCCCACATTCTATAGGGAATTTCAGCAATATGTGATATGTAGATGTGGCAGCTCTCCATGCGTTGAGCATTGGTTGCCAGATGATGGCATTATTGGCTGACGAACAGTCTACCACCAAAAAGGTGATGTCCATGGTGATCTATTAAGGGTAACTGCCGATGGTGATTGTTAAGGTGATGGATTAAATAGGTATGACCTTTGTTCCTCCGAAGCCTATTAGAGGGACATCCGATGGTATGAGTCATTCCATATCAATCCTCATTTGTTGGAAGGCTAGATAGTAAAGGATGTCGATTGAGCTTCCATTATCTACCAGGAGCCGTCGTGTATTGAAGTTTGCTATGGTTAGATTGATCACAAAAGCATCATCGTGGGGGTGGTGGAGTTGTCGGGCATCCTCCTCAGTGAAGCTGATCATCTAGTCATCCATCCGAGTAAGCTTGGGCAGATGACCAATGAGTTGGACATTTTGCACCATCTGTAAGTAGGTCTTTCTTGCCTTCCTTGAGGACCCAACCATTGTGCTTCCCCTTACGATCACTCTTATTTCTCCAAGTGGAGCCCTGGGTTGCTCTTTAGCCTGTCGGTTCAACTCCTGGTCCCTTAGTAGGTTTTCTCCTACCCTTTCCTGCCCTACAAACCACTACAATTTTCCTTACTTGATGAGGGCTTCTATTTATTGCTTTAGATCATAACAATCGAAAGTGTCATGCCTATGGTCTCGATGGAAGCGGCAGTACTTGTTTCTTGGCCTTTTGTTGGGATTGTACTTCAACTTATTGGGCCATGTCAATGCAGGGTCATCCTTAATATGCATCAGGACCTGATCGAGCGGAGTGTTAAGTGGAGTGAAGTTGGCGATCCGTCCTAGCAGAGGCTTCAACCTTCGTTTGTCCCTTTTGTCGTTCGTTTGGACTGCTTTTCTTCCTCTGTCTAGATAGGATCGTCACGCTTTTCTTGTTTCTTTGGCCCACCCCCCTCTAGTAATCATGGCATCTTCAGCATTCGTGTACTTCGTGGCTCAGTATAGCATGTCAACCATGGTTTTCAAATCGTTCTTGTACACGGAGAACAAGAACTCTCCAGATCAGAGTCCATTGGTGAAGGCTGTGACTAGGACTTTATCGTTGGCTTGATCGATCAGTAGTGCCTCCTTGTTGAACTGGGTGACGTACAACCTTAGTCTCTCATCATCCCGTTTCTTGACATTCAAAAGGCTTGCCGAAGATCTCTTATACCACTGACCTCCAATGAAATGTGTGACAAAGAGCCCACTCAATTCCTTAAAGGTTGAGATGGAATTAGGGGCTATCTTACTGAACCATACTCGGGCTAGTCCTTTAAGTTTGGTGGGAAAGGCTCTGCACATGATCTCGTTCAAGACTCCTTTTAGGTGTATGAGGGTTTTGAACAATTCCAAGTGGTTGAGGGGGTCCTTCGATCCATCATATGCTTCCACTTGCAGCATCCTAAACTTGGTTGGAAGGAGGAAGAATGTGACTGACACGGTGAAGGGTGAATCAGTACGATGGACTAGTTCCCAAGCTAGTAGACACTTGACCCCTCATAGCACTCATCATCATATCCATATTCTCTTTCATGGCCTGCATCTCTTGTGCCATACACAACGCACTGACTTCCAGTTCTGAGGGACAACTGATATCCTGCTGGGCCCGCCTACTGGTGGAATTGCTTTCTTCTTGGTCGTCCCTTTCTTCGTGATCGTTCGTTGGGGGACGGTCATTGTTGCGTTCGCCCCTATACTGTCCATCATTCTGATTGTTGGGATCCTAATCATTCCGCTACTCCAACTGTTGTTTCAACTCATGGTTCCATTAAATGAACCATTCAACCGCTGTAGCGAGGGTTTGCACCTGCCTTTCCGACGCACTGGGTGGGTTCTCGATCTCCTAGTTGGTGGTGGTCGTTGATAGTGTCAGAACCATGCAACTCTTTGTCCTTAAAATGACGATATGGCTTATCACTCGTTCCCTACAGACAACACCAACAAATGACGCACAAAAATCATTAGTGAGTGTCCACACGTGTACAAATGGGTATACCTGAAGAACAAAGGAGAAGAACCAAACAGAGGGCATCGGTGGCGTGCCAGCCAAAGATCCTCCGAAAGTTAAGTTAGTGATATAAGAATCTCCAAGAACTCGAGTGCAAGAGCTAGGGAGAATTCGCATACCTCAAAAAGGTTAGGGTTGGCTATTTATATAGTAGCAGAGAGCTGCCCTGAATCCCTTGATATGGGAGGAATTTCCTTATGGAGAGGAGGATCCCAAGATCTTGGGGATCTTCTTCCCATATAGGGAAGATCTGATTGTGCAGTAGGATCTTTGGTCGTGGTGCGTAAGTTATTTGCATTTATGGATATATGAGTGGGCTCCACTCGCATTCCATGTGAAACCCTAGGGCACTGGGTCGTTAGAAAAAGGGTTGGATCAGCATCGAACCAAACCTGACGATCCACAAGATTGGTGATTCCATGAGGATTGGTTACAGACACAAGACCGACAACCAAGCGAGGGTCGTTTGGCACCCTATGTTGATTGATCAAAAATTATCCTCATCACTACCAATTGGATAGCCTAAAACGTGCTAACTGTCTTTGCTTTTTTGGTTTAGGTGTGTGTTCTAAATTTTTATTATTATTTTTTATTGTTGTGTGTCTCATGGTTTGGAACGAGCTTCTAATTGTGTTTATTGTTCACTTTTAAAAATATTATAAGATATTGGGTGTAGTGTGGACTTCAACTTTATTCATATGACACACACTCATTTCATCTCATCTCACACATGTGAGATCCGTTCAATTTTACTTCTGGTTTTTATTTATTTTTCTCTCTTTTCTAATCAATTGGGCATTATGGTCAGTAGCATTTTTAACAGACCATTCGTAGCACACTTTCCAATCAAATTTTCCTTGGCTCTCTCCTCCATTAGAACATAAATACTGTTTTTTCTCTCTTTCAAATATTTTTTTAGTGTGATTTATATTTATTAAAAAATCGAGATTAAAAAAATATTAGAAAGTTGTTACTAAATCTCCGTGAGTGGAATTGCATTTATTATGAAGGTTAACGATATAGTCTAATTTTAAGAGTTGTTCGGCCAAGAAAGCTATTCACACTAAGTTCTAATATAAGTGGCACAAACCAACTTTTAAATATAACGTTTTGCAACGTGATTCTATTGTATCGTGGGATTATTCTAAACTTTTCTTTATTTTCTATTTTTACTAATTATTTGGGATATTATTTTTGTACCACACTTGTTTATTCACTAAAATATTTCCAACATGCTCCAGCTTGATCATGGATGTTAGTGTTTACTTTTTTAGTGTAGCCAAATAATTATGTTCCTCTTCAATCTCGAGCAACCACGGCTATGCCGGAGATTTCTCTGTCAATCGCTGCATCAAAGTTAAGTTTAATGAATCCGGACTTTGGAAAACTTCTTAAACAAAGCTGCATCTTGGGGGATGATTGGTGATGTTCATGCTTCTTAGATTCCAATGCTTCTTAAATAACTTTTCCAACCCTTTAAAAAATATCTCTTATCCAGGGAATACCTCTCGCGTAGTCGCGTTGGACCAAATTCCTATTTTTCTACACCTAGTCTAGGATCAAGGTTCCAATCAGTAAAATAAAAAAATAAAAAATTTTCTTTTTGCTCCTCCATGGGGCCAGGTGAACAACATTTCTTTTAATGAGTTTGAATTCTCTACCTAAATTCTATCCACTCTAATTCCTCAACAACTACCAAACCACATTGATTTGGTTACGTGGCACCAGCAAAACAAATGTATGGGAAATTTTTTCTTCGTAGGCAATACATCAGAATCTATCGGTCAAAGATGCATCTTTAAGTCCATCACAATTTTTTATTGCCTTGGCTTGATAGGCAACATAAGATTTCTATCATTTATGGCTTGTTTAGATGGAGGGGAAAAAAATGAGAGTGGAGGAGAGTAGAAGAGTGTTAACTAAAAGAAAATTAATTTTGTACTAAATCTACTCTATCCTACTTTACTCTCCCCCTTTCTCAATCCAAACAGATCATAATAATTGAAATAGTAAAAATTTGGTCCGATGTGGTCTGCCACGCCACAATGATAATAAGTAGAAACAAACATGGATAATTTTTCTTCTTTAGAAGGGGGGTTTAGACTTAGAGACCGTTTGGCCTCAGCGTTTAAGACCGCGTTGCACGTTTTCAGCCAAAAAAAAAAAAAAAAAAAAAAAAAAAACACGCGTCCCCAACTTTTCAGAGACAGTTTTACTGTAGCAACACTGTTGCGGCTACTGTTCATTGAACAGTAGCCGCAACATGTGACTTTTCCACCAACTTTTACTGTCCACGGACCCACAATTTTCACTTTTTAACAACTTTTTCATTAAAAATGGGTCCCACGGTACTATTCACACATTTAAAAATTATTTTGCTACAGTATTTTTCAGTTTTCAGTTGTCAGCTGTATCCAAACGGGCCCTTAGTCTGGGAGCTTTAACTTTACCTAAAACTCTTTTTCCCTTGTCTATCTTGAAAATGATGACAGAGGAAGGCAAAAAAAAAAAAAAAAAAAATGTTTCTTTCCTTTATCACTAGGATTTGACCTTGAGGTGCATGGGATAGATAATCCCATTGCAGTATACTCTAAGCCCCTAGGAATTAACCTTGAGGTATGTGGGATAGATAATCCCATTACAGTGTACCCTAATATCCTGACTTTTCAGAGCTAGACTTTTAAAGACTAAACAACACTTGAAAAGTAGAGACCTAGATTTATCTAGCCCATCCTCTTTAGTTTAACTTTCTCCATAAGGGAGGCTACTGTTTTACTAATATTGTGCCTGATTTGGTAAATAAGAAATTTGCTTAATATGGTTAAATTTACATAAAACTTGCTGAGTTCTTAGAGCATTCACATCAGTTTTTGTAAATTTTATGTCTATTTTATATGAAAAAGCCTACTTTTTCTATTTTACACGTCCACTTTTACAATACACCCACATCAGTTTATCTATTTTACACATTTATTCAATAAAATATTCATTATTTTACAATTTTTTATTATTTACTCCCTCACTGCCCCTCTCTCTCACAAACCCACAGCCACCATCATCACCGCCCAGCCGCCATCACCACCATCATTAGAAACCAAAAGCCATTAACACATACAGATCAACAAAAATCAAAGAAAAATCAACATCAGATCAACAGCCACCATCACCACCATTATCAGAAACCAAAAGCCACTAACCCACACAAATCAACCAAAATCAAAGAAAAATCAACATCAGATCAACAGCCACCATCATCACCGCCCAGCCACCATCACCACCATCATCGAAACCAGAAGCCACTAACCCACACAGATCAACCAAAATCAAAGAAAAATCAACATCAGATCAACCTCGATCTCCACCCAAAATCAAAGAAAAATCAATATTAGATCAACAGCCACTATCACCACCATCATCACCGCCCAACCACCATCACCACCATCATCAGAAACCAAAAGCCATTAACCCACACAAATCAACCAAAAAAAAAAAAAAAAAATCAATATCAGATCAACCCCGATCTCCACCCAAAATCAAAGAAAAAATCAACATCGAGACCTCACCACGTCGCCGCCATCGATCATCGACCCAAACCCACACCGCCACCATCAAGACCACGCCACATGCCACGCGCCGATCTCACCACACTGTGAACTCTGGTGGCATGCTTTGAACGAGAGAGAGAGAGAGAGATGTGAGATAGGTAGAGAGAACTGAGGATGAAAGGATTGTGGAGAGAAAGAGAGGGTAGCATCTGAGATAGAGAGGGAGCTGAGTGTCAGTTAGAGAGGAGAGAGAAAAAACTATTAAAAAAATAAATACACGAGCTACAGTGCCCGTGTAAATTTACACGGGTACTATAGCTTGTTTATAATTTTACACAAGTTTAGATGATTTTAAAAGAACTGATGTAAAGGGTTTTTTGGTTCAAAATGTGTAAAAGTGGTCAAAATGTGTATTTTACACATTTATAAAAGAGCTGATGTGAATGCTCTAGTAATTAGTTTGAACGAAAAATCAATGGATGCTCTTGCACTTAGTAAAAAATTTTAGAAACTTTTTATATAAAAAAATAATAATTAATTTTTTAATGACTTTTTATATTTTTTGTAAAAATGATATCAAAACTTTTTAAAAATAATTTATTAACAATTATCCTAAAAACACCTACTAATAAAATCTTTAATTATATTGGGGCTAAAATAGAATTTTCATCATCAAAACCTTATTTCTCTCATCCATAACCTCTTAAAAGAACTTTGGCGTGGAATTATCAAGGCATTTGCAATGGGCTAAGGGGCCCATTTACAAAATTTTCCATTAAACCAAAGATAGATGAGAAAAAAGTTTATCTTTTACCCTCCAATTTATAACTCCAAAAACGTTTTCTTAGGAAAAGTACACATTTGTCTATTCTTTTAGAAAAGTATTTTGATGGATCTATAATATATGTTAAAAAAAAAGGCCCTGATAATTTTTATAGATGAGTCCTTGACACGGAAATTTATCTAGTGTAAATTTTTTGCTCTAAAAATGGGTGCAAGGATCCCTCTTTCCAGTCTATTGCTAACTAAATTTTATCAATTAAGTTTGAATGTAAGAGGCCAAGTTAGCTTGATCAGACTCAACAATTACCTCCAAAATCAAAGTGAGAAGTCAAGGTTTGCAAATTGCAAGGCTCCTACACCTTGAGTTGTGTGGTATTGTTAGGCTAAATATACAACAATATGAAGCAATTGTTTAATTCAATCCAGGTCTTACAATGTATCTGCAGGATTAATCTTTTACAGGCTTCAATAACCCCCTTTTTTTTTGGAGTAGTGTGTTTATTACATACAAACTATTTTACACGGTTTTAACACGTGCTCAAAAGCAACTGAGATCATGACACAATTTCCAATTAATGTAGATCTTAAAATATATCCACAAGACTAATATTTTTACAGGCTTCAATAAAATTTTTTTCTTTTAAGTGGTGCTTATTAGAGACAAACTGTTTTACACAATTTGCACACGCCCTCAAAAATAATTGAAGTTCAAAAATTGTGATTTGAAGTCACAATTTTTAAGTTGGAAAGATTTTAGTTACTTTCAAGGGTATGTAAAATTCTGTGAGATAGTTTGTTTAACCCTTTCTTTTACACACTTCTATGGCTTGTTGAAACCACCCAAAATAATTATTAGCATGTGATACTACTGATTGTCATTAATTAACAAGTCGAAACAGATAATTTACGTCCGGATCAATACCAATCAAAACAATTACTTTTATCTCAGAAAAGGTATTTTCTAAATCTTATGCAATCTTAAATTTATTGTTATAATAATAATAATTATTATTATTATTATTATGGTGTTTTGTACCTATATACCTGTATTTTTTCATAGTTAATATCTCTCGTCAACCAATTTAAACTAGAATTAGACGAGTCTTTGGCATTAAGGAACTCGGTTCATATTGAATCGTATGACGTTGGGGTGAAATTTGAGCTAACGTCTGTATAGTTGTTTTGGCAAACAAAGAAAAGAGACTATTGCCAAATATACGTACGAAGTTGTTTTCATGGTTGTTCATAGTAAATAATTGAAGGTCCTTTCAATCTATTAACCTAAGAGTATTAGCATCCGGAAATGCAAAAAAGTTTTTATTTTACATTCTCAAAACTTAATTTATCTATTTTACCAACTCATTTTGCAACTCATCTAACATCTCAATTTCTATTTTTATATATAACTCATATATGTGTGTGTGTGTGCGCGCGCGGGGGGGGGGGGGGGGGGGGGAAGCCCAAAATTATGTATTGGGCATAGGGCCTTATTTGAAGACTAAAATGTGTCCGAAGAGAAGAAAATGGTTGAGAAGGAACCTAGGTGGGAGAACTATATCTGAAAATGAACGGAATGTATAGTCCGAAGAATGTGTTCTCCTCAGATATAAAGAGTCTCAAGCAAGTACCTGGGAGGTTCGAGTGACCTTCCTGACGGTTTCAATAATAAGGATAAACCTCAAGCATGCATAGAGATGATAAGAACAAATAAATATCTAGAGGAAAAACTGCTATCACCATATTAAATGTACTGCAGTAACTTTTCTGGCTGCATTAATGTGGAGAAGACCCTTGAACAATGCATTCTCAACCACCACCACTCATAGAGAATCATAGAAGATGCTAGATGGGATATACACTCAAGGGAAAGCTCAGATGACTAACAAGTGTACGATCAAGATGATTTAAAAAGAGACTATATAATGTAAGAGGTCTCCCAGAGGGAAAGGGGGAAGAAAAAAAGTCTGTGATATTTCTAAGAATGATACATGCAAAAGTTTGTCTCTTCGGACATAAATATATTCAAGTTTCAAGTTTGTTCTTACATTGATCCATCAATAAAACCTTTATTGAACGTTGTTTAATTCACAACCAGTCAAGCTCTTTCACCTACTCTCTGCAAATTCATTGTATTGGGCTTATTGGACTCATACTCCAAATCATTTGGTCTTGGGCCACAAATCTTGACCCTACATATATATATATATATATATATATTAATAGGTAAATCTTAGAGAAACTCAATTAGAATTTGAAATTAGAATCCAATTTTGCGTAATGTGTCTAAATTTATGTAGAAACCACATCATAATTATCCACTTAAATTTGTGCAATGTGTCCATGCAAGTTTTTTAATCTTTGTACTAAGTGAGTTAATGAGTGCAAAATACTAAGAATCTAATATTAATGAACTATTAAAAATAAAAAATAAAAATAAAAAATCACATATACTCAATAAAAATTGCCACATATTCTATTTTATTAAAAAAAATGATCATAAGTAGTATTAAATTTAGGTAAGAATTTTAATATATGACTAATTATGTTTACTTTAAAAAAAAATTCTAACTATTTATATTTTTATGATAAAAATTGTGTTTAATTTTAAGTGTATTTATATGTATGCATGTTGTAAGAACCAAATAAACTGGCTTAGCCCAAGCCCACTTGGAACAGTAAGTTGTACAGTTCAACCTCGACCCAAATCAATAAAATTTGTAAGAGAGGGAAATAATCAACAATAGAGGGCTCTACTCGAGGATGAAAATAAAGAAGAAAATGCTGATGTTATAGAATAGATGAGAAAATGTCTCCACACAAGCCTGTTCGAGGAGGCCAATGTTATACAGAAGGTTGCATTGTTCACTCTCTTTTCTCAATGTTTTTTTTTTTTTTTTTTTTTTTTTTTTTTTTTTTCTTCTCCCTTGATACTTATGTCTGGATCCTTTTCTACGAAAACCATCTTTTTCTTATATACTCTCCCTTTCTTTGTATCCTGAAATTCCATCTTTAACTCCCCCATTTCTCTTTGTGACACTTGTCCTTTTAAACATCTAAAAAAAGGTAGTAGATGAAATTTGCTTAGTTGTGAATTACACTGTTCAAGTCACTTCCTCATCAATGTGGTTGATAAAACTGTTGCCCACTATTTAATACGGAGGCAATAGGCTACTTCTCTCTGGAAACTTCCCCTACTCCTCATGATTCTCTTACCTCAACCAATCCTTCCCACCTGAAGCTCTTAAAAACCCTTTGCCTCTTCATCTCCCCTTGTTGGGTGAACTCCCTCCTCGGGCGTATGATGCCCCAATGCCAACACCACAGCCTAACAATCCCTTCTACGATCCTTGAGCCCCCACACATGTTAGAAGCTATTTTTTTTTTTTAATAATTTGACTAATTATTTATATTTTTATAATAAAAATTATGTTTAATTTTAAATCCATCCATGCATTTGCATAGTTTACATACTAGTTAAAATAATATAAACTATATTGTTAGGATATATGTGTTTCACTTGTTAAGAATATATGTCATTCTTTTATGTAATTAGCTAATCATTTGACAAAACGTACTTTACTTGTATTTGGGTAGATCTAGGTGTTTTTAATGTTTCAAGAAATAAGGTTTCAAGATCAAGTGTTAACGCTTGATGTACTGAAATTCCATTACTTGTAAACGCTTGATGTGATAATAGTGGAATTTCGAGAGTGGTGACATTAAAATCACCTGGTAGGGTTTTTGCCATGTAGGTTTGAAAAAATTACTGTGTCAATTTATTTTCCACTGCATAATTAGTTTAATTGGTGATTTGTTTGTGCTACCACGCGTTTGCATATTAATTTGATTAATTAATTAAACTTGGCTAATTAATTAATTAATTCATCACAAAGGGATAATACGTTTTTGGCCTATCATATACCAACAAATAATATAAAAAATTCAGTTTCTCTCTCTTCTCTTCCATTTCTCTTCCATTTCTCTTTCCTCTCTACCTTTTTGTCTCTCTTTTCTCATTAAAATAATATATATTTATTACATCCATGTGAACAGATGGTTCTCATGGATGTAAAAGGAAAATAGAGACCCACCCCAAATGTGGGTGAATTTTGACTTGTTAGTTGCTAAAATAGCAAATTGTTACACCCCTATGCTAGTGCTCTAAAAAGAGGGTAGTGTCAATTGTCAAGACTCGAAAGTAGCTTCAAATTTAGTAACTTTTACAATAATGCTGTAGAGATATACAATTTTATAATATTCAAAGAAATTATACATATATATATATATAATTATATATATACAAAAGCAAATCTTTTTCATCCCCAAATAGCTCCATAAGTTTATACTTTATACCATAGCACTTAAAAATCTACCCATCCATCTCAATAAAACTAGTTTGTGTTTCAATAAAATTCCATAGGATGTCTATTGAAGATTCATCAAATACTCGTACTAATACTATTGCTGATCTCGCACATTCACACCATTATTGGTTTGGAACTTGTACTTGGTCAAAGTCACCCCTCATACCTTACCTTTTAAATTCATGATTGGACACTAGAAAATCACAACTCGTTGATAGACAATTGGTTTCTCAAGGAATTCACAGGATTGCATCAAAATTTGATACCTAGATTGTACGGACATGATGATCATACACGTTTTCTTTTGTTAAGTACGTTAACATGCACAAGATGTCTCAAGTCCAACACCGTGGCGAGATTCCCGGCCGGCCTCCTCGGCTATCCCTTGTTTTCCTCTCATGTCTAATCTTAATCTATTCATTTTTTTTTTTTTTTTTTTTTTGACATTTTAGGTAATGCCACACCTGCCCTCATGGCGCGTGGTTTTTCCGCATCCTTGGCTCTTTGCTCGGTGGTCCATATTCTATTCCATATAGAGTGACTATTTTTTTTGACATCGGTTGTTAACCTACTACATCTCTCTTCCTTTATTAAAGGTTGGGATCATATGTTAGAGGAGGAAAAATAGATAATATATTAGAGGAGGAAAAAAAATTAGGACCAACTCTTTTGTGGCACAACTTTAATGTAGCAGCTTGTAAATTTTGAAAAATACAATAGTAGGTTTATGTAAAGTTATAAACAATTAATTCTCATCTACTACATAAAATAGTTGTACAAGAAAAAGATGTAATAAATGTATGGTGGTAGAATTGTTCTATTCTATTCGAGGACATGGATTTATTGGAAAACAATAAAATTCAAAGAGAGAAACTTAATTGTAGTTCTCTTTAAAGTTAAGAAAAATAATGGATTAAAAAGCAATGAAATTTCAAAGAGAGAGACTTTATTATAGTCTTTTGTGAGATTAGAAAAATAATGAACAAAACAAACTCATGTAGGAGGCGCGTGGGTTTGTTTTCTACTAACTCCTTAATTGTGTCACCGACATGCATATTTCAAACGCAATGCTTTGCTAATGCTACGTAGTTAATGACAGTTCAGTAACTTAATAAGAGAACAAGGGCCAGAGCAGTGAAAATGCTGTTTATGCTTTTAGTACTTTATGGTAGTAATATAGTAGTAGATTTTTGTTTTAAAAATATATGCAAGGAAACATAAACTGCAAATTTGTAATCACGTGGGCCACTGTGGGGGCGTGAGGCTCCATCTATGATCTATCACACAACACTCTCTCTCCCCCCATGTTCATAATAGCCGTCAATTGTTTCCTCATAAGTCATAGCCTGGAGGGGGAGAGAGAGAGAGAGAGAGAGAGAGAGAAATCCAAGCTTCATTTTGTCAAGACACAAGGCTGGGAAATTTCTTGAGATAGAGAGAAGAGGGTGTTCAAACATTTGAAGAAAGATTTTATGTGGGTCTTCTGGCAATGTCTTTTGCTGGCAGCAGGAGACTCATGTCCTCTTCTCTGGTGTTGCTGTTGATTATGTCTGTGTTACAGATTTGGGTCTGCTGTGATTACTCATGCCAAGCTGGGGCAATTCGGATATTTCCTGGCAGCCATGGCCGTATTGATAAGAAGAGCAAGGTGGAGCTGTTCCATAAGTATTTCAGTGGAAGAACTTTTGCTCTCAACAGAACTCATGACAATGGATTCGAGGAGAGCAAAAGAAAAGTACCCAGTTGTCCAGATCCTCTCCACAACTAGCTACTAGCATTTTTTTTTTTTCATCATCATCATCTTCTTCATTTATTTTTATTTTTTTCTTTTTGATTTTGTGTTGAATCTCATATCCAAAATACCCTCGTTTTTCTCATCATTTTTGTGCAAGTATTTTGATGGTTTTGTAGTTTATGGGGGAAAACCGGGGGTATTTTGGAATTTTAATTCCTTTCTTTTGAATGTTAGATCCAAGAAAATGGACGATCATGATGTGTATAGAAGTGGAGAGTTACAATTTTACAGTGACTACAATGGCACTTCTATATATTGCTAGAGTCTCTGTATGTACTTTGCTTAGATCCTTTTTGGTTTTAGCTTCTCTATTGAGAACAAGAAAAGTAGCAGAAACGTAATTACAAGAAGAGATTCATATCTTTTCACTGCAACAGTACAAAGATCTTTTTTTTTTTTTTTTTTTTAACGAGTACCCGAATCATTGTTATTATTGATATGTTGCTGTCGTTGCTGTTTGAGAGGCAGAAATATTGTTGTTTATCTCGCCTCATTATGAATTCAGCAGTTATATGTTGCTCTAGTCTCAGACAGTGAATAGTATTTCTGACCTCATCGAATGTAAGTCTTCAGTTTGCATTTTTGGCATCTCTTCAAGTACTGGTAGTGGTAGTGTTTGATACGTTTGGTAAGTTTCAGTTTGAATATGCTCTAAAGTTGTTCCTCTCAACTTTCTAAAACAAGTAAATTGTGATTGTTCACATGTTTTCTCTTCTTTTTTAACGCTAACGAAATCAAATTGGAACTTACCATATCAATATGCATCCCACTAACGTTGATTAAAACGATCTGTGCCTTTAGAAAATAAATTAAATAATTAGTTGCGTTGACTCATACTAGTAGAATAGTTGACTTAGACATGTTTCTGTCTTACTTTTGAAAAAATATTCCGTATTTGTTAATACTAATCATCCATATAACAATCGGATAAATGAATCTCATAAGAGTATAATTTAGAATCACGGCATTATTGTAACCTAACGACATAATATAACTGCTAAAGTGCTAAAGAGAGAACTTTTTTCTAAGTATATTAAATAGTTTCTTTCATTACAAGAATTGGATGGGCTAGGCAACTAGAAATAATCATTCTCCACTTAAATTCCACACTTTATTGAAGGCGTAATCAACCATAGGTGTTTGATATATTGTGTCGAGAAGATGCACCAATTAGGTAAGCCTGCTCCATTGACTGGAACCTTTCTTAGCTTATGACTCCTACAAAATGGTGTTACGTACAAAAATTGTAGTGAGGTTAGCATAGTTATTTGATTATTTACTTCTGTTTAGAAAAGCAAGAAGGGAACCTATATTCTCTAGAACTGAGATTCATCTATAATTTTAACACAAGAAAGATACAATTTAACAGTATAGAAAAGGTTCAAGTAGTTGAATGTTAGATGGACTTTAGTCCTTGTACATGTTCGCAGCTTCGAAAAATTTACAGTATCTTTTAGTACTTTCTCCAGCAACCTTTTTGTCCGGTTATAGAAAGGTTTTGTGAAAACAAAAAGACTATCAAGTGCAGACAGAGAAAACAAAGGAGCTCTTAAATTAGTGAGCTACTATGCTTACTTTACCACATCTTTGATATTTTTCCATTTTATTAGTATTTTTTCTGTTTGTACGTTGTTAACCACTGAGAGTCTCGTATTCTGGTAATTTGAGTGTTTACAAGGATGAAGAAACTAGACAAGCAGCGAAACCAATGTGAGAAAGAGCCACGTATTGTGCGGCGAAGAAGATGTTAGAGTAGCTGCCAGTGATTCTTAGCTTTGGTGCTTTGTCTGCTAGCATTTTGGATTTGGAATCAAGTTGACTCTTCCCCAACATTCTGTTCATCAAATGACAATTTAGCTAACCAATGCTTACAAACATACTGTTCATTATTAATTTATTTATTTTTCCTCTTCTGCATGCTAATGCTATAGTAATCTCAGTCAAATCTGATAAACAAAAAAGAAGAAAGAAAATGAAATTACCTCGTTACGTTGTTGTCTGTGAACTGTGATGGTCAAATGGGCCCTATGTAAATGTAGTAATGTACTATTATAGTCTCACTCATTGCGATGAATTGTTAATAACCCACATGACTATCTGAGTTTTATAGGCTGGGGAGAATGGAATTTAAAAGTGGACGCTAATATTCCTCGTCTATGTACGTCTACTAGTTATTTCTTTTACATATCAAGGACTAGGCGTAGGGCTGTCCACGAGTTGGCTTGGGTAGGGTTTGTGCCCAACTCGAAACCGACCCACCAGATTTGGGTGGCAAAGAAGCTGGCCTGCTGCCAACCGCCAGAAACTACAGCTCGAGTCAGTTTTGGTTCAGGTCAGCGACAATTTGTTTCAGATCGAAACCAACAGATCTCAACGGTGGAGATCTTGACAAATCTCGTCAACATCTAGTCGGATCTTGATAGATCTCATCAAAATCTGGCTAGATTTCAATAGATCTTGTCGAAATTTGGATGGATCTCGACAGATCTCATTGAGATTTGGCTAGATCTCGACAAATCTCGTCAAGATTTGGCCTAAGCTGGCGGGATTTGCGTCTGGGGAGAGGAGGAGTCCAGTCGGGTCAGTTGGACTCAATTTTTCATGCAAAGACACGCCAACTGATTGGTCAAATTCAGTTTTTGAAAATGAAAATCCATCGCCGACCATCACCGATGGCAGGTTAGGCGAGTTTCGATCTGAGTCGGACGATTTAAGCGGGTGAGTCAGATCGTGGGTCAAGATGGACAGCCTTAACTAGGATGCACATCACACATGGGTTGGTGGATGGGCCAGCCTAAGGCCTAAATGCCCTAGCCATCCAACAATGATTGATTGCTTTGGATTGGACCCAGTTGAAATGTCAAAGGTCTACTGCAATTATATTCCACATGCCTTTAGCTTTGTGTACTGTACTACTCATGAGTTAAATTTTATTTTCATGCCTGTACCCGGGAAAAATAAAAAATAAAAAATTGCAACTAAATATATTTAAGTAATAGACAGTAACATATCGGAAATTATAATTGGATTGGAAGTCATGCTACAAAAACAGAACGCTACTTGTCCTATGCTTCTTGATGCAGAGCACCAAGTGGATTGCTACATGTTTTAATGATTAATTAATTATAAGTATTGACATATTTTGCTAAGAGAGTAGGTATGTTCATTATATATATTGAAAGTTCAAAATGTGTATAAAACACCTTTGAATGTTTAAACCCTAAATTATAAAATATCAATTCAAGCTTATAATCAAACAATTAATGTGCAGAACATGAACATAAGCCAATCACAGAATTGATAACTAATCTATGCCAAATATAAACACATCCACAGCAGTAAATATAAGGCAAAGATAAAGGGAAGAAAGATGCAAACACACGGACAACACACGATGTGTTATCGAAGAGGAAACCGAAGTCTTCGGCGTAAAACATCTCTGCTGCCCTCCAAGCGGTCAAATAATCTACTAAAGAATGTAGTTGGGATACATGAACAGCAGAAGACCCTCCAAGCCTAATCTACCCAAGTACCTAAGTCCTCTAAGCTTCTTGCTCCAATGAGGTTACGCCGAACCTATTTCTTCTTTAGCTTCCCGGATTCTGCTACAAGACCATAGTATCAACCAATGTATATTAGTTCCTTCCAAACTGCTTCCTTTAGCACCAAATGAACTTTCCCATAGATGTGAGTGTGGTGAGATAAGGATTTGATCAATGACCTCTCAAGGATGTGACAATGGAGAGGAAGAGAGTAGAGGAATTTGTAGAGTCTCTAAGGTAAAGATTGGGGATAAGGCAATCTTGTTTTTTTCTAGGGTTTCTCTCACAAAATTCTCTCTGGAAGCTCTCACCATTTAGTGGGTATAAGGGTCTATATATAGTGGTGTGTGTTTGGAATACGAAGAGACAGTTTTTGCCAAACAGGGTTGATTGGCGGCTTGACCTCGCGGCTTGTCCAAGTCGTGAGTTCAAGTCGCGACGTAACGGCCTGGCCAGCTTGAGACTTTTGTCCTGTAGTGCGATAGCTGGCACGACTCTTCAGCTCCCCATGTGTGCATCTCACGTGCCTGCAGTTGGCGGCTTGCCAGTCACGAGTCAGCCGCGAGTCCTAGCCACAAAACTCTGCTTTCTTGCACATACTTGAGCTTTTCTTCACATCTTTTCGCACACTACCCTTACAATAATCCCACCTAAATACAGGATTACTAAGTGCTTAAATTACAAGCAAATTGGCATGGAATAAAGCCAACAAGATGGTTGATAAATTTCAACCTTACAATCTCCCCTTTTGGCTATTCTGTGACAAAACCCTAAAACAAACTCTAGACTTAACGCATGAGTTGGGAACAGTTGAAAAACTCACTCACACCTAACTTTAGAATCCGTGGAGTTTTAGAACCATAAGAACAAGTAACTCCTGAAACATAACAACACAATAAGTTCATTGTATGTAGAAAACTTGTAAAGGAAATGGAACAAGCACAATGCGATCAAGCACAATGGAATAAAGCAATAAACCTTGGCAAGACCAAAACATGCAATCACTATAACCAAGTGATCATAATGCTCATTCACACTTGGAATGAACATCTAGACATTCAAGATGACAAACACAAAGCAAATCACTTGAATGACCAACGCTCAACCAATGCACTGTATAAGAAGTATGTGCATCTAGGAAGAATCCTACAAGGGCACAAGAGTGACAGTACTTAAAAAAGAATGCATAGTATTAGATTAGAAGTACTGATTTAACAAAGCACAAAGGCTGCATAAAGCATGGCATAAACCACAAAGGCCTACAAGTGTGCATAATCAAACCCTTAAAGCTTACATAAGCAACATGGGTACAAAACTTAAACAAATGTACTGAATTAACTGAATAACATCAACAATATATAAATGAACCAAGTATTAAACACATTCAAGAGTTATGAGTTTAAACCAAAACATGACTAGGACCTATAATAACAATAGTTAATCAACAAAATATTAAAGCTACAAACAAAACATTAAGTGATAAAGAAATCTCTCCCTCAAAACAAGCACTCCCCTTCAAGAGTTGCCCCAAAAATTATCCCCCTTTTTAACCGGAATGGCCAAAGGGTCACTGCTCCTAGTTAATGTGAATGCTGTCAAACTTGGCTGAGAGTACATCCAGCTGATCCTGCATTGCTGTCATCCTTTTAATATGCTGGTTTTGAACCTCTTTGAGTTCATCAAGCCTTTCCAGGATGATCTGAAATACATTAGGAGGTGCAGCAGATGAAGTAGAGGCCCTGCTCCTCTTGACTCTTTTTCTTGGTGTGGAAGATGGTCTTGTAGCCTCTACTTCAGTCTCCATCGGATCACCTTCTTCTTGGACACCCTCCTCTTCTTCACCTGGAAGATGACTTTGTATCCTTGTGAGAGTAAATTTGTTAATTGCTGATAGAGGATGCAAAGGACTGATATCCTGAGGAATTGCAACACCCTTTTCTCTAAAAATCCTCATGAGAAGACTAGGAAAAATTAGCTTAGGTCTTGAGGTGGATCTAGTCTCATCCACTATAGTATCAAAGATGTGAGAACTAATGTCAATAAAGGTTTTCTCCTTAAGTTCCACGAGAAAGATGGCTCTGGAATTTGTCAGTGTAGTCATCTTTCTTATAGGGTACAGATTGTACATCATTATGGTGGTCAGACACCTCATATCTTTAGGAAAATTAGAAGTTTTGAGACATCTCTTTTCTATAACCCCACCAATTCTTTTCTGGATAGTTTCTAGAGAAAGCATTCTGTCCTTGTAGTTAGTGAATTCATAATCTTCCAATCCCTCAAGCCCTAGAACCTTATCAATATCATGAGCATCTAAGGTAAATTCCTTTCTTCTCACGCAACAACTCAACTCCTCCTCCCTTATCACAGCATTTGCATAGAATTATCTGATTAGAGGGTTACACACAGGTAGAAGGTCACTCAACAGTTTTTCCCAACCTCTACCCTCAAAACACTCTGGAATGAAAGTGTCCTTCAACTCCTTGAAATCAACAAATCTTTCCTGAATGATGGTTCCTTTAGAAAAAGAATCCCTATATCTCTCAAAGTGTTGAATAGACCTAAATAGGTTAGGGTCCATTTTCATTCTTTTGTCAAATTTCTTAGCAATTGTCTTTTTCTTTGTAGGTGATGCAGCCATCTGTAAACAAGTAGAAAAGGCCACAACAAGACGAAGCACAATGTGGAAATTCACACACATTAGCAACAAGTTAGTTACAAAGAGAGTAACAGAGTGACCAGACAAAACACAGAATCAGCACAGTTGATAACCAAAGGATGGATATATCAAATCAAATAGGTTTAAACAGCATAAGAGTAGATAAAAGCAAAAAAAATGACATTGTAAAACACATTCAGATAGATATGAGCCTATGTCAATGAACCATGACATAATGAGTATGAAGTGTGCAAGAAGGAAACTAAAAACAGCAGCACAAACAAGATCAGGTTTTTTAAAATAAGAATAATGCCAACCACAAACACCACACTCAAATAGCCTGAAAATTCTAACACCACAAGCAGAGATAAATATAGAAACCCCAAAACCATATGCCCAAAAGAAAATCTAACAAATATCAATGTTTAGACCAAATATTAGCAACCTGATGAACACACAAATCTCTGAAACACCTCTTCAAAAAAAAAAAAAAAAAATACCCTCACACAATCAATCTCAACATTTTAGGCAAACCCATGTTTGAACATTTTATATCACAAAATCACAGATGCAGCATTCAAAACAATAACCTAAAAAGCAAACAGTAAGAATGACGTAAGGGAAAGAAAACCCATACCTTTTTCTTGGTGTTTGATGAGGACATGATGCAAAAATGAAATCTTTTTCAGTAAGACTCGAAGTGTTTGAGAGAGAGAAATGAAGAAGACAATGAACAGTCACTGATATTCAAGGGAAAAACTGAAATCAATTTTTAAAACTGTCCATAAAACGCAAAACACGCATTTTTCGCGACTGGATCAAGTCGCCAGAGTAAGCCGCGAAACACTATGAAACAAGATTTTCAAAAAATCTTCTAAGTGTTTTTTGCGACTGGAAGGTCTACCCGTGAGATAGTCGTCAGGGGAGCCGCGAAAATTTCTGTGTACCCCTTGCGACTGGACCTTCCACCCGCGAACAAGTCGCTACATTGAGCCGCGAAAACCACAAAAACTCAAATTTTTGAAAATTTTCTAAGTCTTTTTCGCGACTGCAGCCTTGACTCGCCAGTGACCCGCAAAAACTCTCGGAGTGAGCTTTGCGACTGGAGCATGCGATTGGACCTACCTGCGACTGAGTCGCCAAAACAGGGTAACACTGTTTTTGAAAATTTTGACATTTTTGTAAAAAAAAATACTTTCCAAAAACAAACTAAAACACTCAAAAATCTTTTTGTGTTTGATCAACAAAGATTAAGCTTGTGAAAACACATTTAATCAAGTACAATCACACAAATGAATATGGCATTCATTGAATATAGACTTGTGTGTTGTGTGTGGATATCAAAAATGAAATAGTCCTTAGTCTAATGTGAAGCTTCAATGATCAATTCAATCAAGGTATGCACAACAAGCACTAGATAATGTGACCTATCTCAATTATGGAAACATGCATATATGACCTCTCACAAGCACTTGATAACAATTCTTTGAAACTTTTCATTTGGCTCCATATTCAACATATCATTTGCATTTTTGAGCAAAAAGGATCTCATTGTGAGATAGATGCTTGAAATTTTTGATATTTCAATTGATGAGTTAGCCTTTGGCTTTTTGGGCATCATACATTTTATTTTGGTCGTTTTTCCTTTTTCCTAGTCGAATACTAGTATGTGCGACAGGCTTTTGCAACTTTATATCTCTCTTCATTTGAAAATTTACATTTAGAGAGCTCTTTTAAGCATAAAAATAAAAAGTGGGAAGATATATAGGCATGAGTCTATGCATGTCTCAAGATCAACAAAACCATTCACTAATTATTCATGACAAGGTTGAAGATCTATTTACAACAATTACATAGATTTTAGAATTTCTTCCATAATGATATGAGTGCATGAGAGACAAGCTAAGCTCGTTAAATGCACAAAGCCATTAGTACAAAGGTACAAGGAAAAACATGCTTTGAGACAAAACTCAACAAAGCCGATCAAACTTTTTGGATTTTCTATTTTTTATGTGTTTTTGGATTTTTGACACAAAAGCAATAAAAGATTGATAAAAAATATAACAAAAATGTAAAAACATTTGAACCAAAGACAGACACACACACACAAAATAACAACCTAAATACTAGCAAGAAGCACACAACCAAGCAAATTCACAAAAATGGGAAATATTGATGCATGAACATGTTGTAATGCTTATACATGAGTACCCTTTGTCACCCACACGTTACGTCCGTTTAGGGTGATATCCTTGACGGATCGGGTACGAGAGTTGGGACTGTCAAACCTTCGTGTGAAGCCTTCCAGGCAATTGGTGAAGGCATCGATCATCTTCATCACGTCCATCATTCCTGGATCACAGTTTTGACTTCTTGGTTGCTCACCACCCCAAGACCTCATGTCATTTCTTCTCCCTCGTGACCGAGGTGCACTTGCATTGTTGTCTGCTCTCAGCTTTTGACAGTTGGGTCTAGTATGTCCTTGCAATCCGCAATAGTGACAAACATATTGCATTCTCAGACCCTGTTGTGATCTTGGAACTGATCTCGCTCTAGCTCCATATCTGGATTCTGATTGATTACGGGACTTATTTATCACCCGTTGATCAGCCACATTCTTCTTCTTCTTAGCCTTAATTTTCTCAGGACTGGACCTATCCACAGTCATCTCCTTAGCCGTCACAAACTTCACTTCTTTGGTGACCTTGGCTGACAAGCTACTTCCTCCGATGTATCCTAAACCGGACTTGTCTGAGGCATGTTTCTGAGATGACACTACAACAAAATGTATTTTTAGCGACGAATATTAGTGAGGAAATATTTTTCGTCGCTAAAAATACAGCTTTAGTGACGAAATATGAATTTTGTCACTAATAATGAAAAAAATTATAACATTTAGCGAAGAAAAATAAATTTCATCGCTATTTTGATCTGAAAAATGGGAGCCAGTGAAGGGAAAATTTGGCGCTTCTTTAATTAATCTATAGCGACGAAATATTTCGTCACTAAAAGTTGAAATTTTTAGTGACGAAATATTTCGTCACTATAGGTATTGCTGTGGATAGTATTAGTGACGAAAATAATTTCGTCACTATAAGGAGGAATTAGCGACGAAAAATATTCATCACTAAAAATTTTAATAGTTTTGTACTTCCACGTTTTTAGAGACGAAATCACAATTCGTCACTAAAAATATGCTTTAGCGACGAAATATGAATTTCGTCTCTAAAAATCTTAACAAAGCCTAAGTCTTTAGTGAAGAAACTGAAATTCGTCACTAAAAGTGAAACAAATTCTGGCTCCTTTTGTGACGAAATTGAAATTCGTCGCTAGAAGTGAGCAATAGCGACGAAAAAATTTCGTTGCTATTGTGATCTGAAAAATGAGTGCTAGCGGAGGAAAAATTTGGTGCTTGTTTAATTAATCTATAGCGATGAAATATTTCATTGCTAAAAGTTGAAATTTTTAGTGACGAAATATTTCGTCACTGTAGGTATTGCTGTGGATAGTATTAGTGAGGAAAATAGTTTTATCGCTATAAGGAAGAATTAGCGACGAAAAATGTTCGTCACTAAAATTTTTAATAGTTTTGTACTTCCATGGTTTTAGAGACGAAATCACAATTCGCCACTAAAAGTATGCTTTAGCGACGAAATATGAATTTTGTCTCTAAAAATCTTTACAAAGCCTGGGTCTTTAGTGACGAAACTGAAATTCATCGCTAAAATCTTAACAGCCTACTACCTTTTGCGACGAAAAGGAAGAAATAGCGACGAAATAATTCGTCGTTAAAGCCAGTATAAATACTCTATATCTTTTATTTTCTTCCTATTTTCTCCTATGCCTTCAGTCCTTCGTTCCCAAAAGAACCAAACCCATTCATTCCCAAAAGAACGAAGAACCAAACCCATTTGTTCCCAAAAGAACCAAACCCATTCATTCCCAAAAGAACGAAGAACCAAACCCATTCGTTCCCAAAAGAACCAAACCCACCTCGATAGCCATCGTCGATAAAACCTGTATCATCGCCGAAACCAAGCGACGGTTCTTAAGAACCCAATCCGTCGCCAATAAAGACTGAATCGTCGCTGAAACCGTCGCCGATAACCCACTTGAACCGTCGTCGATAAAACATGTACCGTCGCTGATAAAACTTGTACCGTCGCCGAAACCAAGCGACGGTCCTTAAGAACCCAATTCGTCACCAATAAAGCCTGAATCGTTGCCGATAACCCGCTTGAACCGTCGTCGATAAAACCTGTACCATTGCTGATAAAACCTATACCATCGCCGAAGCCAAGCAACGGTTCTCAAGAACCCAATCCGTCGCCAATAAAGCCTGAATCGTCGCCGAAACCGTCACTGATAAGAACGAATTGCAACGATTTGAGAATCGGCAACTCTTCGATTTCTCCTAATCAACGACGTTTCAATTTCTCCGCATCGGCGACACTTGAACCGTCTCCGATAAAAACAAATCGCAACGATCTAAGCATTAGTGATGCTTTGATTTCTTTGCATTGGCGACGCTTCTCCTTTCTCCGTGCCGGTGACGCTTCGCCTCCCCTTCTCTTTGGCGACCGTTCGCCTCCCTTAAGCGCCGGCAACGCTTCGCCTCTTTCTCTACCTGTACATCTCATTTCTCATTAGACATTTCTCTCTCTCTCTTTTTTTTTTTTTTTTTTTTATTGATAATTATTGATCTTAAAAGTCATTCCATGAGTTTTACTTGTCTAATCCATGCATCTTGTTCAGAATGGTAACATTGGTCATGAGTTTTAATATTGTTTTGTTTTAGATTTTTTTATTTAATTTTTGTTTGCATCGTTTGTGGGAGTACAAGTTGCAACATATCTGTTACTTTTTATTGTTGTGTTCTTGGAATTATTGTTTGTTGTATAAGGTTTATCTTTAAGTTATGTACAAGTCCAGCTTGTAAATCATGGGTGGCATCTTACCTTAGTGGTATATTCTAATGTATTTGCAGTTAACTAGCAATGTTAAGCCATCATGGGCTCCCTTGCAACTGGGTCATAGCTGGTCAAGTTTGAGTAGAGCATTCAGGTATAATGTGGATTTAACAAAGAGAATGATAAACTCACCTGAAGTATTACTAATCAGTTGTATTTGTTAGATTTGCATTTGGATTTAAGGATCAAATTCAATAGATTCACTTGAAATAAATTTTAACAAAGGATGATGGGTTTTAAGTTTTGAGGATTTTGCTCCAACAAAAAACACAAATTTTATGTAGATTTTACACTTAAAAATCATTTCAAACCCAACACTTTGTTTTGAAACAGACACAAGTGAAGTGATCTCAAATGTTGTTGTGAACAAGAATTGGGCAGTGGACACTGGTCATATTTAATCATAAAAGTAAGACTATTCATGGGTCTTTTTATGTTTTGTTTTTCTATACTACCTTTGGTTGTTATGTTATTGGTTTTGTTTGTGCTTAAGCTTAAGTACTGAGCTAATTTTGGTTGGGATTTTTTTTTTTGGTGGGTTATCCATTTCTTAGCAAACTAAAAGTTTTTTTTTTCCTATGTGGGCTAAAGCTAACTAAAAGTTATCTTTCTTTTATCTTCAGCTCTCTTTCTCTTTTGTGGTTGATGAAATTGTAAGGAACAAGGTGAAGAACACAAGTTAATTTTGGATTTTTTTTTTTTAAGTTGTAAATTTAGCTTGAGCAAAGTAAATTCTAGTTAAAAACTTATAAAACTCTATACTTGTAATGTTGGAAATTGGATTTGTGGTGGTATGTTGTATTGGAGCAAACGGGTAGCTTGCATGGTGTTATAAGGTGGTTTAAACTAATATTGGGAGTATTTTTCATTTCTTACAAATGTGATGTGTGTGATTGGTTTTGTGGTGGGTTTTTGTGTTGGAGCAAGCGGGTGGCTTGCATGGTGTTATAAGGTGGTTTAAATTCATATTGGGAGTGTTTTTAATTTCTTGCAAATATGAATGGAACTTGTTGATTAGATGTGATGAATATTACTTTAATTGATTTCAATATTTGTAAACACTTTATACTTGTGATGTTTGTGATTGGTTTTCTGGTGAGTTGTTATGTTAGAGCAAGCGGGTGGCTTGCATGGTGTTATAAGGTGGTTTAAATATATATTGGGAGTGTTTTTCAATTCTTGTAAATGTGAATGAATATTGTTAATTAGATGTGATGAATATTACTTTATTCAATTTCAATACTTGTAAGCATTGTACTTGTGATGTTTGTGATTGGTTTTATGGTGGGTTGTTGTGTTGGAGCAAACGGGTGGCTTGCATGGTGTTATAAGGTGGTTTAAATACATATTGGGAGTGTTTTTCAATTCTTGCAAATGTGAATGAATATTGTTAATTAGATGTGATGAATATTACTTTATTTGATTTCAATACTTGTAAGCATTGTTATGATGATGCTTTTAACTCAAAAAATGCATGATTGCTATCTTTTTGGGTCAATTTTTAAGGAGAATTATCTAAATGTTTTCTTTCTATGTGATTATGAATTTAGTTTTGTCAATTGATGGTTTGATGAATACCATAGTGTGTGCACTTGTGTCAACTATTGCATATGTGCATCTTTCTTGTAACTTGTAAGGTCCTAGGATTTAGAATGTTCTCTCTCGATCTTCTTGTTTAATAGTGGGGTACTAGTTTTGATCTCTTTTGGGTTGTAGATTATGCTCTTTTCCTAGTTGAGGAGTTCACCCTGGTGGCATCTGGTCTAGTGTATTCATTACAAAGCAAATCTGTCACTAATTTCTTTCTTTTTTCATGGTAGCTTTGAACTAGTCTCATATCATGTCACTAGAATGGAACTTTGAACTTGGGAATATTTTAGTAGATTGTTTGAATGGTGTTGGCTTTAGAACACTAGGAGGATTTACATTCCAATTTAGATGGTCCTTATTTTCAAGTAATGTTAGTTATGGCTTTGAGAATGTTTTCTTATCCCAAAAATACAAAAAAAAAAAAAAAAACCAAAAAAACAAAAACAAAAAATACTGCTTTAAAGAATGTTTAATTGAGCTATTGAGTATGTGTGTACCTTTTTGTGGGAAGAAAGAAATGCGATAGGCACTTGGGTCACCTATGCTTAACTTTTTGGAGAGAAGAAAGGTGACAGGATTTAGACAACCCCATACCTTCATAGAGCTGGAACAGGGCAAACATGGGTAGAGCAGGAAGTATTACAAAACAGTTACTCCCAACACTACACCTTCCCCTCAAAACTCTGGTAGAATATTCTTAATTTTTTGAGGAGCAAGGGTTATGATAACGCTTTTACCGATGGGGGTGGTTTATCTTCAAGTTAAATCATTTATTGGTTAGTACTTTATCTTTAAGTTAAAACACTTTATTTTTTATGTATCATTTGAAACTAATTGTATTATATTACATTTGAAAATTTATATTTGCTTTCTACAACTTATACAGAATTTTAATTTATTGGTGTGGCTACTCTTAATGCATTGTTAGAAATGTTTCTTATAACATAGTTAATATTTTTACTTTACGATTTTAATGTGGTAGTGTTTTTATATTTGTGCAGATTTCTTATTGGTGGCTTTAAGGGATTTACTTTTGGCATTATTTGAAGACATATGAGGACATCTTCCATTGGTTCTAATTATATTATGCTACATTTTTTGTATTGTTATAAAACATCTTAAGTTAATGTATGTGTTGCAAACAATTATTGTATGAAAGGAGTTTGAATTGGATAATTGTGAAATGTATGGATCGATTTTTTATAAATGTATTGTTGAAATAAATGTGTTAATCAAATGTGAGGTTTTAATAATGTAATGACAGGTTACAGGTTAATATCAATGCCATGAAAATAATAAAAACAAAAAATAAGTTTTAGTGACGAATTTTTTCGTCACAAATATAGCAACAAAAAATTGTTTTAGTGATGAAATAGTTCGTCACTAAATGTAGTGGAATTTTGTAAGAAATGGTTTTAGTGACGAATTTTTTCGTCACTATATGTACATGAAAATGGTTTTAGTGACGAAACTATACGTCACTAAATATGATTTAATAAACTGAAATGGTTTTAGTGACGAAATATTTTCATCACTAAATAATGTTTTTAGCGAGGAAAACATTTAGTGACGAAGCGTTTTCGTCGCTAAAAGTTTTTTCTTTTTTAAACAAATCAGACTTTTAGTGAAGAAATTTTTCGTTACCAAGACTTTTAGTGATGGGGCTATAGCAACGAAATGAATTTTGTCACTAAAAGTCCAATTTCGTCACTAAAGGTTCTTAGTGACGAAAAACTGGACTTTTAGTGATGAATTTTTTCATCACTAAAAATATATTTTGTTGTAGTGTGAAATAATATCGTCCATTTTCCTGGAGGAGACTCTATCTACCTTGGCATGAGCTTGCACTACCTCTTGCTCAAGAAACCTCACTTTTATGTAAGCTTCTAATAGCTCACCATTAAGTGCTTCAATCTCACACTTTGCCTCCTTGTATCTTACCAGCAGACTTTTGTAGTCTTTCTCAACTCTCTTCATCTTCTTCACAGCTGCCTTTGCCACCTTTGTATATTCACCTGATTTCTCAAGAAGTAAGGCGTAATTCTTTTGAAGACTAGATGTATCTTCTTCTTCTTCAGCCTTTGATTCTTCAACAATCCCAATGGACTCCAAATCAGAATATTTGCCAAGTTCCTTCACAAGTGAACCCAAATCATCTGATGACTCCACATGTGCAATGGTCATGAATACGGAGTAGTTTCCTTCTCCATCACAACTCTTTTCAAAATCAGAACTCGAAGAGTCTATATCACTTAGCGTTGTGGCATACACTTTGCCTTTCCCTCTCAAGAAATTTGAACACTCCTTCTTGAGATGCCCATGGCCATTGCATTCAAAACACACAATGTCTGAAGGAGATTGAAAATCCTTCCCTTCTTTTCTCGTAAGCTCTTTCCTATCACCTCTTGAAGATGAAAATTTCCCTCTGTTGAATGGTTTCCCACTATTCTTCACCTTCAGAAATTTACAGAAGTTTTTCACAAGATATGCTACTTCCTTCTCCACTCCATCTTCTTCGGAAGGATCATCCATTCTTTCAGTGATGGTTTTAAGAGCAAGCGATTTACTCGTCTTGTGGGAAGGAAGTCCAAGCTCATATGTTTGGAGAGACCCAATCAGCTCCTGAATTTTGATCTCATCTAGGTTTTTACTCTCTTCTATGGCTGGGACTTTTGCTTTAAAGCTTTCAGGCAAGGACCTCAAGATTTTTCTCACCACCTTAGTATCTTCAATCTTCTCACCAAGATTGAGCTTAGCAATGACAATTTCATTGAGTTTCCCATAGAATGAATCAAACGATTCATCTTCACCCATCTTGAGCTCTTCAAACTTGGTGGTAAGCATTTGGAGCTTTGTGTCCTTCACCTTCTTAGTACCTTCATATGTAGTCTCCAAAATCTCCCAAGCTTCTTTGGCTACAATCATATGAGATATCTTGTAAAATTCATCAGGAGACACACCACAAAAAATAGCATTTAAATCTTTACTATTAGCATTAGCTACCGCAAGAGCTGCCTTATCCTAAGTGGATTTTTCAACCTCTGGCCTGGTCCAACCTATTTCAACCGCATCCCACACGATGTCATCAATAGAGCATAGAAATGCCCTCATTCTAACTTTCCAGAAGGCATAATTGTTACCATAAAAAAATGGTGGAACATTTAAGGATTGAGACCTATACATCTAAAAAAGGGTCAAGGATCACACTCAGGTATTTAAACCACAACAAGTGTACCTGCTTTGATACCAATTGAAAGTTCAAAATGTGTATGAAACACCCTTAAACGTTTAGACCCCAAATTATAAAATATCAATTCAAGCTTATAATCAAAAAATTAATGTGCGGAACATGAACATAAGCCAATCACAGAATTGATAACTAATCTATGCCAAATATAAACACATTCACAGCAGTAAATATAAGGCAAAGATAAAGGGAAGGAAGATGCAAACACACAAACAACACACGATGTGTTATCGAAGAGGAAACCAAAGTCTTCAGCGTAAAACCTCTCCACCGCACTCTAAGCAGTCAAATAATCCACTAAAGAATGTAGTTGAGATACATGAATAGTAGAAGACCCTCCAAGCCTAATATATCCAAATACCTAGGCCCCCCAAGTTTCTTACTCCAATGAGGTTACGCTAAACCTATTTCTTCTTTGGCTTCCCGAATTCCGCTACTAGACCATAGCATCAACCAATGTATATTGGTTCCTTTCAAACTGCTTCCCTTAGCACCAAATGAACCTTCTCATAGACGTGGGTGTGGTAAGATAAGGATTTGGTTAATGACCTCTCAAGGATGTGACAATAGAGAGGAAGAGAGTAGAGAAATTTGTAGAGTCTCTAAGGTAAAGATTGGGGATGAGGCAATCTTGTTTTTCTCTAAGGTTTCTCTCACAAAATTTTCTTTGGAAGCTCTCACCATTTAGTGGGTATAAGAGTCTATATATAGTGGTGTGTGTTTGGAATACGAAGAGACAGTTTTTGCCAAACAGGGCTGATTGACGACTTGACCTCGAGGTTTGTCCAAGTCGCAAGTTCAAGTCGCGACGTAACGGCCTGGCCAGCCTGGGACTTTTGTTCTGTAGTGTGACAGCTGGCGCGACCCTTCAGCTCCCCATGTGTGCATCTCACGTGCAGTTGGAGGCTTACCAATCGCGAGTCAGTCGCGAGTCCTAGCCGCGAGACTCTACTTTCTTGCACATACTTGAGTTTTTCTTCACATCTTCTCACATACTACCCTTACAATAATCCCACCTAAATATAGGGTTACTAAGTGCTTAAATTACAAGCAAATTGACACGAAATAAAGCCAAAAAGATGGTTGATAAATTTCAACCTTACATATATTGACATGTGTGATCTATCGTCATCGTCATCTTCTTTAAGTAAAATAGAGAAAATTGATTTCGTATTTCAAATTTCTTTTAAAAGTATCAAACAATTAATAATAAGAAAGAAGAATCTAAAATAGACACAGCAACACATAAGAGAAAATTAGGAATTTACATAGTTCGATAAGAGCCTACATTTATTGATAGCATGAAATGAATTCATTATGTTAAAGAGAGATTATAAAGTGTGTTTACACACTCAAAGGAGGACTCACAAATAACTAAAAAATCTCTATATATTTCCCTACATGTCTAATCTATATATATTTAAAAGCTAAGACGTAGAATTTAATATTATTGTACTCCTATTGAGCCACCTCATCAACCATGTTATACATTTTTTTTCCTTTATGATTTTTCTATTTTATTTTATATAAAATAATTAAATATAGTTAATGGACAAACCTGCTAATGCACTATATTACTATTCAACATGTTACTATTCATTTATTTTAAATGCAAATATTTGACTATATAGCTACCCAAATTGATTTCTATTTTCATTGTCTTCTTTCTAATTTCAAGTAATTGTTAAAATTGAATAATTCATTATCATTTAGTGAATATATGAACACGTTTACTATTCATTACAAAGTTACTATACATTAGATGCAAATGTTTAACTATATTCAACTATCCAAATTGATTTCAACTTTTCATTTTCTTCTTTCTATTTTCAAGTAAATGAATATTTAAACTTTTCATCTTCTTATTCTTAAAAAAAAAAAAAAAAGAAAAAAAAAAAAAAAAATTGGAGTAGACTATGTGTATCTATGGGAGTCTTTTTTACATCATTATTGGTTTATTAAGTTTAATCTAAACTATATATGTAATACTATGGCTCTATTTGGTTTTTGAAGTATATTTTATATCAAAATTATTTGCCATATAAATGTTAGTAGTTAATAGTGTTAGGGTATGAAAATATGAAAATACAAGTACCGTTTTACATATAATATACTCGTCTGGCTCTGGTAATTTAATTTTGTGAATTCTTATCTAGGTTCATGTATGGCTGCCAATGTCTAATTCTTATTATAATTTATATATGATTAGGTGTTGGTTACTTGAGCTTTTAAGTTTATTTTTGGTTTCTAATTGTGATGGGAATGCGTTGTTTTAAACATATTGTCTTTCATTTCTATTTGCTAGGAAATGTGACTAAATATCTAGCACAAACTTTGTGATATTGATGGCTGACATTGATAGCCATTGTTTAGATTATGTGAGACAGTTATTATTCTCCTATTATAAGTATGAATATTTTGTCTAAATTCAATGGGTTTCAAATCCTATTGCAGTTGCACATGAGCCCTTTGTTACATGCCATAAATGNAAAAAAAAAAAAAAAAACACTATTCTTCTCTTCCTCCAACCTTTCCCCCCTCCCTCTTTACCTCTTTATCTTTGTACTTCTCTTTACTTTACTGTTAAACTTTCTTCATCATTTCTTTTTTCTTATATTTTAACTCTTTTTCTCCCCATATTATTTTGTATAAATTTGATACCATTTATTTGATTTAATCCATATTTTTTTCTACAAAAAAACTGTGGGCTCTCTCTCTCTCTCTCTCTCTCTCTCTCTCTCTCTCTCTCTTAATGTTTGTTCTTTCTTATAACTCTAATTTCGGTTGATAGTTTTTTTATTTAATTTTTTTGTGTTGTATTTTTTAAATTTCCTATCACAAATCACTCTTATAGCTTTGCTTGAATTTTGGTTTGGGTTAGTATGTAGTTTTTTTTTTTTAATAGAAATTTGAGTTTATATCAAAACAAAATATATATGGCTACGAATTTGAATGTGCCTACCAATGGACTTCTACTGAACAGAGATGTATTCACAATGTTTTTAGCTTCATATACTTCTTTGGTAATGTGAATTTGAGAAAGAGAAAAGTGTAGGCAAAGGATGCATGGTCTTTCAGAATCCCCTATGTCTTGCAGAAAGTGGAGGGCCTATTAGTCTCCCATCTACTGAAATTTGTATAGAAAGCCTTTTACTATAAGTTCCTTGACTTTTTGTTTTTTGTAATCGCTCTATAGGCTATACTGTGATAAAAAGTGAATAAAGTTTTTTTTTAATTTTTTTTTTATATTCGTAGAGTATCAAAAAAGAAAAAAAATATATAGGATAGTAATTTTGTATTGTTGCTTCCCATGTGTTTGGTAAAATTTCTTTTGGAAATCTTATATATTTTTCTCAAATCTATTTGTTATTTTTATTTTGGTCATTTTATTACAAATAATCAGCATCTTCACCATCAAATTTTTAGTTAATCTGAACTTTCTTGGTAAGCTTTTACTTTGCTTAATTGATCATCTTTACTAAAAATGCTAAAAAGAGAATAAGATAAAATTTAATTTACTTTATAGCATCATTATGCTATTAATGTTTTTATGTATAGATACTTAAGGAACTTTTTTTTTTTTAATATTTCCACTTTATAATATATGATTTATTAATAATGATCTATTGCATAGTTATCTTTATTTACTTTTTCACTTAGTTTCAATTGTGAGGAAGAAAAAGACATGGATCCATGTTTTTGAGAAAAATATATCTATAAGAATGAAATCGCATACCTGTATAGTAATAAACAAAGTATACATAATTTCAATTTGGTCTAATAGTTCTCACACTATCAATTTTTAAAAATAAAATAAAATTATTGCATTGCGTTTTCATACATATCTCACTCTATATACTTTACTACAAAATATATTTTGTTACACTACAAAAAATTTCTAATTTAAAACATAATTTCAAATAACACATATTGAATTTTTAATAATATACAATCTAATATATTAATTCAATAATTATCCAATAAAAAATAATCATATCATATTTTCCCGTGCATCACGCAGGTCTACACCTAGTTTTATAATAATAAGATATTATTTATTGTCCAATGCATTAACTAATATTTTCTGTATAATTTTGATGTCCAAAAGGCTTGAAATTTAACTTTCTTCTTAATGAGATTATTTATCTATGATCAACTTGATAATTTGTAAGAATCAATAAAAGTTTGAAAATTTTAATGGATATCTTAAAGACATTAGTTTAGGAACAATTTTTTAAAAATTTTATGAAAAAGAAAAAAAACTATTTTTTACTGTTTTTTATATTTCCCATGAAAGTGGTATTAAATCTTTCCTAAAATGATTCATTACAAATGTCCTAAGGGTACCTATTAACATAACCCATAAAAGTAATACAAAGCATAACTTAAACGTTTCAAGTTCCAATAAATTTCATAGTGGAGATAGTATTGAAGAACCTCCCAACCCTCAAAATCTAACAACAATCCTACAAGTTTTGCTTTATCTTCAAGTTCTGCTTTATTTGCCATTTAGGTTTTTTTAGCATATCTGATTCACCTTAGCTTAATCATCTGTTTGGTTGAATAATTATTTGGCTACCTAAAATGCCAGCCTTCTGCCTCTTCTTTATAGAGATATAGGGAATTAAAAATGTGTTGATGAAATTTTTATTTCTTGCTTTGTAATTCTGAATTTGGTTTGTATTCTAGAGTTGATTGTATTTTGTAGTTCTATAATTTTGAATTTGGTTGGAAATTCTTGTTATTATTTGTGAAGTTGAAATTTAAAGCAGTTGAGTATGAGGATATTTTATTATAGTTTGGCTTCTTGTCGTTCAAATATATATCAAATTCAGGAAGGGATTACTCAGTATGTGGTTTGACCTATAAAACTTCAATGTTGCCCATGATGGTTGAGATGGTGTGACAATCCATGAGTATACATATACTATATCCTCCTCCTCTCAGGTTCTCACACTTGCTTATTTTGTGTTTTAATTCATTTTTCTATTTGGTTGGAGATTCATACTCTTCTTTATTTTATTATTATTATTATTAGTAGCCTTGGTTGTAGTTTCTTAATTATTATGTAAGCATCCAATTAAGAAGTTGTATAACTGACTAGAAACTCAGATCCAGTTTGTTATTTTCTATTTGATTATTGAATGCCTTGTAGATTTTTTTTGTTTGGGGCAGGGTTGGAGTAGACTATGTGTATCTATGGGAGTCTTTTTTACATCATTATTGGTTTATTAAGTTTAATCTAAACTATATATGTAATACTATGGCTCTATTTGGTTTTTGAAGTATATTTTATATCAAAATTATTTGCCATATAAATGTTAGTAGTTAATAGTGTTAGGGTATGAAAATATGAAAATACAAGTACCGTTTTACATATAATATACTCGTCTGGCTCTGGTAATTTAATTTTGTGAATTCTTATCTAGGTTCATAGTCTGCCAATGTCTAATTCTTATTATAATTTATATATGATTAGGTGTTGGTTCCTCCCATTTCAAAGAAATTCAAAAATTCAAAGGTCTACATGAAAATAATAATAATAATAATAATGGAGTGAGTCATTTCTATGCTAGTATGTTGATTCGGACACAATAATATAAGGCCAACTCAGAGTCTATTTTATCTTCGATTATTTGTCTGCCAAATATTGGTGCACAAGCACTGCTTCATCACCATATGACACACCCCAATTCTTCTTTCAACACTCAGATAAATATTGCTTCGAGCTAGGTTGCTTCTACGCCTGGTTCCTTACCCTTCTCTCTATCTGTACTTTATCATGGATTTCTTAAGCAAACCAAGTCTTTTGAGGAGACCATATGGTGACTCAAGGTTGAAAATGTGGCATAAATGTAATGTAAGTTGACAAGCAGTATATATTAATAAGGACAATTATTAGTTCACATGAATGGTACTATATAAAGTGTACAGTGTAGGAAACAAATGTGGCAAATATTAGCCACTTTTAGCAAACATTAGCCACATTTTTACCTCCAATGTACACTTTATAATTTATATTTTACTTTTCATTTAACCTAATAATATTCCTGACCCTCAAAAAAAAAAAAAAAAAAAACCTAATAATATTCCTATTAATAATAGAAGTAGATATACATTAAAGTTACTATTCCAACTGTTTGACTAGCCCAAATCTGGGCCTAAGGCCCATTACAAAAGGCTATTTATTTTTGGTTAAACTCTGCAAATAAGTCTATTACAAAACAGTCCAACTTTTTCGAAAGCTAGCAACGGTCCCACTACGGAAGTTGGTTCATAAAAAATAATAAAATCTACGGGTTGCTCAACTCCAATTTTAGCTAACCCATCTGCACACATATTAGCTCCCCTGAAGATATGATTCACTACTGCTCTAAGGAACATCTTCAGCAGGCCCATTACAATATACCATCACCCACTTTATATAGGTCCCCCACTCTCTGTTATAAAAAGGTCTGAATCTTATGATAGTAATTGTGGTTTTTTATTTTTTATTTTTCGCTAAAATGGATGACACTATTTTTGCACCTCGTTTCCAAAATATTACCAAAAAATTCAACCCAATTAAGACTCTAAATTATTTTGAAAAAAAAAAAAAATTCCATAAATTGTAAATATTAAACCCATAATTTCCATAGCCACACACCAAACAAAATCTATTTTTTTCTTAATATTAAAATCAAAATTGAAAATTAGGTTACACTTGTACTTAACCATGTATTTGATGAGAAATACAATCTGTGATAATTCTTCAATATGAATTGAGAATTGAAGAACTCTACACAGCAAAGATGAACAAAAGAGAGAGAAAGAGAGAAAAGGAAGAGAGAAAAATCTAGAAGAATTTTATTAATCTTTGCTTAATTAACAATAAGAGCACTATATTAATATATATACAAGAAAATCATCTTAACAGAAATAATTACAATCCCTGGAAATACGGGATTGATCCATGAAAGGTGGGATGAATAGTTGGATTAGAGAAATTGAATTTCTCGCCTTTTGCAACTGAGCAATACGACACCGTTTGTAACACATGTATGACCGTTGCTCTAGCTAACAAAAATGGTGCGTTTGAAGCTTTGTTAATGAAATTGTGCGTTTTGAGTTACTGAAGTACCACTTTGTTTTAAACGCATGGTGTTGTTTTGTTTGTCTTCAACAGTATCGTCTTACATTAGACCAATAAAAATTCAACCCAACTGAAACACTTTCTGTCAAGGAAAGATGGCATGAATACCTCTAAGGAGAGGATCCATATCACCGATAGGCACTGTCGTCGCTTGCATGTTTAGGGACCGATGGAGTGAAATGGAAAACAAGCAAATACTTGCCACCTGCCAATTAAGTCCCTCTTCTACCAACAAGTATCCCTCTCCACATTGTACAGAGGAGCCCTCCTCTTCTCGATCCAACCTTTGTTCTTTGCCCTGAACTTTTTCATCACAACTGTCACGTCCAGTCCATTCTTCCACACCAACCTCTTTGACACATTCAATCCAACAGGCAAATTCAGCTTCGCTTTCACCAATTTCTTCTTGGCTTTGTTCCAATGCGCGAAGTTGTGTCGCATGAGCTTGATCCAAAATTTCAGCTCTTCTTACTCTCTATTGCGGTAATAAGTGGCAAATGTGACCTCCTGTTGATTGAAGCATATAGGCAATGCTCTGAACACTGAAAATAAACACGACATTCAAGAGAGACTAATTCAACATATTATGTGCAATTGCAATTCTAATTTATCATAGAAAACTAAAATTACAAGAAAGAAAAAAAAAAAATTGAAAAATTACCTTTGGAGATTGTCCGGACTTTAAATTATTTTGGAAAAAAATTGTAAATGTGCCTCAAGAGTTTAATTTTTGTGAATCAAGAATCCAAGATCCTACATTATTAATATTAACTGCATAATCTCCCACATATCCACACAGAACAATTTTTATCTCTTTTTTAACACTAAACCAAAATTGAAAAGTACGCCTTAGTCGTAACTCCATCATTTTACTCCAAACTTGCGAAATTCACAACTTTAATTTGTTTTTTCTCCACAACTTTTGTTCATTATCCACACTTTTGAAAGTATTATTAGTTTCTTCTAATATCCCAATAATAATTGGCTAGTGATGACTACTTCTTTGCAATACCATCAATTTGGTATTCGTATTTTTCTTTTAACAAGCCTTAGATGTAAATTGATTGATTTGTTTGTACTCATACCCAATAATCATGACAATCATGAAATTTTGGCCATGTTATTGGCATGTTAAATACTTTTCATGCAAAGTAATATTATTTTATATGCATTTGAGCATTTTCCATATAAATTAAAATATTTTAAAAAGTTTGTAAATTTTTGAAGGTGTCCTTCCTGTCAAATACCCAGTTAAGCTCCAAAGTCCAAACAGATTCCTTTCAAACCCATTTCAAATTCGCAGTCGGCAATTATATATACTTTTGGTTAATTATAAACCACTCATGCCAGTTTTTTACTGCCCCACCAACAAATGAATTGCCTCCACAAAATCCATGGTTAATAATTTACGGCTGCTTCCTAATCTTTTGCCTTCACTAACACAAAGGAATTAGGGTTGAAGTGGTTCAGCTCTGCTGGATATTTAGCTTGTATAAACTAAAGGTTGATGTTGGTGGTAAATCTCCTAAATCACCATGTTTTTAGCATTTATAGCTGAATCAGATTCCTGTACAAGTAGTTTGTTGTTTCTATTGGTTGAACTTTAGAATTTTGGTCCTGTTTCAATCAGTTGATTTAACTAAGAATAGGTCAATTATGGGAGCTCACAGTCAATCAAGATGGTTAAGGATGTTGGATATCATGGTCTTCCCAAAGGATATTATTTGGCTTAACCATTCTTAAATGCGTTAATTCTTTTGTTTTTAATGGTGTTACCCGAGGTGGCATTTGATGCATGAAGCTGTCATTCTGTTTGGACTTATGGAGCTCCTTTATTTGAATTGCAGAAATTTTGCTATTCATCAGAAACTGTTTCTATAAATCTTTGATAATAGGTAGAGGGATGTGTTTCATTTCAATCCTGCTGCAAAATTGCTAATGTGGGTTGTCAGTTTCATGTTTCTGATAGCCTTTTGAGATGATTGATTGTTCATGGATGTGACATCCACAAGTTGGAGCAGAGTCCCTGGAAAATTGGAATGCGTTGACAACGCATTCCAATTTTCCCTTTTTTCCCACATTTTTCTTTGTTATCAGGGTCCCAGATAACAAAGAAAATAATCAAGAATCAAACAATCAAAAAAACCCAATTCCCTTTTTTCCCACATTTTTCTAGGAAAAACCAAAATAAATAAAGAAAAAAAAAACCCTTAAACCCATACCTGAAAAAACGCCATAAATGACCTACGAAAGTCTTAGAACAAAATGAGAGGTAGCTAACCTAACTTCTAGCTAGCGCTTCAAGTCTTCAAGAGACAATGGATCTGATGGAAATAAGTATGTACGTAGGGGAAGATGAACGGATCTACTTCATTTGTAATCTATAACATAAACTATGAAATTTCAGAATTCGAGTATAAGAGAGCATACCTTAAAGCGGTGAATTTCAAAACAAAGATAGAAACAATTGGGAATACTCTTAATCTTCACTCCAATTCCACTAATGCCCAAGAAGTGTGGACTCTCAATTAGTTACAAAAGGAAAATCAAAAGAGTGACTTACACTCTCATACACACCACCTTTCAATGATGTTTTTCTCTCACAAATAATTCTGTACATTTTTCCTTTTGTATCCAACCAAATATCTAATTGGACTGGCCTTTTGGGCCTTTCCAATTGGGCTTAAATATATGGTTTGGAGTGGGACCAAAAGGGACCAATAAGACACTATCTCCAATGGGCCTTGGGCTTTTCTATCAACTCTTGACAAGTCCAAAGTTAACATTAACTATATTTAATACCACTATATAAATATAGTTGCACTCTAGGCCTTATCTATAAATTATATCCTAAGACTTTATTGTACATGCAAACCCCTTCATAAAATAGTCGTAGTAATACAAAGTCACAAATGTGGACTGCCATTTTGTAGATTACTACATCTTAATCCTTGAGTACCTAGTTTAATCCTTTTATGTTATTCTTAATATATTTATAAAATCCAATTTCATAAATATATATATATATATATACACTTTAGTAATTTCTTACCAAAGTGGTTAGGCCTAACTCTCTGAATAACAAACCCATTAAACTTATCTCAAGGGAATATTTTATATCTTCGTTAAGAGACTATGAATTCCATCTTGAGAATATATGTTCCATCAACATTAAATGTGGCTGTCCAACATACTAAGGTTTTGACCTTTACTTTAGATCTCACTCCTGATATATCAAAGCAACCTACATTTCAATCTTTGCTACCACCACATCTCCACAAGCAACAATATCTCGAATGATATGGTACTTCCTCTCAATGTGCTTTCCATTCCTATGATTCCTTGGATCTTTAGATTATGCAACTGCTTCATTATTGTCACAAAACAATGTGATTGGAACTTGCTCCATTCTCATTACACCAAGGTCAGAAAGGAATTTCTTGAGCCATACAGCTTCTTTTGCTACCTCACAAGCAGTAACATATTTTGCTTCCATGGCGGAGTCCGCGACACAAGACTGTTTAATACTCTGCCAACTTATGGCTCCACCTCCCAAGGTGAAAGCACATCCTAATGTGGATTTTTTGAAATCTAGATCCGATTAAAAGTCTGAATCTGTATAGCCAATAGGTATCAAATCCTTACTTCGGTAAATAAGCATATAATCTCTCGTTCTCCGTAGATACTAGAGAATATGCTTTACAGCTTGCTAATGTTTTGGTCCTGGATTTGACTGATATCGGCTAACCATGCCTACTAAATAGTAGATATCTGGTCTAGTACAAAGCATGGCATACATAAGACTTCCCACTGCCGAAGCATAAGGAACTTGTCTCATTAAATCTTCTTCCTCTTGAGTCTAAGGCCTTTGGTCATCAGATAGAGGAACTCCATGTCTGAAAGGAAGTAATCCTTTCTTGAAGTTTTGCATGCTAAACCGTTCTAGAACCTTATCTATATATCTAGCTTGTGATAAGCCTAACATCCTATTCTTGCGATCTCGCCAAAACTTGATCCCTAGAATAAAGTTAGCCTCACCTAAGTCCTTCATATCAAATTGGCTTGACAACCAAACATTTACTGATGACATTGCCCCTACATCATTTCCAATGAGTAGAATACCATCAACATAAAGCACTAGGAACATTACTACTTTATCTCGATGTCTTTTGTACACATGGTTCATCAAGATTTTGCTTAAAACCAAATGACTTAATTGCTTGATCAAATCTAATGTTCCATGACCTACATGCTTGCTTAAGTCCATAAATGGACATTTTCAACTTGTATACCATATGCTATTGGTTCTTAGCTATGAAACCTTTCGGTTGCATCATATAGATTTCCTCTTTAAGATTGCCATTAAGAAATGCAGTCTTGACATCCATTTGCCAAATCTCATAATCAAAATGAGTAGCAATGGATAAAAGAATTCTAATAGATTTAAGCATTGCTATTGGAGAAAAGGTTTCATCATAATCAATACCTTCTTTTTGTGTATACCCTTTCGCCACTAGCGTTGTTTTAAAGGTTTCAATCTTTCCATCTATCCCTCTCTTCCTCTTGTAAACCCATTTACAACCAACAGGTTTAATGCCGTTAGGCACCTTTACAAGATCTCAAACTTGATTGGAATACATGGAATCTAATTCAGATTCCATAGCTTGGACCCAATGATGTGCATCTATATCACTCATTGCCTCTTCATAAGTGTAGGGATCCAATTCAACCTCTTCAGAGATAGTTTCATAAGTTTCTCCCAAACCTATGAATCTTATAGGAGGCCGAACAATTCTCCCACTACGACGAGGTACTTGTGTACTAGACATCTCATGAGTAGTATCTTGCAGTGTATCTAATACAGCCACATCATCCCTAGTTTCATCCATTGGTTGTTTATTTACAGGTTCATTCGTTTCAGATAATACAACTCTACTTCCAGGAGTAAAATTATTCATATAGTCATTTTCCAAGAATTTGGCATTTGTGCTAACAAACACTTTATTATCTTTATGATTGTAGAATAAACCTCCAACAGTTCCTTTTGGATACCCTACAAAGAAAACCACTTCTGTTTTAGACTGTAACTTGTCAGACTTTCCTTTTAACATATGTGTTGGACAACCCCAAATATGGAGATGCCTCATACTAGGCTTACGCCCATTCCACAACTCAACAGGTGTTTTAGGAACAGACTTCGAAGGTACTAAGTTCAGAAGATACATTGTAGTATTTAAGGCATGTCCCTAAAAAGAAATAGGTAGAGTTGAATAACTCATCATGGACCTAACCATATCTAAAAGAGTCCTATTCCTTCTTTCTGCTACACCATTTTGTTGTGGAGTTTCAGGTGCAGTCAACTGGGATACAATCTCATTTTTAGTTAAGTAATCCTTAAAATACCCAAGAAGGTATTCGCCACCTCGATCAAATCGAATGGCCTTTATGTGTTTGCCTAATTGATTCTCAACTTCAGCCCTAAACTCTTTGAACTTTTCAAAGGCTTCGGACTTCCGTTTCATTAGGTACGCATAACCAAATCTAGAGTAATCATCTGTAAATGTGATGAAATACTCATAGCCACCTCTTGCCTAGATTGACATAGGATCACATACATCAGAATGCACTAGTTCTAGCAAATCTTGTGCTCTTCTACCCTTTAGATTAAAAGATCGTTTTGTCAATTTACCTTCCAAACAAGATTCACAAACTGAAAATTCATCAAAGTCCATGGGCTCTAAGAGTCCATCTTTGATCAGTCTTTGAATTCTATTTGAATTAATATGACCCAAACGCAAGTGCCAAAGATATGCATCACTAGTAGAAGGAAACTTTCTCTTTAATAATTTCACATGTGAGTTATTATCTAATTCAGAATTACATAATTCATACTTATCAGGAGTTAAAATATAAAGACCATCCACAATTTTGCCAGAACAGATAAACACTTTACCCTTCTTTATTACAACATTGTCTTTAAGGATAACACAATATCCATGTTTACCTAAGTAAGCAGAAAAAATTAAATTCCTACGAACATTAGGTACATATAGGCAGTCTTCCAATACTAAAACTCTTGACTTAAAACATAAATTAAACACTCCAACAGCTACAACCGGAATCCTACTCCCATCAACAAAAGTAAGAAACAACTCATTCGAAAATAAGTATGTACGCAACGGAAAATAAACGGATCTACTTCATTCGTAATCTATAACATACACTATGCAATTTTCAGAATTTGAGTATAAGAGAGCATACCTTGAAGCGGTGAATTTCAAAACAAAGATCGAAGCAATTGGGAATACTCTTAATCTTCACTCCAATTCCACTAACGCCCAAGAAGTGTGGACTCTCAATTAGTTACAAAAGGAAAATCAAAAGAGTGACTTACACTCTCATACACACCACCTTTCAATGATATTTTTCTCCCACAAATAATTCTGTACGTTTTTCCTTTTGTATCCAACCAATTATCTAATTGGACTGGCCTTTTGGGCCTTTCCAATTGGGCTTAAATATATGGCTTGGAGTGGGACCAAAAGGGACCAATAAGACACTATCTACAATGGGCCTTGAGCTTTTCTATCAACTTTTGACAAGTCCAAAGTTACCATTAACTATATTTAGTATCACTATATAAATGTAGTTGCACTCTAGGCCTTATCTATAAATTATATCCCAAGACTTTATTGTACATGCAAACCCCTTCATAAAATAGTCGTAGTAATATAAAGTCACAAATGTGGACTGCCATTTTGTAGATTACTACATCTTAATCCTTGAGTACCCAGTTTAATCCTTTTAAGTTATTCTTCATATATTTATAAAATCCAATTTCGTAAATATATATATATATATATACACTTTAGTAATTTCTTACCAAAGAGGTTAGACCTAACTCTCTGAATAACAAACCCATTAAACTTATCTCAAGGAAATATTTTATATCTTTGTTAAGAGACTATGAATTCCATCTTGAGAATATATGTTCCATCAACATTAAATATGGCTGCCCAACATACTGAGGTTTTAACCTTTACTTTAGATCTCACTCCTGATATATCAAAGCAACTTACATTTAATGATCAAGTCCATTATTCTCTCAAGATTAAGAGTTCATGCAAATATAAGTCGTGAGATTTATTATTCATTTGACAGTCCTTAAGAGAATAACAAATCTCACAGCGATCTAGTTCAATATGTCTTATCTCTTAAAACATATCAACACATCAACTAGAAGTCTCCACTTCCATGATCAAGACAAATCATCGTAATTGATATGTTATAGTATTCGCAGATGAAATGTCCAATTTCATCACCGACTAAGAACTATAATTCTGAGTTTACAAAGAACTTGTGACTTATATCTTCTGTGACTAAATCACATAAATCACATACTATGCATCTCATGGACTATGTGATAATGTTCGAATATTCATGTTACCATTATTTCAGATAATAATAATAAAACAACTTTATTTAACACAATATTAAGTCATACATAATGTCACACTTAATGTCATACATAGCATCATACAATAGGATTTAAGGGCACTAATTCTAACAGGATCCTTTATAAATAAACTGAATCTATAAATATTGAAGCTTTAATGTCATGTGTTCTGTGCATTGTCTATACCCTCCTTCCTTAAGAAGTGTCCAACAATTACATGTGATAAGAGGGTCCATTGATTGGCCTGAAATTAACAATATCAAAATTCTCCAGCTCATCTTTTCAATTTCAGTGTCGACCATTACATTTTATGCATGAATGACCTTTTTGTGATGCTATAAAAGTTTTTAATAAGGTCAATTTAATTGGCTCTACCAGCCTTAAGATGCAGTGCGTTTACATTGGAAGAAAGAAAGGGCCACTGCATTTCAAGTTGAATGCTGAATTGTACAAAGTCATATATATCATAGCTTTAAAACTCGGACCGGACTGGGAGGTCCGACTGGTGAACTAAGAACTGGAGTGAAATCCGGTTTTTTAGCATAGAGAATTAGGCATCCTGTGAAATTTCGTGAACTGTGCGGTCCAACCCCGATTCAAGCATCCCTGTTAAATATAAAAAAAAAAAAAAAAAATCAGAAAATACGCTTACTAGAATTAGAACCCAGGTGCGGTCAGATATGCAGCTGAAGCCTAACCACTTAACCAAGCATGCAAGCTGATGCTCAATAATAACAAAAAAAAATAATAATAATTGAAGTAAACTTAACGCAATTTTTTTTATATAAAAACAACTTAACACAATTCTATTCTACTTAATTAAATTATTCATTTCTTACAAGGAATATAAAAAAATTATAATTAAAATCCTTCAAAGATATTCAACTTTACTTCAAAAATTAATCATAAATTTTAATATTTTCATGGTTATTATTTTATTTTATTAACTTTCTTATTTAATTATTAAATATATGCTTGAAAATCATTAAATTTCCCTCACATACATAGATATATTGCTAGTTTTATAAATTTAATATCTATATTTAGGATTTAATTAATTATTAAATTAATTATGACGTCATCACGGTTTGACTCCGGTTCAACCTCGGTTGGACCTCAAAAACCTTGAACCTCTCCCTTTTACGGTTCAATGAACGGTCTGGGTCTAAGAACTTTGATATACATCAGTGTATTCATTATTGTGCCACAGATATAAGTTTATATATAGATAATTGTATTTTTTTAATGAATCTCGTGCATTGCAGGAGAGTATAACTTATCATCAACAAGTGGAACAAGAGTTTATACTGATTTGGAAATTTCTGGGATTGCTAATTTCAAAGATCAGTAAGTGCTTTGTTTTGGATTCACATTTTTAATGTACTACAGTCTCTACAATACTATGTCTAATATCTCTACAATACAAATTCCAAAACAATTCAATACACAATTGACAATTCAAAAAGACATGAACATCAACAAAAGAACCATAAGTGAAATAACAAAAATTATGTAGGACTCTGGTAATGAGGTAAGAAAAAAGAAAACCTTGAATAATAACAATAGACCTGCTTTTATAAAATTTAACTATAAAATTATGAATTGATTGATATTAAATTTAATTTTTAGAAAACTATCTTTACCTGTTAGTTAAAGATTATAAACATTGAGATAGATAATTCTGGTTGATATTTTATCTGTTGCGAAGTATGTCGTAAATAGGTCAAATCAAGAGATGAATTTAACATTATATATGAAAATGAAAATGAAAATGTTTACTTTTTATATTAAAATACACAATAACTAATATGATATTAACATTATATATGTCATTTCTCTTATTAGGTATAGAATTCAATTAAGGGTTGAAGATAGCTTACGAATGACCATATTCATTTTATTTTATTTAGAAGCAGAAAAATTACTCAACATATCAATGAAATACCTTCTGAACAAATGTTTAGAGGTGAGAATATGGAAGATAAAATTAGTGTTTAATATTTACTAAACTTTACTTGAGTGTACAATTTAAAAAATATTACTTTTATTAGGTGCTCAAAGAAGTTGTCCTTCTTGTGCAAATAGAAAATCTGAATGGAAAAGAATTTTTTTCCAAATACAACTAAATGACTACAATCTCAAGTGTGGATGAGAATTCTATACCGTCAAGAAAGTTTTTGAATCTTTTGAAGAAACTGACAAAGCAATTTAGCTTGATAAAATAACAAAAGTGCGTATTCTTTAATTAGCAAAATTATAAATATGATATTTAACTTGTATATCTTGTAGTACATTCCTTAACCTGTTCTATTGCCAGGCTTACAATAGTGATACTTCAAAGCAATGCGCAACTCACATCAACATTTGTACTCAAGGAAAACAAAAGGACATATTTAGTGACTATTACGAAGCAACAAAGGAAGAAGATACAAAAAACACTTTAAAGTTGTCTTTCAATTTATTTTAAATATTGATTAAGTAGTTCTTTAAATTTGTGTTTCATACATTTTATGGATAACTGAGGATGTTAAAGATTTAATTCTTCATTTTATTTTAAACTTATGTTTGATTTCTATTTTTCATTATGTAAATTAATGTTTCATATCAAGATTAATATTTCGTATCAAGTATAGGAAGCTATAAAACTGGAATTACTAATGTACAAGCAAAGAAATAGCTTACATCTTTATACACAATAGCTTTCCCGTGCATCGCACGGGTTAGCGACTAGTTTTTAAAAAAGAAAAAGAAAAAGAAAAACTCCCAAAATTAAGAAATTTAAGGTGTTTTAATGACCAAGACAAGAAGAATGGCATTGCATAGTTCAAACTGCAAAATAATAAACATCCTCTTCACCATGAATTGTTGTCCAAATCCTCAAAAAACATGAGGTCACTAGAAAACTTCTCTTCTTCAACTCTTCCTCATGGCGGTGGAAATGTTGAACCTTCAAAATCATATTGCAGATCTGATTTTGTTGGTTGAGGATTGGAAGACTTTTCTTTCTCTCACTTCTTTGGTTGTCGTCGTTTCATTTGTTACATTTAAAATTTAGATTTAAATTTTCAATGGCTATCTATAAAACAAATTAGTGGTTGAGTTTATGGGTCTGAAACCCAGATTAAATTTATTTACTTTTTAGTTTTTAATTGATATTTAGTTGTAAAACAATCTTGGAATTGGTCAAGGAAAACCCCTGTGATATCGTCGATGTAAATGTAGTACACCATGCTAACCATCTACCTTTCCTAAAAATAAGATAATGGGAAATTGAGGAGCAAACAAGATTGAGTTTCCGGTCACAATGTCAATAGCTCCATAAATGCTGGGTTCTCTAACTCCAAACAAGTAAGCAAAGTAACTCTCTGGTCTGCAACTTCAGGGATTTTAAGGATGTAGATGAGGAAAAATAGATTGAATATTAACTAACAAGGGAAAAGAAACATAGTACTTAGGGATTTTAGAACCTATTAGTTTCCCCAAATTTATCTCATGTGTACATTTTTTTTTCCTTGAATTGATGTGGTGGTACAGTTGGCAGATGATGTGGTATGAAAAATAATTTTTTATTGTTTTGTTTGACACATCAGCTTTTTGCATTCAAGCGATAACAGTAGGAACTAAATTGACACGACACTGAAAAGGTTCGGGACCAAAATGACATAATTGAAAGGTTAAGAACCAAATTGAAATTTGATGTAAAGAATAGGGACGAACTTTGTAACTTACCATTTTTTTTCCTTTTTTAAGGTTTGAGAATCATTAAGAAAAAATATAAATTTTCACATTTTTTATTTTAAAATTTAACAGAATTTACTTGTAATGAGCCAATTTGCATATTACTAATCATTCAAGGGACATTGCTAGATTTAATAGCTTATTAGGAATATTAAGATCAACCCCAATAGTTGGGGGGGGGGGGGATGTCATTAATGCTTTAATATATGTTCGGTTTAGCTTAGATCAAATGTACATTTATCAATCCAATTAAGATCTTTAAGTTTTAGGTTAAAATTGAATCAGATGCTTTCTATCAAGTTTCAAAATGGTTGTTAAGTGCTTGGTTAGTTAGAAAATGGAAGGAAGAAAGAACGGAATAATGGAAGAAATTGAGAGTTGGGATAGAGAGAAAGTGACAGTTACTTCGAGGGTAACTACCTCCAGAGATTTAGGGAGAATAGAGAGAATAGACTTGATTAATTCCTCCATGCCTTTTGTTGATCAATACAACAGTTTATATACCATACAATCCTTGCCAAGCACTCACTGCCCAAGCTAACTGCCTTAACTGCCTCCACTACTATAACAACTAACTATATAACTGTGCTAACTCTACTAGCGTGTAATACAACACATAGTAGCTCTGATACAGACTAATATACAATACAACACATGGTACTTCTGATACAACTAGTATCCTAACATCACTTCCCCCATTTAGAACAACTTGCCCACAAGATGAGGGAACTGCTGCTGAAGAAGAAACAAATCCTCCCAAGTAGCATCTTCTGCAGAGCCGTCTTGCCATTGGACAAGATTGTTAGGTTTTAAAGACTTAGTATTTGATGTATTTAGAACTTTAATGTGTAATGTTGGCAAACCATGATCAAAACAATATGTTTAGTCTTGTTTAGGCTTGCTCAAAGTTGTTTAATTTATGTAAAGTTGGAATCGAAAGGCTGCAGATGCATTGGTGCATTTCGGCCTAGCTCGATCGATTGAAAGTTGGCCAGAATGTTTTTCTGCAGAATTTTCCTACTCAGCCCTATCTCATTATACGTTTTGGGTTTTATGTTTTTGCCCTAGGTATAAAAACAAAACCCTAGCCATGTTTTAGAGAGTTGCTCTGGTTGTATTGTTGCTTATACTTTGTGGTTTGTGTGAATCCCTTTTGAGATCATTGAGGAGCTTTCTTTCACATAAACTTAGGGTTTTCAAGGTAGAGATTACTTCAACATCTTGATGATCAACTCAGTTGCTGCCATTGGAGCTTAAAGAATAACAAGCGTGGGTGCTTGTATCTTGTGGAGAATCCAAGAAAGAAGGAGTCCGTGGATTCGGAGTTTGCACGTAGTCGTGTCAGTAAGTTCTACTGGTAGGTAGCATTAGGAAGTCATGTGGGGAGCTTGTAAGTCCTTTTGCATGAACTTAAATTCTTTCAAGATAGTGGATTCAAGTTTACCTTGAGGATAGCTAGGTCAAATCCTCCCTAGGTTTTTATCGTGTGGTTTTCTAGGTCATCATATTTTGTATTATTTACTTTTCCGCTGCTTTATATTCTTGATATGATTGTTTGATTGTGATAACCTAGATTTGTATAATTTGACTAAGTTAATCACTTGGCTAATTAACTAGGTTAATTTGGTTGGTTTAAGGGGTTTAAAACCATTCAAGTGGTATCAGAGCAGGTTGCTCTCTTGTTTGAGATCTTTTGATTTCTAAGCTGATCTTTAACCCCTATTATCATGGAATCTTGGAAAATCTTTTTGCTTATATGTCAACTTGTCTACTTGTTGTCTTTGCCCTTTGTTGTGTTTGTTAAATCTTTCCTTGAGTATCTTGGTATAATCATATGTGATAAGAATTATGTATGTTATACTGCTTTAACCGCCTTAAAGGCATGTGATTCTTGTCTTCAGTATTTGGATAGTGGTTGTTCCAGGCATATGACAGGAAACAAAGGTTTATTCAAAACACTCTTTGAAGGAAAGATTGGGACAGTCACTTTTGGAGATGGAAGCAAATTTGTAATCAGAGGCATTGGAACTGTGGACATTTCAGGATTGCCAGTGTTTGAAGATGTTTGGTATGTTGATGGATTGAAGGCCAATTTACTCAACATAAGTTAGATTTGCGACAATGGATTAAATGTTTTTTTCACCAAGTATGAATGTGAGATACTTGATGGAGGAGGTGACTGTATGTGTGTTGGTGTAAGGACAGCTGACAATTGTTATGGCATAACACCAAGTGTAAACAACAAGTGCTTTAGTGCAAAGATTGATCAAATTGATTTGTGGCATCAACGGCTGGGGCATGCCAGTCATAAGCAGTTAGAGAAGATTTTCAAATGTGAGGCAGTTATCGGTTTACCTAAGTTTGAGAAGATAGACAAGTGCATTTGTGGACCATGTCAGATAGATAAACAAGTAAAATCCAAGCATCCGTCTGTGACTAGTGTTCAAATTTCAAGACCTTTAGAGTTATTACACATTGATCTCATGGGTCCTGCCAGAGTTCAAAGTTTGGGTGGAAAGAAGTATATTCTAGTTGTTATGGATGACTTTACTAGATATACTTGGGTTGTGCTTTTGAAAGATGAAGCTGAGGCTCCTAAGAAGATGATACATCTGTGCAAGAAATTGCAGGTTGAGAAAGATATTGTGATAGCCAGAATCAAAAGTGATCATGGAAGAGAATTTGAGAATACCAAGCTGGCTACTTTCTGCAATGATCAAGGCACTCATCAAGAGTTCTCATTGCCCAAGACACCTTAACAGAATGGGATTATGGAAAGGAAAAACAGGGTTGTTCAGGAGATGGCACGGGTCATGCTACATAACAAAAAGTTGCCAAAATCCTTCTGGGGAGAAGCAGTCAACACTGCTTGCCATACACTCAACCGGGTGTATTTTAGACCTGACTCCAAGAAAACTCCTTATGAACTCTAAAGAGGGAAGAAACCTGTTGTCAAATATTTCAGGATATTTGACAGTGACTGTTACATTCTATGTGATAGAGAGAATCCAGAAAAATTTGACGCAAAAAGTGATAAAGGATACTTGTTAAGATACTCTTCCATTAGTAGAGATTATAAAGTATACAATCTGAGAACCAAAACAGTCATGGAATCTTCAAATGTTGTGATAAATGATGAAGTGTGTTCAGAAGCACTTTCAAAAAGCACTGCTCTTGTTCAAGATAAGTCTCTAGAAGTTGATGATTCACTTCCTGTTGAGTATGTGGGGAAACATAGTGAGGAAGAGCAGTTGCTGTTGAATGATATATTTGTTAGTAAATCTGGTTTTGTATCTCATACAAAATACACAGCGAAAGCAACAAACAAGGATCTATTTCATTCATGATTGATAACTTGCACTATATAAATTTTAGAATTTAAGAACAACATAGCGTACTTTGGTGCGGTGAAATTCAAAACAAAAGATTATAAGAACTAGGGAACACTTTTAATTTTCACTCCAATTCTACTTTATGCCTAAGAAGTGTGGTCTCTCAATCAGTTTCTAAGGGAGAATAATTGAGTGGCTTCACTAGCACATACACACCAGTTCACAATGGTGTCTCTCTTTTTTCTTTAATGAAAAATGCTGTATGTTTCTCCCTTTTATAACTAACTAATTATCTAATTGGGCTAGCTTATTGGGCCTTTCCAATTGGGCTTTAGTGTGTGGCTTGGAGTGGGACCAATAAGACACTAGCTCCAATGGGCCTTGGGCTTTTCTGTCAACTCTTGACAAGTCCAAAACTGCCATTAATTATATTTAATACCACTTGCACTCTAGGCCTTATTAATTAATTATATCCCAAGACTTTATTATTCATGCAACCCTTTCATAAAATATTCGTAGTAATACAAAATCATGAATGTAGACTGCCACTTTGTAAATTACTACATCTTAATCCTTGAGTACCCGGTTTAATCATTTTAAGTTATTCATTATTGTAAAGTTGTGATTTACAACTATGTGTTTTGTTGGCTTTTATTCCGTGCCAAATTTGATTGTAATTACTATCAATTGTTTATACCCTGTATTTGTTGTGGGAATTGATGTAAGGGGTGTGTGATAGAGAGTGTGTGAAGACTCAAGCAATTTGGAAGCTGAAGGAATCTCGCGGGTATGTCGCGACTTAGCTTCCCGCAAAGTGAAGCATGTGCCTTGCATATGCTGGAATGTGAAGCGTCAGGACAGGTGGAGACAGCTGTCTCTCACGAGTATCTCGCGGGTAAGGCCTTCCCGCGAGACACCTGCGAGACATGCTGTTCTGCCAGCCTGTACTGACTGACTCACACATTTTGCACCTATCCTATATAAAATCCCCATTACCCACAAATGTTGAGGAATGCTTCAGAGAGAAAACCCTAGCCAAACACATTTGGAATTAGAGATTGCCATCCCCATCTTTCTCTATACAATTGCTTGTGGTATCTCCTCAACCCTTCCCTCTCCATTTCCACACCATTGAGAGGTTGATAGCCTAAACACTTACCACACCCTTTGAGAGTGTTGAGTGACGTTTTGGTGCTGCTGGGAAGCATTGGAAGAAGCCTGGAATGGCAGATGCAACATGGAGCTTATTGCGGGATCTAGAGAACTAAAACAAGACACGGTTCCGAGAAGCCTTGTTGGAGTAGGAGCTTGGAGGGCTTAGGTACATCGGGTAGATTAGGCTTGGAGGGTCTTTTGCTTACTCATGTATCCCAACTGATTGTCTAGTGGATCGATTTCTGCTTGGAGGGCGGCGGAGAGGTTTTTCGCCGAGTTCTTCGGTTTCCTCTTCGAGAACACGTCTCGGTGTTTTCTGTGTTTGCATCCTTCTTCCCTACTCTTGTTTAATTTCATTATTACTGCTGTGTTGCTTTAATTATGAATTAAAGTAGTTTCTTGTTCATTCGCTCGCTTTTACACTATTCCGCACTTTGTATTAAAGTTCTGTAAAATCTTTCGAGCCGTAATTTTAATTAGGGGGTCTAAACAGCTCTTGTGTTTTCAACACGTTTTTCGAGCTTTCAATTGGTATCAGAGCGGGTACACTTGCTGTGGTTTAAATACCTTAGTGTGATCCTTGACCCTATTTGAGATGGACCGGTCTCAATCGCTCATTGTTCCTCCATTTTTTGATGGGAACAATTACGCATTCTGGAAAGTCAGAATGAGAGCATTTTTATGCTCTATAGAAGATACCGTTTGGGATGCGGTAGAGCTAGGCTGGACTAAGCCGGAGGCACCCAAGGCTAATTGGGACAAGGCAGCTCTAGCAGCAGCCAATGCTAATAGCAAAGCTTTAAACGCTATTTTTTGTGCTATGTCTCCTGATGAATTCCACAAGATCTCTCATATGACTGTTGCCAAAGAAGCTTGGGAGATTTTGGAGACCACTTATGAGGGTACAAAGAAAGTTAAGGACACAAAACTTCAGATGCTTACCACCAAATTTGAAGAGCTCAAGATGGGTGATGATGAACCGTTTGATTCATTCTATGGGAAGCTCAATGAAATTGTAATTGCTAAACTCAATCTTGGGGAGAAGATTGAAGATGCTAAGGTGGTGAGAAAAGTATTGAGGTCCTTGCCTGAAAGTTTTAGAGCAAAAGTTACAGCCATAGAGGAAAGCAAGGATTTGGATGAGATTAAAATTCAAGAATTAGTTGGGTCTCTCCAAACATATCAGATGGGACTGCCTTCCCATAAGATGAGTCCCAAAAAAAAAAAGTTTAATAACCCTAGCAAGTGTTGACTAGAAAAGCCTATGCGGTTTTATAATAAGACAAACCGCACAAACCGCACTGCACCCTCTCAATATATTAATATATTTATTTATTTTTAATATTTAATATATTATTAATAGTTTAATAATCCTAGTTTTCAAAAAAAAAAAAAAGTTTAATAACTCTAGCAAGTGTTGACTAGAAAAACCAACCCAAAATAAAGAAAAATTAGCTTAATAATTTAAAATTTGGCCCAAAAAAAGGGAAAAATTAGTTTTGAACTGAGTAGGAAAAGCCCAAAATTTGAAAAATATACCGACTCCAAATTGCATCTTATACATAGTAATAGTATCGCACATGTGACTGCAAAAATGAGGTGCGGTGTGGTTATGGTTTTGGCTAAACTCTAAACCGCACCACACCGCACATGTGACTGCAAAAACAAGGTGCGATGCAGTTATAGTTTTAGCTAAACCACACCGCAAAGTGCGGTGCTAAAAGTGGCCCAAAACCACACCGCACCGCACTGCAAACACCCCTAGTCTTGAGTCATGGGGTGTCATTCAAGGAGAAAAGAAAAATATTTTTGGGCACAATTGCATTTTTGACTTCCTTGTTTTTCTCAAATCTCAAATAACCCAAATATAAATTACTTATATAACCTAATTCTTTTACTTTAATCCAAAAGTTTCCATAATATGTCTAAGGTCGAGTTAGTAGGTGTGAAAAGAGAGAAATTATTAGGTCCATCATAAAGATTGCTAACATGGTCCTCTTAACCAATGAGACAATGTCATCTATGCAAATGCATGAGTAAGCTTCCTAATCAGTATAAGGAATAAAAAATAAAAATTATCAAGTGATGTCACATTTACATAAATAACAGCATTTTATTGGTTGGAAAGTCAGGGACGACCACGTTAGCGATCCTCCTGATGGACCTAATAATTTCTCATGTTTAGGGTATTTGTTAATGAACAATTTTAGGAAAATTTTGGTACAATTTTTATATTAAAAAAAAAAACTCAAAAAAATCAGCCACTTTATTCTCTTACGCACATATTTATCTAATTATAAAACACTCAAACTTCTAAAAAACAATATGTATAATCTCATAAATTATTCATACAATTTGGTGAAGATATTACGACCGTTAAGCAATTAATTCTACAATTCCAAGAAATCAATGTTTTAGACTCAAAGAGAAACTTTCAAAGAAAAACTCTTTAAGACATTTAACATAGAAAACACTTCTGGGAGAGGAATTTAGAACTATTTAGACTTAAGAACGTTTGCTCTTTGCATAATTTTTGCATGACAACCTTTCTTCTCTTAACTCGTTGACAATCTTTATCGTCTTGTTTTTTTTGAACAAACAATCTTTATCTACTTAATTGGTACAACGTGGGTTTGTTTGAAATTAAGTATTTAGGTCTTCAAAGTAGGTTTGTTATTTGCCTCAATTTTTGCTAGAGAGAGTATGGAGCAAACTCTCAGAGACAATATAGTTGTTCCAACTTCAAACAAATATTTCTCCTTCATTTTTAAATTCAAATTGGGTTAAATTTGTATCTTTGAAACTTCAAATGTCTACTTTCCAATAAAGTAAATTGCAATTAAAAGTTAGTTATAGTGTAAAAGATATGCTCAAAAGACCATCAACTCATCATTTTTTTTTATAATTTTTTTATATATAAAATAGAAATTATACTCTAATTTAATCAAAGTGTATATATATGTAAAGTTCCCTCCTGAAAACTTGAACCTCGGCATTTTCCCCCACCATACTCCACAAGAATTTATATTTGTGAAGTGATCATCGCACCAAGGGTGTGCGGTGGTATCAACTCATCATCTTTTACCATATCAAAACCTCACCATTTTTTAAACAAATTTGACTGATCAAACTCAACCCTAACAGAATTCTATTAATACAACCTAAATTTGATTTACTTAAAACTCTACACCACTTTGTTATAACTCATAAATTTAGTCAAGAATCTCAACAATCTAAAAACCTAACACTTTCGATTATTGGTGCCTGCGAGCAAATTAACTGGTCCATGTTGCTAGCCCCTTGATAACTATTGGATGAATAACCAATGGGGACATCCACTTGGCCAAAGACGAAGACGATTGCAGTATTCTGATGTTGTCAAACTTTTCTTTTTCATTCCTCGTTGATATTCCAATATGAAGGGGGGATTAATGCAGGAGACAAACGACATCAAACAAAGCTTTCAAATTGAAAAAAAGCAGTTATTTGCTTATCTCATGTAATACCAAATCCTGATACATCATCTGTAGCCACCGGTCCGTCCCTCCCAACAGCAAAAGATTCCCTTTACCTTACAGTATAGGCTAAAGGCTACAAGTCCCAACTTGGTCAGCAAGAAGCCACAAATTTGGGACGTAGATTGCGAAAAACAACAAGGTGTTTCAGATGCATGCATCTTCACACTTACATGAGAATGGGTCCCACAAGACTTTGACAAGGTGTTTCAGATGCATGCATCCTCACACTCACATGAGAATGGGCCCTACAAGACTTCGTGTATGAAATATCTCACTTACAAGAAGATAGTAAAATCCCTAAGGCAAATCACCCTCTAGCTACATATTGTAGGATATTTGTGACCGTTAACGTGTATAATATAGTGGGCTTTAGGCCCAGTTATATTACTTGTATAACACACATCTTGTACTATACTTTACTTGTACTGCACACATATGCCTCTTATATAAAAGCATCCATGTATATTCTTTAATCAAGAAATACAATACTATTATATTCAGTATTTCTAACATGGTATCAAAGCCACTGCTCTAATCCTTTGGTGTGCCGCTCTTAAGCAGTCTTGTCTTCTTGGGTGTCATCTGCAGCCGTTGTTGTGAGCAGCACCACTGCCTCCACCATGACTTCAGTACATCAAAGACCACTGCCTTGCCGCCGCCACCGCTTCCGCTTCTCCGATCAGACCACAGATTGCACCATTGGAAAGTAATCTCTCCGATTTGCCTTTTGTGAAATATCATCTTCATCAAATCTTCCATGCGCCACTAGAATTCTCGGCCTTACTGGCACGCGCCTCCACTCGTCGCTAATACTCTTCACGCGTTGTCACACACCTCCACTCATCGTTCCATGCGCCTCCACGTTCTAGAACTCAGTCCGCTGACGTCATCATCTTCGCCATGTCAGCCTTAGTAACGTCATCACCGCTTACGTCAGCAACACGTCAGCTTGCTTACGTTAGCACGCAGCAGCGATCACGTCATCACTGCTAACCGTTGACTTTGACCGGGTCGTTGACTTTGACCGTTGACTTTTCTGTGGGTTGACTTTTTCAGTCCAGGTTCTCCTTACCCAGTTTTTCATGTAGATTTCATTTTTGTAGTTTGTTTTTGCATATTGTGTCTCTAAATAGATAAAAAAAGATATTTTTCTTTCTCGCCCCATTAGTACTATATTGGAGGGGAACAAGAATTACTTATCTTGATCTTAAGCTATGTGCAGTTTTCTTAAGGGTCGCATGCTCTAGCATTATTGTACTGGTGCAATCACTATTCTTGTGAAGGGGGCAAGTGAAGAAGATGCTGCATTCCTTAATCGCATGATTGAATGGGATAGTCACAACCACATGATCCTCATATGGATTCGGAACACTTCCATTCCTTCTATCTCCAATCTGTTGGGCAGCTTTGATGATCCAAAATCAGCATGGGATATATTGGCCAAAAGGTACTCCACTACTCATGGATCCATGAAATATCAGTTAGTGGTTGAATTGCATCAACTTCGACAAGAACCAAGGCAATCCATCAATGACTACTATGATCAGCTTCGCTTCATTTGGGACCAAATTGACCTTTTTGATCTAACTTAGGCATGCTCAAAGGATGCTTAGCAATATGCTACTGTTAGATATGAATTTCATCTTTATGAATTCCTGATGTCACTTCACAAGGACTTTGAGCCAATTCGAGGTCAGCTTCTTAATCGCAGTCCTCCTCCCTTTCTTGATACTGCTGTAAATGAGTTAGTTAGAGAAAAAGTTCGTCTTGCAACCCTTCAAGCCCAAAATAAGTTCAATGTTTTGGCTATTACTCCTTCTGCTCCTCCCATAGAGCATCTTCAGCAATCAGGTGATTCCTTTGACTCTAGCAATCATCGTAAGAATACCAACAAAAAGTTCTGCAACTATTGCAAGCGTCCTCGTCACACCATTGAGACTTGTTACCGTCACAACAAATCTACTGCTGCTGTTGCTAATACTGAGCCTACTCTGCCAATATCTTCCATTTCAGTTGAGTCCCAGTCTTCTGGATCCATTATCAACCTCTCCCTCACTGAACTACAGGATATCATAGCTCAGGCTATTCGTATGGCTGGTAATGCATCTCTTTCCACTGTTTTCTCAGTTCTACCTGGTAAGTCTCAAACTTGGCCTTTTGATTCTGCCTGTTGCAATCATATGACACCTCACTCGTCCTTATTCTCCAAACTTGACCCTACACCACATCCTCTTAATATTCATATAGCTGATGGTTCCACCATGCATGGGAATAGTCTGGGTTTTGTTTCAACCTCTAACCTTTTTGTTCCTGGGGTCTTCCATGTACCTGACCTATCCTATAATTTGTGCTCTGTGGGACAATTAGCTGAACTAGGATATCGCCTTATTTTTCACTATTCTGGGTGTATTGTGCAGGATCCGAGGACCGGGCAAGAGCTTGGGACCGGTCCTAGAGTTGGGCATATGTTTTCCGTGGACAATCTTTATCTTCCACCTGTTGCTTCTGTTTTTGTTGTTGCTGCTGCTACTGTAGTTTCTTCTTTGCCTTCTCTCGCACTTTGGCATTCCCATCTTGGTCATGCACCCTCTTCTCGGGTACAACAGTTAACTTCTAAGGATCTGTTAGGTTTTGTGTTCAAAGACAATTTTGATTGTACTTCATGCCAGTTAGGAAAACAAACAACTTTTCCTTTCAATAACAGTGAATATATTTCTAATAGTATTTTTGAGTTAATTCATTCTGATGTTTGGGGACCTTCTCCTGTTGCTAGTATTGGTGGATTTCGATATTTTGTTATTTTTATTGATGATTATTCTCGTTATAGTTGGATCTTTCCTATGAAATCTCGTTCTGAAATATTGCCAATATACAGTAACTTTGCAAAAATGGTTGAAACACAATTCTTCAAATGTATCAAAACTTTTCGATTTGATAATAATATACTCAATATGCTTTTCAAGCTCTGTTATATTCCTATGGCACTGTACATCATCTAACTTGTCTAGGTACCTCTTAACAAAATGGTCGAGCCGAAAGAAAACTTCGTCATATTCTTGACACTGTTCATGCTCTTCTTCTTTCTACGAAAGTTCCTACCCCATTTTGGGGTGAAGCCGCTGTTCATGCTGTTCATGCTATTAATCGTATTCCAAGCGTTGTCATCCATAATCAGACTCCGTATGAACGCCTTTTTGGGTCACCCTCTGACTATCATTACCTTCGCTCCTTTGAATCTGCTTGTTCCGTTCTTCTTCAGCCTTATGAGCACAACAAACTTGAGCCTCGATCTAGGCTTTGTTGTTTCTTTGGCTATGACGAAACTCAAAAGGGTATCGGTGTTATGATCCTGTCTCTCATCGTCTTCGTGTTTCCCGTAATGTTGTCTTTTGGGAACGCCGCTTGTTTGTTGAACTCTCTCACTTTCATTCTTCCTTGACTACCTCCTATGTTTTAGAAATATTTCCAGATGAGTCTCATGTTCTTTCTATAAATACTCTTGATCCTCCTTTGGACTTCTCTATCCATCCTCCAGATATTTTTGATACTTCTCCTAGACAGGTTGAAGATGAACAGGTTGATGACGAGTTACCCCATCTTAAGCCTAGATCCCCTGCTTCTGCTCCGCCTGAAGATCCTCCACAAGACATTCCACCTTGCCACTCAACCCGAGTAAGATCTATTCCTGCACATTTACTTGACTATCACTGTTACACTGCCCTTACTACACTTCACAAGTCTCAAACCTATCATGAGGCCTCCACTGACCCTTTATGGCATATTGCAATGAAAGAGGAACTTGATGCATTAACCAAAAACCATACTTGGGATCTAGCTACTCTCCCTCCTAGACAGTTTGTAGTTGGCTGTAAGTGGATCTATAAGATCAAGACTTGCTCTGATGGGTCCTGCTCTGATGGGTCCATTGAGTGTTACAAGGCTTGTCTTGTTGCAAAAGGTTTTACATAAGAGTATGAGATTGATTATGAAGAGACTTTTGCTCTAGTTGCTCGTATCTCATCTATTTGTGCCCTTTTAACTGTTGTCGCTGCTAGTAAATGGGATCTTTTTCAGATGGATGTTAAAAATGCCTTCCTTAATGGGGATCTGAGTGAAGAAGTCTATATGCAACCTCCTCTTGGTCTTCTTGTTGAATCAAACAAAGTTTGTCACCTTTGATGTGCACTTTATGGCCTTAAACAAGCTTTATGAGCTTGGTTTGCCAAGTTTAACTCTACCATCTTTCGCTTGGGTTACACTGCCAATCCTTATGATTCTGCCTTATTTCTTTGTCGCAATGATAAAGGCACCATTTTACTTCTCCTATATGTGGATGATATGATCATAACTGGTGATGACCTCAATAGCATTCAAGAACTTAAGGATTTTCTCAGTCAGCAGTTTGAGATGAAAGATCTTGGACATCTCAGCTATTTCTTGGGTCTTGAAATCACTCGTTCCATAGATGGTCTTTATATTACTCAAGCTAAGTATGCTTTTGACCTCTTATCTCGAGCTGGACTCACTGACAGCAAGACTGTTAACACTCCAGTTGAACTTAATGCGCATCTGACACCCTCGGGGGGGAAACCATTGTCTAATCTCTCTCTTTACAAATGATTGGTTGGCAGCCTAGTTTATCTCACAATTAGTCACCCAGACATTTCTTATATTGTTCATCAGGTAAGCCAGTATTTGTTTGCTCCACAATGAACTCACTATGCTACTGTTCTGCGCATTCTTCGATACTTGAAAGACACTCTCTTCCATGGCCTTTTCTACTTAGCATAGTCTCCTCTTGTACTCCGTGCATTCTCTGATGCTGATTGGGTAGGAGATCCCACTAATCGCAAGTCCACTACAGGTTATTGCTTTCTTTTTGGTTCTTCTTTAATTTCTTGGCGAAGTAAGAAACAAACTTTTGTGGCCTGCTCCAGTACTGAAGCAGAATATCATGCCCTTGCTGATACCACATTTGAGCTCCTTTGGCTACAATGGCTTCTTAAGGATTTAGGTGTATCCACATCCTCTGCTACTCCTCTTTATTGTGACAACCAGAGTGTCATTCATATTGCTCACAATGATGTCTTCCATGAACGAACTAAACACATCAAGATTGATTGTCATTTTATCCATTCTCATCTTGTCTATGGTGCTCTTAAGCTCTTCTCAGTCTCCTCCAAAGATCAACTTGTTGATATCTTCACCAAGTCACATCCTAAGGGACGCCTTCGTGATTTGGTTGACAATCTCAAGCTAGTCTCACATCCACCTTGAGTTTGAGGGTGGCTATTAACGTGTATAATATAGTGGGCTTTAGGCCCAGTTAGATTACTTGCATAGCACATATCTTGTACTACACTTTACTTGTACTGCACACATATGCCTCTTATATAAAGACATCCATGTATATTCTTTAATCAGCGACCATGAAAAAATATTCTAGTGTTTTGCATTGAGCTGCTTGTCTCTGTCGAAATTCTTCTAGGTTAATCCACCATTCTTTTTGTAATTATTGAACTGCTTTTGTGTGAACAGAATTCCATCCTAACACTCACTCTTATGTGAGTGTGAGGATGCATGCATTCTAAACTCCTTATACCACTTCCTAGATGAGTGTAAATTTGGTCCGGACATGGCGTAAAACCATCATTTTTTGCCCTCTAATAGCCTCGTGCCACATCAGCATTTCACAAAACAGTCAAATACACATAACACATACAATCGTATCTTAAAACCCACCACATCGTCATCAGATAAGCTTCCAGAGCATTGACGGACTGTAAAAAAGCCGTCGGATTCACTGTTTTTGCGGTAGAATTCAACAAAACCTAGAAGCCATCAAGCCCAGATTCAGATGATGGTCTTGCCAAGTGAAAAACTTAAAAAGCTCAGTTGGCTCAAAACCAAAAACAGAAATAAAAGTGTAAAACCCAAAAAAAAAAAAAAAATCTAATCTCCGATCCAAAGTAAAAGGAAGACCACCCCCAACCCTACTATTATTCTCCTCTTTGGCATATGCTCCCTTTGTTTATTAGCTTAGACTTTGCCTTCAGATCTATGTTATCTCATCACAATAAGCCCCGAAATCAATCTGTGGCTAAACATGGAACCAGAGGAAGATCTCTCCCAAGATCACAACGGAGTCCAAGAATGGATTATGTGTGCCATTACTGCGGACTGCATGGACATACTAGACCCAATTGTTAAAAGCTGAGATCAGATAACAATTCAAGCGCACCTCGGTCACGAGGAAGGAGAAATGACATGAGGTCTTGGGGTGGTGAACAACCGAGAAGTCAGAATCGTGATCCCGGTATGATGGACGTGATGAAAATGATCGGTGCCTTCACCACTTGCTTGGAGAGTTTCACTAGAAGGTTTGACAGTCCAAATTCTCGTGCCCAATCCGTTAAGGATATCACCACAAACGCACGTGACGTGTGGGTGAAGAGGGGTACTCATGCATAAGCATTGTAACATGTCCATGCATAAATTTTTTCAATGCTTAGGGTCATTTGCTGTTGCATTTTTTTTTGTATTTCCTTCTTGGTTGGTTTTATGTGTTGTTCTTTCTTTTCCTGTTTTGTTTTGAGTGTGTTCAAAAATTCAAAAACTCATAAAAATTATAAAATCCAAAAATTTTGATCACTTTGTTGAGTTTTGTCTCAAAACATGTTTTGCCTTGTACCTTTATACCTATGGCTTTGTGCATTTAACGAGCTTAGCTTGTCCCTCATGCACTCATATCATTGTAGAAGAAATTCTGAAATCTATGTGACAGTTTTTTCAAAATTCTAAAACTTCCCTCGCTCAACCTCTCTCGAACCGTTTCAACCCAAAATCACTATTTCATTCATATCCCTTCTATCCAAGCCCGTTTTCTGCGTTTTCTTCTTCAAGGTATGTGTGTTAATCATTTCCTTTTAAGTTTTTGCTTAGATTATGCAGAATTTTTTTGTTAGGGTTTTGATAATTGGGGATTTTCAAATCTTTGGGTTAGTGTTCTAAATTGGGTGTTTTTTTTTTTAAATTTTTTGATTGGGCTGTGTCCCACTTGTTGTGTGTGCTTCTGTGTTGGCCCCTTGTGGCAGTTTAAAGTGTATTTAGGCATGTTTTATCCATGTTCATGCATTATTCATGTCATATTTGCATTTGTGCACGCTAAGTGTTTGTCAAAATGTCCGAGTGACATTTTTGTGCTAAAATGGAATCAAGTGATTTCAATCCATGGACTTTCACTTGTTTGACCTAATTGCACTTGGTTTGATCTTTGCTTGTGTGGTTCACTCACTTTGCTTAGGTTGCACTCTCTTGGCACACAACTAGGCACATTTAGGCATCCTCATGCATCTTATGCCGCACACACTCATCAGCACATGCACATAGACACACACACTTGCATTGTCTCTTAATTTGTTGCATTGTGGTTATGCTTTATTGGTTGGAGTCTTTGAGCATGTTGTTCAGTGTCTTCCATGCTATGTTTTCAGTCAGTTTAAGTCTAATTTGGAACTAACTTGAATCTAATGAAATTTGTCTTCTGATTTGTGTTGGTGCATATTTTTTTTCCTTCTTTGCTTTGTAAAATTGTGCAGATGTCTCCCACCAAGCATGCTGCCAAGAAGAAATCGTCTTCAAAGCGAGCCCGAACTGATTCTGCTCATTTCAAGTCTATAAAAGCAGATATGAAATACAATGACTGCTACAAGGACAAGACAATCATCATGGAACGTGTAGTCCAGTTAGAGACGCTTGAGGACACTTTCATCCCTGAAGTGTTCAAAGATAGAACTTGGACCAAGTTGCTGAACCCAACTGGAGTGGTCTATTCAGAGATTATCAAAGAGTTCTTCTCCAATGCCACTGTCAACGGAGAATATGTTGAGTGCTGGGTACGACACAATGAGTTTGTGATTACAAGAGAGAGCATTCAAGATTTTCTGGAAACTCGTCCTCCATCTCAGCCAATCACTGTTGCTTATGAGGACAGAATGGGTTCTACTCACGAAATGATTAAACTCCTTGGTGGTGAACCGAAGAAATCATCCATGAACACCATCAAGTTCTCTCCAGAAATGAGGACACTAAGCTATGTGATGATTCACAATCTCTATCCGGTCACCAATCTCACCACTCTCTCTGCTCCGAGAACCAAATTCTTGTATGACCTCTTTACACATAAGGAGATTGACATCTGTGGCCATATCATGCATGTCCTGAAGAAGAGCATCACCAAGCAGAATTCATGTACTGTGATGCCGTTCCCCTCTTTGATCATGGGACTGATTGCCAAGGCAAAGCTCACGCTACCCAGTGGCCTCACGGTTGTTCCAAGGGACTATCCCATTGGTGGTCATACACTGACTAGGAGCACTGCACATATCAAGGGCTCTAAGACCGGTGTGCATACCATACCGCCACCACGACAGGTTCAGCATGATGAAGGTGAAGATACAGAGGAAGAGATTGACAGGTTCACCTCGGCTCCTGAGCCTTCTGCACAACCATCATCTTCGGCTCCTCCACAAGGCTTAAGCAAACTGGATCAGTTGCTTGCTAAGATAGATCAGATGTCTACGGTGCTTGACTCCCATGTACAATACACCGCAGATCAGTTTGCATACCTTCAAGGACAGATCACCGCGCTCTCTTCTCAAGTACAAGACTTATCTATGGAGCACGGCTCGGATTCAGAGTCAGATCAGTTCTGACCCTTTGGCCATTCCGGTCAAAAAGGGGGAGAAAATTCTGAGGGGGAGCTAGAGAAGAGCTTGCACAGCGTTAGGGGGAGCATAGTCTAGCAACTTAGTAACATTTAGTAACATTGGTTATTGGTTTTTCAGACGGTTTTTATTCAGTTCTTTTTAGTTTTCATAACTGTTTTACGGCTTTTGGTTTAAAGCTTTGATACTATGCTTTATTTAAGTATTATTTCAGATGTTTCTTTTGTGATATTCTCTATGCTTTGTAGCATATTTTACATGTACCCATGTTGCTTTTGTAAGCTTTAAGGGTTTGTTTCATTGCATGTTTGTAGGCTTCTATGGTGTGTGCCATGCATTTTCAGTACTTTGTTCATGCAGCCTTTATGCTTGTGCTATTGAAGTTCAATGTCACACATTTTACTTCACTACATCACTCTTGTGCCCGTGTAGGATTGTTCCTAGATGCATACACGTTCTATGCATTGGTTGAGTGATGAACACTCTTGTGCCCTAGTAGGATTGTTCCTAGATGCAAATACTTCGAGTATTTTGCATTGGTTGAGTGTTGGATTTGCAAATGGTATTCTTCAAATGAGCTTATCATCTTGCATATCTGGATGTTCATTCCTTGTGTGAATGAGCATAGTAATTGCTTGTGTATAGTGATTACTTGTTTGATATTGCCATGATCTAGTGTTATCTATTTCATCTTGCTTGATCATGCTATTATTGCTCCATATGTTTTTCAAGTTTTTTGCATACAATGATAATATTTTGTTGTTGTGTTTCAGGAGTTACTTGTTCATATGTTTCAAGAGCTTATCAGAATCTAGAATTAGGTGTGAGTGAGTTTTGCCTCTGTTCCCAAACTCACATTTAAGTTTAGAGTCTGTTTTAGGATTTTGTCACGGAATAGCCAAAGGGGGAGATTGTAAAGTTGTGATTTACAACTATGTGTTTTGTTGGCTTTTATTCCGTGCCAAATTTGATTGTAATTACTATCAATTGTTTATACCCTGTATTTGTTGTGGGAATTGATGTAAGGGGTGTGTGATAGAGAGTGTGTGAAGACTCAAGCAATTTGGAAGCTGAAGGAATCTTGCGGGTATGTCGCGACTTAGCTTCCCGCGAAGTGAAGCATGTGCCTTGCACATGCTGGAATGCGAAGAGTCAGGACAGGTGGAGACAGCTGTCTCTTGCGAGTATCTCGCGGGTAAGGCCTTCCCGCGAGACACCTGTGAGACATGCTGTTCTGCCAGCCTGTACTGACTGACTCACACATTTCGCACCTATCCTATATAAACCCCCATTACCCATAAATGTTAAGGAATGCTTCAGAGAGAAAACCCTAGCCAAACACATTTGGAATTAGAGATTGCCATCCCCACCTTTCTCTATACAATTACTTGTGGTATCTCCTCAACCCTTCCCTCTTCATTTCCACACCATTGAGAGGTTGATAGCCCAAACACTTACCACACCCTTTGAGAGTGTTGAGTGACATTTTGGTGCTGCTGGGAAGCATTGGAAGAAGCCTGGAATGGCAGATGCAACATGGAGCTTGTTGCGGGATCCGGAGAACTAAGACAAGACACGGTTCCGAGAAACCTTGTTGGAGTAGGAGCTTGGAGGGCTTAGGTACATTGGGTAGATTAGGCTTGGAGGGTCTTTTACTTACTCATGTATCCCAACTGATTGTCTAGTGGATCAATTTTCGCTTGGAGGGCGGCAGAGAGGTTTTTCGCCGAGTTCTTCGGTTTCCTCTTCGAGAACATGTCTCGGTGTTTTCTGTGTTTGCATCCTTCTTCCCTACTCTTGTTTAATTTCATTATTACTGCTGTGTTGCTTTAATTATGAATTAGAGTAGTTTCTTGTTCATCCGCTCGCTTTTACACTATTCCGCACTTTGTATTAAAATTGTGTAAAATCTATCGAGCCGTAATTTTAATTAGGGGGTCTAAACAGCTCTTGTGTTTTCAACACGTTTTCGAGCTTTCATCTACCAAATACGCAAACAAACTCCTTTACACAACCAAAAAAATCGAACATCTTTCACTACCATTAAAGACTTATAGTCTCCCCCAACTTCAACTACTTCTTCATTTTCATTTACCAAAAAAACCCAAATAGAACTGGAAAATGCTCTAGCACTCAGGGCCGGCTGAAGCTATAGGCGACTTAGGCGACCGCCTAAGGCCCCCACTTATAACAGGGCCCCCAAATAATAATAATATATTATATAATATTATTTTTTCATTTGGGAAAAAAAAATTACAAACGGCCATCACCTTAAAAGCTTGTTTCTCACAGAGGCCCGTTTCTCGCCCAAAAAAAAAGATTTCTAACGGCCATCACCAAATCTCATCAGGCCATGAAGGCCCGTTTCTCACATAGGCCCGTTTATCACAGAGAAGAAAGCTGAAGTGACAATGTGACGAAAGCTAATCCCATCAGATCAGACTATCAGATCAAACCATCACTAAATCTTTAGCTTGCATAAGAAAAGATTACAAATGGCCAGAAGAAAATATTACAAAAGAAGAAAAAAAAAAAAAAAAACTCATTCTCTAACTCTCTCTATATTGATTGATTCTAAAAAAAACACTCATTATTTGGCTTACTCATGAACTGTGTCTGTGTTGGCAATAGACTTGTGTGTTCACTGAAGGTTCGTTTTTTGTTTTCTCTTCCTTTCTCTTTCGTCTTCTTCATGTTTGCTACAATGCTGTTGGGTGTCTTGGTTTTTTTTTTCATGGGTGTCTGGGTTTTTTTTTTTTTTTTTGAAGAGGGTTTCTCAGTTTTTTTCCATGGGTCTCTAGATTTTTTTTTTTTTCTTTTGTAGACACCTGCGAGACATGCTGTTCTGCCAGCCTGTACTGACTGACTCACACATTTTGCACCTATCCTATATAAACCCCCATTACCCACAAATGTTGAGGAATGCTTCAGAGAGAAAACCCTAGCCAAACACATTTGGAATTAGAGATTGCCATCCCCACCTTTCTCTATACAATTGCTTGTGGTATCTCCTCAACCATTCCCTCTCCATTTCCACACCATTGAGAGGTTGATAGCCCAAACACTTACCACACCCTTTGAGAGTGTTGAGTGACGTTTTGGTGCTGCTGGGAAGCATTGGAAGAAGCCTAGAATGGCAGATGCAACATGGAGCTTGTTACGGGATCCGGAGAACTAAGACAAGACACGGTTCCGAGAAGCCTTGTTGGAGTAGGAGCTTGGAGGGCTTAGGTACATCGGGTAGATTAGGCTTGGAGGGTCTTTTGCTTACTCATGTATCCCAACTGATTGTCTAGTGGGTCGATTTCCGCTTGGAAGGCGGCGGAGAGGTTTTTCGCCGAGTTCTTCGGTTTCCTCTTCGAGAACACGTCTCGGTGTTTTTCTGTGTTTGCATCCTTCTTCCCTACTCTTGTTTAATTTCACTATTACTGCTGTGTTGCTTTAATTATGAATTAGAGTAGTTTGTTGTTCATTCGCTCGCTTTTACACTATTCCGCACTTTGTATTAAAGTTGTGTAAAATCTTTCGAGCCGTAATTTTAATTAGGAGGTCTAAACAGCTCTTGTGTTTTCAACACGTTTTTCGAGCTTTCAATTATATATTATGAAATCCAATTTTATAAATATATACTTTAGTAATTTCTTACTAAAGTAGTTAGGCTTACTAAAGTGGTTAGGCCTAACTCTCTGAATAACTAAACCTATTAAACTTATCTTAAAGGAATATTTTATATCTCTGTTAAGAGATTTTGAATTCCATCTTGAGAATATATGTTCCATCAACGCTAAATGTGGCTGCTCAACATATTGAGGTTTTGACCGTTACTTTAGATCTCACTCTTGATATATCAAAGCAACTTACACTTCATGATCATGTCCATTATTCTCTCAGGATTAAGAGTTCATGCAAATATAAGTCGTGAGATTTATTATTCAGTTGACAGTGGTTAGGAGAATAATAAATCTCATAGCGGTCTAGTTCAATATGTCTTAACTCTTAAAACATATTAACACATCAACTAGAAGTCTCCACTTCCATGATCAAGACAAATCATCTTAGTTGATATGTTATAGTTTTCGCAGATGAAATACCCAATTTCGTCACTGACTACGAACTAAAATCTGAGTTTACAAAGAACTTGTGACTTATGTCTTTTGTGACTAAATCACGTAAATCACATACTATGCATCTCATAGACTAAATGATAATGTCTGAATATTCATGTTACCATTATTGTAGGTAATAATAAAACAACTTTATTAATTACAATATTAAGTCATACATAATGCCATACATAATATCATCATACATAGCATCATACAATAGGATTTAAGGGCACTAATCCCAACATATCTCCCACTTGCCCTAAAGAATATTGTGCACTAATCTAACTCCCATTCCCTCCAAATATGACTCGAAGGTCCTTTGAGGCAAGGCTTTGGTAAAGGGATCTGCTAGATTATTTGCACTTTCAATCTTTGTTACCATCACATCTCCACGAGCAATAATATCTCTAATGATGTGGTACTTTCTGTCAATGTACTTTCCTTTCTTGTGATTCCTTGGATGTTTTAATTGTAGAAGGAAACTTTCTCTTTAATGATTTCACATGAGAGTTATGATCTAATTAAGAATTATATAATTCATGCTTATCAAGATTTAAAATAAAAAGGTCATCCACAATATTGCCAGAACAGATAAACATTTTATCCTTTTTTATTACAACATCGTCTTTTAGGATAACATAATATCCATGTTTACCTAAATAAGTTGCAGAAATTAAATTCCTACGAACATTAGGTACATACAAATAGTCTTCCAATATTAAAACTCTAGATTCAAAATATAAATTAAACACTCCAATAGCTACAACTGGAATTCTATTCCCATCAGCCAAGGTAAGAAACATTTCCCCTTCATTCGGCTTTTTGGTCTCCTGAAACCCCTACATGGATTTGTAGATATGATTAGTACAACCTGAATCCACACATCAGGAATCTGTGGAATTCTGTACCAAACATGTTTCAAGAAAGAATGTACTTTTCATACCTTTATTCTTGGCAGCCTTATATATTGGACAATTCCTTTTCCAATGTCCTTTCTCACCACAATGGAAACACTTTCCTTTGGTTTTCTTTCCTTTGTTGGCAACTCCTAAGGCAACTTGTTTACCATCTTGCTTAGTAAAGTTCTTCTTCTTCTTCTTCTTACCCTTGCCTTTCGACTTAGGTTGAGAAGTAGATGCTTCACCAACATTAGCTTCAACACTAGAAGTACCAAGGATGCCTTCCCCCGCTATCAACTCATTCATCAATTCAGACAATGTATAAATCTTTTTGTTCATATTATAGTTAAGTCTGAATTCTTGAATGATTCTAGTAGTGACTGGAGTATCATATCCACTTAGGATTCTCCATCAATATGGGCACCTAAAACATCCAATGTATTTAGATTAGAGATCATCCTAAGACAATGCTCCCTCACTAAAGTACCTTCAGCCATTTTGGTATTATAAATCTACCTCATAGCTTCTTGCCTTGCAGAACAGCCTTGCTCACCAAACATCTCCTTCAGACTTAGCATTATGTCCGAAGCTAGTTCTACATCCTGCATTTGATGCTGTAGAACATTTGAAATAGATGCTAGGATATAGTACTTAGCCATCTCATTAGATTTCTACCAACGATCATATTGCTGTTTTTCCTCAAAAGAAGCATCTAATAATGGAAAACTAGGACATGGTTGAGTAAGCACATATTTGTGCTCTTCAGCAGTAAGAACAATGTCCAAGTTTCTTTTCCAATCAACATAGTTGGATCCAATCAGTTTGTTTTGATTAAGAATAGCAACAAGTGGGCTAAATAATGCCATGGTTTTAAATCTGAAAATAACAAACATGAATATAATAAGTAAACTAGACATTATCAATTTAGCATATAAACATATAATATGGAACCTTATAAAACCATAAAATAATATATGCAATGACAAACCAATCCATGTCTATAATTCCTTGGTAGCAAGTATATTATAAACACATTAATTGATTGAGAACTATTCTCATTATTAATGCTATCATGATGACTCTTATCATACAATAATAATATGCCGTATTAGCTTTAGCCTCTAAGTAATAATGACATAGCTCCTTTGGGAGGTTAACATTACACTTTGTCTAGTGTACACCATTATCTAGAATCATGTGTAGCCACATTTCATCTCCCTTATCATGTTTAAACTTGTAGTAACATGGAACAAAACACCCTTCTTTGGGATCGCAAGGCATATACGCCAAGACGAGATGATTGTCCACACTACTTTAAATAGGTTAGTTCAATCTTGTAGTACTATGAAGTAAACACCATCCTTTGGGATTGCAAGACATATACGCCAAGACAAGGTGCTTACCCACACTACTATAAACTGATAATGGAGGCCATGAGATGCAACTCTTGTATCTCTCTCCCAATAGATATCTTTAATTAAAGGCTTTTATGATCAAGAACCATATTAATGCTAGAAACCCTTGAAAACATAATCCTAATCTCATTCGGAATGAATTTCATTAAATGAATACTTTAATCCTAGCATTAATATATATATATATATATATAATCTAATATAAACCCATATTACACTATAAACCCATATTGCATTATATATAATATAATATATGGATTATTACATGTAATATATGATTATTACATTATATATAATATACGGATTCAATATGAAATGAAGAACTTGAATCCTTAATGCATGCGAATTCTTGATACATATAATAGCATGACACGACATTTGATGCAATATATAAATGAAAGCATGTTAATGGCAGATGGAATTTGCCACATGGGTCCATGAAATCATGCAACAAGTCAAGCCAATATATACATCCAAATCCAACCGGTGCAATTTCAAAGTGCACGCATATGACAGTTATTTCAATAACTATATCCAAACAACAATTCATCTAGAAGTTTATGACCAAGGATATATATATATATATATATATGCGCTAAGCCATATATATCATCTAGAAGTTTACATTCAGTGCACACTAATAACATAGAAAGCAAACTGTGCAAGCTATTTAGCCGAATGGTCTTAAATCATTGTTATATAACAAGGATTCAAATAAATCCTTTAAGATAACAAAATGCAACCGTGGGCCAATATAAATCCTTTTGAAGACGGAATTCCATATTAAAAGCAATTCACTTCACATCAACGGAAAGTCAATCTCCAAAAATAAATTATGAAATCAAAAATCCTATAAACATGATTATATAGAACAATCACAATAGATTCAAGAATCCCATAACACAAAGAAAATGATATTCTTTGATTCTAAAATTCAATCATATGTTATACAAGCATGAGATGAAAACCTGGCTCTGATACCAATTGTTGGTAAATCTGTTTTTGTATCACATACAAAATACACAGCGGAAGCAACAAACAAGGATCTATTTCATTCATGATTGATAACTTGCACTATATAAATTTCAGAATTTAAGAACAAGATAGCGTACCTTGGTGCGATGAAATTCAAAACAAAAGATTATAAGTACTTGAGAATATTTTTAATCTTCACTCAAATTCCACTTTACGCCCAAGAAGTGTGGTCTCTCAACCAGTTTCCAAGGGAGAATAATTGAGTGGCTTCACTCACATATACACACCACTTTACAATGGTGTCTCTCTTTTTCTCTAATGAAAAAATTCTGTATGTTTCTCCCTTTTATAACTAACTGATTATCCAATTAGGCTGGCTTATTGGGCCTTTCCAATTGGGCTTTAGTGTGTGGCTTAGAGTAGGACCAAAATGGACCAATAAGGCACTAGCTCCAATGGGCCTTGGGCTTTTCTGTCAACTCTTGACAAGTCCAAAACTACCATTAATTATATTTAATACCACTTGCACTCTAGGCCTTATTAATTAATTATATCCCAAGACTTTATTATTCATGCAACTCCTTCATAAAATATTCGTAGTAATACAAAGTCATGAATGTAGACTGTCACTATATAAATTACTACATCTTAATCCTTGAGTACCCGGTTTAATCATTTTAAGTTATTCATTATATATTATGAAATCCAATTTCATAAATATATACTTTAGTAATTTCTTACCAAAGTGGTTAGGCCTAACTCTCTGAATAACTAAACCTATTAAACTTATCTCAAGGGAATATTTTATATCTCCGTTAAGAGACTATGAATTCCATCTTGAGAATATATGTTCCATCAACACTAAATGTGATTGCCCAACATATTGAGGTTTTGACCTTTACTTTAGATCTCACTCCTGATATATCAAAACAATTTATACTTCATGATCAGGTCCATTATTCTCTCTGGATTAATAGTTCATGCAAATATAAGTCGTGAGATTTATTATTTAGCTGACAGTTGTTAGGAGAATAATAAATCTCACAACGGTCCAATTCAGTATGTCTTAACTCTTAAAACATATTGACACATCAACTAGAAGTCTCCACTTACATGATCAAGACAAATCATCTTAGTTGATATGTTATAGTTTTCGCAGATGAAATGCCCAATTTCATCACCGACTACGAACTAAAATTCTGAGTTTACAAAGAACTTGTGACTTATATCTTCTATGACTAAATCACATACTATGCATCTCATGGACTAAATGATAATGTCCGAATATTCATGTTACCATTATTTTAGGTAATAATAAAACAACTTTATTAATTACAATATTAAGTCATACATCATGTCATACATAATGTCATACATAATATCATACATAGTATCATACAATAGGATTTAAGGGCACTAATCCCAACAATAGTCTCAGTACCATCAAGTTCAAAACCATCCACTCCAATTCATGACACTCGACAGGTACAAAGTGAGTTTAGTCCTCCTTCTAAACAGAAAGGTACCACCATATCTCTAGTTAAAGATCCATCCTCTAGAGTGAGATTGAATCATCCTCCCACAAATATATTGGGTAGTCTGAATGATAACATGAGATTGAGATCAAAAGCCTTGAATGTGATTACTCACTCATGTTATCTGTCCCAATTTGAACCGAAGAAAGTGGATGAAGCATTTCAAGATTGTAAGGTTGAAATTTATCAACCATCTTGCTGGCTTTATTCCATGCCAATTTTCTTGTAATTTAAGCACATAGTAATCCTGTATTTAGATGGGATTATTGTAAGGGTAGTGTGTGAGAAGATGTGAAGAAAAGCTCAAGTATATGCAAGAAAGCAGAGTTTCGCGGCTAGGACTTGCGACTGGCAAGCCGCCAACTGCAGGCACGTGAGATGCACACATGGGGAGCTGAAGGGTCGCGCCAGCTGTTGCACTATAGGACACAAGTCCCAGGCTGGCCAGGCTGTTATGTCGCGACTTGGACAAGCCCCGAGATAAAGCTGCCAATCAGCCCTGTTTGGTAAAAACTGTCTCTTCGTATTCCAAACACACACCACTATATATTGACCCTTATACCTACTAAATGGAGAGAGCTTCCAGAGAGAATTTTGTGAGAGAAACCTTAGAGAAAAACAAGATTGCCTCATCTCCAATCTTTACCTTAGAGACTCTACAAATTCCTCTATTCTCTTCCTCTCCATTGTCACATCCTTGAGAGGTCATTGACCAAATCCTTATCTCACCACACCTACGTCTGTAAGAAGGTTCATTTGGTGCTAAGGGAAGCAGTTTGGAAGGAACCAATATACATTGGATGATGCTATGGTCTAGTTGCGGAATCTGGGAAGCTAAAGAAGAAATAGGTTCGGCGTAACCTCGTTGGAGCAAGAAGCTTGGAGGGTTTAGGTACTTGGGTAGATTAGGCTTGGAGGGTCTTCTGCTGTTTATGTATCCCAACTACATTCTTTAGTGGATTATTTGACCGTTTGGAGGGCGGCGGAAAGGTTTTACGCCAAGGACTTTGGTTTCCTCTTCAATAACATATCGTGTGTTGTTCGTGTGTTTGCATCTTCCTTCCCTTTATCTTTGTCTTGTATTTATTGCTATGGATGTGTTTATATTTGGCATAGATTAGTTATCAATTCTGTGATTAACTTATGTTCATGTTCCGCACATTAATTGTTTGATTATAAGCTTGAATTGATATTTTATTATTTGGGGTCTAAACATTCAAGGGTGTTTTAGACACATATTGAACTTTAAATTGGTGTTAGAGCAAGTACACTTGTTGTGGTTTTAATACCTGAGTGTGGTCCTTGACCCCTTGTTGAGATGGATAGGTTTCAATCTTTAAATGTTCCACCATTTTTTGATGGTAACAATTATGCCTTCTGGAAAGTTAGAATGAGAGCATTTCTATGCTCTGTTGATGACACCATGTGGGATGTAGTTGAAATAGGTTGGACCAGGCTGGAGGCTGAAAAATCCACCGGGGATAAGGCAGCTGTTGCGGCAGCCAATGCTAACAGTAAAGCTTTAAATGCTATCTTTTGTGGTGTCTCCTGATAAATTTCACAAGATCTCTCATATGACCGTAGCCAAAGAGGCTTGGGAGATTTTGGAGACTACATATGAAGGTACTAAGAAGGTGAGGGACATAAAGCTCCAAATGCTTACCACCAAGTTTGAAGAGCTCAAGATGGGTGAAGATGAATCATTTGATTCATTCTATGGGAAGCTCAACGAAATTGTCATTGCTAAGCTCAATCTTGGTGAGAAGATTGAAGATACTAAGGTGGTGAGAAAAATCTTGAGGACCTTGCCTAAAAGCTTTAAAGCAAAAGTCACAGCCATATAAGAGAGTAAAGACCTAGATGAGATCAAAATTCAGGAGCTGATTGGGTCTCTCCAAACATATGGGCTTGGATTGTCTTCCCACAAGACAAGTAAATCGCATACTCTTAAAACCATCACCGAAAGAATGGATGATCCTTCCGAAGAAGATGGAGTGGAGAAAGAAGTAGCATATCTTGTGAAAAACTTCCGCAAATTTCTAAAGATGAAGAACAGTGGGAAACCATTCAACAGAGGAAAATTTTCATCTTCAAGAGGTGATAGAAAAGAGCTTATGAGGAAAGAAGGGAAGGATTTTCAATCTCCTTCAGACGTTGTGTGTTTTGAATGCAATGGCCATGGGCATCTCAAGAAAGAGTGTCCAAATTTCTTAAGAGGGAAAGGCAAGGCGTATGCCACAACGCTAAGTGATATAGACTCTTCGAGTTATGATTCTAAAGAGAGTTGTGACGGAGAAGGAAACTACTCCGCATTTATGACCATTGCACATGTGGAGTCATCAGATGATTTGGGTTCTCTTGTGAAGGAACTTGGCGAATATTCTGATTTAGAGTCCATTGGGATTGTTGAAGAATCAGAGGCTGAAGAAGAAGAAGATACATCTAGTCTTCAAAAGAATTACGCCTTACTTCTTGAGAAATTAGGTAAATATACAAAGGTGGCAAAGGCGGCTGTGAAGAAGATGAAGAGAGCTGAGGAAGACTACAAAAGTCTGCTGGTAAGATACAAGGAGGCAAAGTGTGAGATTAAAGCAATTAATGGTGAGCTATCAGAAGCTTACACAAAAGTGAGGTTTCTTGAGCAAGAGGTAGTGTAAGCTTATGCCAAGGTAGATAGAGTCTCCTCCAGGAAACTGGACAAATTTATTTCATCTTAGAAACATGCCTCAGACAAGTCCGGTTTAGGATACACCAGAGGAAGTAGCTCGTCAGCCAAGGTCACCAAAGAAGTGAAGTTTGTGACGGCTAAGGAGATGACTGTGGATAGGTCCAGTCCTGAGAAAATTAAGGCTGAGAAGAAGAAGAATGCGGCTAATCAACGGGTGTTAAATAAGTCCCGTAATCAATCAGAATCTAGATATGGAGCTAGAGGGAGATCAGTTCCAAGATCACAACAGGGTTCGAGAACAGAATATGTTTGTCACTATTGCAGATTACAAGGATAGACCAGACCTAACTGTCAAAAGCCGAGTGCAGACAACAATGCAAGTGCCCCTCGGTTACAAGGAAGAAGAAATGACACGAGGTCTTGGGGTGGTGAGCAACCAAGAAGTCAAATCTGTGATCCAGGAATGATGGACGTGATGAAGATGATCGGTGCCTTCATCAATTGTCTGGAAAGCTTCACACGAAGGTTTGACAGTCTCAACTCTCGTACCCGATCCGTCAAGGATATCACCCCAAATGCACGTGACGTGTGGGTGACAAAGGGTACTCATGCATAAGCATTACAACATGTCCATGCATCAATACTTTCCATGTTTGTGAATATGCTTGGTTGTGTGCTTCTTACCAGTATTTTTTTTTGTGTGTGTTTTGTCTTTGGTTCAAATGTTTTTACATTTTTGTTATGTTTTTGATCAATCTTTTACTGCTTTTGTGTCAAAAATCCAAAAACACATAAAAAGTAGAAAATCCAAAAGTTTGATCGGCTTTGTTGAGTTTTGTCTCAAAGCATGTTTTGCCTTGTACCTTTGTACTAATGGCTTTATGCATTTAACAAGCTTAGTTTGTCTCTCATGCACTCATATCATTATAGAAGAAATTCTGAAATCTATGTGACTGTCGTAAATAGATCTTCAACCTTGTCATGAATAATTAGTGATGGTTTTGTTGATCTTGAGACATGCATAGACTCATGCCTATATATCTTCTCACTTTTTATTTTTATGCTTAAAAGAGCTCTCTAAATTTAAATCTCCAAATGAAAAGAGATATAGAGCTGCAAAAACTTGTCGCACATGCTAGTATTCGACTAGGAAAAAGGGAAAGTAACCAAAATAAAATGTTTGATGCCCAAAAAGCCAAAGGCTAACTCATCTATTGAAATATCAAAAACTTCAGGCATCTATCTCAAAAAGAGATTTTCTTTGCTCAAAAAGTGCAAATGATATGTTGAATATGGAGCCAAATGAAAAGCTTCAAAGAATTGTTATCAAGTGCTTGTGGGAGGTCATATATGCATGTTTCTATAATTGAAGTAGGTCATATTATCTAGTGCTAGTTGTGTATGCCTTGATTGAATTGATCATTGAAGCTTCACATTAGACTAAGGACTATCTCATTTTTGATATCCACACACAACACACAAGTCTATGTTCAATGAATGTCATATTCATTTGTGTGATTGTACTTGATTAAATGTGTTTTCACAAGCTCAATCTCTGTTAATCAAACACAAAAAGATTTTTAATTGTTTTAGTTTGTTTTTGGAAAGTATTTTATTTTACAAAAATGTCAAAATTTTCAAAAATAGTGTTGCCTTGTTTTGGCAACTCAGTCGCGGGTAGGTCCAGTCGCATGCTCCAGTCGCGAAGCTCACTCCAAGAGTTTTCGCGAGTCACTAGCGAGTCAAGGCTGTTTTGTGGTTTTCGCGGCTTAGTGTGGCGACTTGTTCGCAGGTGGAAGGTCTAGTCGTGAGAGGTACACAGAGATTTTCGCGGCTTCCCTAGTGACTATCTCGCGGGTAGACCTTCCAGTCGCGAAAAACACTTGGAAGATTTTTCAAAAATCTTGCTTCATAGTGTTTCGCAGCTTACCTTGGCGACTTGATCTAGTCACGAAAAACGCGTGTTTTGCGTTTTATGGACAGTTTAAAAATTTTTTTTTTCAATTTTTCCCTCGAATATCAGTGACTGTTCATTGTCTTCTTCATTTCTCTCTCTCAAACACTTCGAGTCTCACTGAAAAAGATTCCATTTTTGCATCATGTCTTTATTAAACACCAAGAAAAATGTATGGGTTTTACTTCCTTTGCTTCATTCTTACTGTTTTGATCTTTAGTTTCTTGATTTGAATGTTGCATCTGTGCTCTGCAATATATTGTGTTCTAACATGGGTTTGCTTAAAATGTTGAGAATGGCTTTGTATAGTGTTTCTGTTTTGTTGAACATTTATTGGGTTTGAACTTTGTTTGAGGATTTATGAATGTTGTGTTTTGTTGTTCCTGTCCTACCCTTACTTTGGTTCTTAATATATGTGTGCACTTTCATGTTTCTATCTTTTGAGAGACTGTGCTATTTACTGTGGATCATGAATGTGTTGCTCCATTCATATCTTGTTCCAGGCATTTTCATCATTTGTGTCTTTGTGTTACACATTGCCCTATTGTCTCTAAGTTGTTACTGTTGTTTTGATTTTGTGAAGTCTCTTGTCACACTAAAACTAATCACTCTGATGTTTGCTTTTGGTGGTATTGTATTTTGGTTCTTTTTTGTGTGTCAACTTTGTTGCAGATAACTCGTTGTTCATCCAGAGGGAAAGGCATTGTAATTGATGAACTGTCAACTTCGGTTGCTAAACAGACTCAATTATCGTCTAAGTCATACAAGGACTCTACCATTGAGAGATTTAGGACTCCCACTGACTCAAAGACCTACACAGACATCTTCAAAGAGTCTTCTCCCATTGTGGAAAGAGTTGTGAAGTTTGACACACTAGAGACAACATCTATCTGTAAGATTTTTGAAGAAAGAGATTGGGCTGATCTATTTGGAAATTTTGAGGATCCATCTGAAGAATTGGTCAAGGAATTCTTTTCAAATACCAGATACACAGGAGTCGAGTTGAAATGCTGGGTACGAGGAAAAGAATTTTCCATAAATGCAAACTACATTACTAAAGTTCTTCACATCACCAGACCAAAAGATGTCGATCAAACTCCATACGATGACTAGGAACTTCAGGCACAAGACATCCTTCATGTTCTTGGGAATGAACGTGAAGTGGGAAGCACAGGATCATCTATAAGCACTGCATTGTTTTCACCTGAACTGACAACTTTAAAGCTGATCATGTTCTCCAATCTCTACCGACTATCAAATACTACCTTCACCAATCTTGGAAGGGCTAAATTCCTGTGTGACCTCATTACTGGTGCACCGATTGACATCTGTGCTCATATATTCCAAATCATTGGGAAAATATCGGCTCGTTCAGCAACACGAACAATTCTTCCATTCTGCAGTCTAGTCTTGAAAATTATTCTTAGTGAAGGTGTTAGTCCTTCATCAGATGAGAGACTTCTACCTCGTCCTCGACCAATATCTCAGTACTCTCTCCAAGCAAGCAAAAGTCACTCCTCTAAGAAACCTAAGAGTGAGCCATACACACATGCATCTCCAACTGCTCAGGCTACAACTACTCCTGTTCAATCATCTGGGACTCTATCTGTTCCTCTTAGATTTCAAATGCCCAAGCAAAGTTACTTCATTGAGAATGTGTTTCATCAGATTTCTGATCTAGAACAGCTTCTCAACTCCTTTCACGATCAAACTTAGATGCGACTCACAACTATCGAGACTCAACTAGATGCTATACAACAAAAACTTAACGATAGCTTTTAGCTATTCCTGACAAAAAGGGGGAGATGCACATAGAAAGGGGGAGACAGATAGGGAAATAGAAAGCATAGTGAAAGAGGGAGATTTCTTTATCACTTGATGTTTTGTGCATAGCTTTGATTATTTTTTGGCTTTCAGCTGTTTTTACTAATTTAAAACTCTGTGGTGTTAGTTGTTTATTTGGATTAAACTCATATCTCTTGAATGTTTTTAACACTTTGGTATTGATGATGTTATTTAGTTAAGTCAGCATATGTTTTGTTTTATTTTTTGTTTTGCACCCATGTTGCTTATGTAAGCTTTAAGGGTTTGATTATGCACACTTGTAGGCCTTTGTGGTTTGGGTCATGCTTTATGTAGCCTTTGTGCTTTGTTAAATTAGTACTTCAAACCTAATGCTATGCATTCATTTTTAAGTACTGTCACTCTTGTGCCCTTGTAGGATTTTTCCTAGATGCACATACTTCTTGTATTGTGCATTGGTTGAGTGTTGGTCATTCAAGTGATTTGCCTTGTGTTTGTCATCTTAAATGTCCAGATGTTCATTCCAAGTGTGAATGAGCATTATGATCACTTGGTTATAGTGATTGCATGTTTTGGTCTTGCCATGGTTTATTGCTTTATTCCATTGTGCTTGATCGCATTGTGCTTGTTCCATTTGCTTTACAAGTTTTCTACATACAATGACCTTATCGTGTTGTTGTGTTTCAGAAGTTACTTCTTATGGTTCTAAAGCTCCACAGATTCTACAATTAGGTGTGAGTGAGTTTTTCAATTGTTCCCAACTCACGTGTTAAGCTCCACAGACTCGTGACTGGCAAGCCGCCAACTGCAGGCACGTGAGATGCACACATAGGAAGTTGAAGGATTGCGCCAGCTATCGCACTACAGGACAAAAGTCCCAAGCTGGCCAGGCCGTTACGTCACGACTTGAACTCGCGACATGGACAAGCCGCGAGGTCAAGTCGCCAATCAGCCTTGTTTGGCAAAAACTATCTCTTCATATTCCAAACACACACCACTAGATATAGACCCTTATACCCACTAAATGGAGAGAGCTTCCAAAGAGAATTTTGTGAGAGAAACCCTAGAGAAAAACAAGATTGCGTCATCCCCAATCTTTACCTTAGAGACTCTACAAATACCTCTACTCTCTTCCTCTCCATTGTCCCATCCTTGAGAGGTCATTGACCAAATCCTTATCTCACCACACCTACGTTTGTGAGAAGGTTCATTTGGTGCTGGGGAAGCAGTTTAGAAGGAACCAATATACATTGGTTGATCTAGTAGCGGAATCCGGAAAGCTGAAGAAGACATAGGTTCGGCGTAACCTCGTTGGAGTAAGAAGCTTGGAGGGCTTAGGTACTTGGGTAGATTAGGCTTGGAGGGTCTTTTGTAGTTCATGTATCCCAACTACATTTTTTAGTGGATTATTTGACCACTTGGAGGGCGATGGAGAGGTTTTACGCGGAAGACTTTGGTTTCCTCTTCAATAACACATCGTGTGTTGTCCGTGTGTTTGCATCTTCCTTCTCTTTATCTTTGCCTTATATTTACTACTGTGGATGTGTTTATATTTGGCATAGATTAGTTATCAATTCTGTGATTCGCTTATGTTCATGTTCCACACATTAATTGTTTGATTATAAGCTTGAATTGATATTTTATTATTTGGAGTCTAAACATTCAAGGGTGTTTTACACACATATTAAACTTTCAAAGATGCTGACTGGGTAAATTCCATGCATGAAGAACTTCATCAATTTGTTCGAAATGATGTGTGGGAATTAGTTCCTAGACCGAAGAGTGTAAATGTGATTGGAACTAAATGGATCTTTAAGAATAAGTCAGATGAACATGGCACTGTGATCAGAAACAAATCAAGACTTGTTGCACAAGGGTACACACAAGTAGAAGGAATTGATTTTGGTGAGACTTTTGCACTAGTAGCAAGGTTAGAATCCATTCGGATACTGTTGGCCATAGCAAGTTATCTAAACTTCAAGTTGTATCAAATGGATGTCAAGAGTGCTTTCTTGAATGGAATGCTACAAGAAGAGGTATATGTTGAACAACCTAAGGGTTTTGTTGATCCTCATAGACCGGATGATGTCTACAAGTTGAAGAGAGCCCTCTATGGTTTGAAACAAGCTCCTAGGGCTAAGTATGACAAATTGATTGCATATATCACTGAGTATGGATTCAAAAGGGGATCTGTAGATACAACTCTCTTCATAAGAAAGGATAAGACTGGTTTTGTTGTAGCTCAAATTTATGTTGATGACATTGTTTTTGGTGCTACTAATGATTCTCTTGCTCATTCTTTTGCAGATGAAATGAAAACGATGTTTGAAATGAGCATGGTTGGTGAACTGACTTACTTTTTGGGATTGCAGGTAAAGCAAACGGAGTCAGGAATCTACATCAATCAAGCTAAATATGCAAGAAATCTAGTCAAAAGATTTGGACTGGACAAGGTTGCTCATGCTAGAACACCGATGGTTGCTAATGCAAAATTAACAATTGATCATTCAGGTGAGTCTGTTGATGTTACTTTGTATAGAAGCATGATTGGATGTCTTTTGTATTTGACTGCTAGTCGGCCTGATATCTCTTTTAGTGTTAGTGTCGGCTCTAGATTTCAGTTTAATCCTAAGGTTTCTCATTTAAATGCTGTTAAGAGAATTATAAAGTATGTGAGTGGAACTTGTGATTATGGATTATTTTATAGCAAAGAGTCTAATTTGTCTCTTGTTAGTTTTTCTAATTTTGATTGGGCTAGGAATGCTGATGACAAAAAAAGCACCACTGGGTGTGTTTTTATGTTGGAGCCAATCTTGTGGGGATGAGTAAGAAGCAAAATTCTGTTTCTTTATCCATTGCTAAGGCAGAATATATTACTGCTGGGAGTTGTTGTTTTCAGCTCCTTTGGATGAAAAAGCTTTTAAGTGATTATGGGATTCCTCGAGACACCATGGTTGTCTATTGCGATAATTCTAGTGCTATAGATATATTTAAGAATCATGTTCAGCATTTTAAGACCAAACACATTGAACTTAGATATCACTTCATTAGGGATTTAGTTGAAAAGAAAATTGTTGTTCTTGAGTATATCCCTATTGAATGTCAAAACGCTGACATCTTCACCAAGTCTCTTGAAGGAAGTAAGTTTGAGACACTTTGTCAAGTAATTGGTGTGCTTCGGTGTCCCTAGTCTCTTTTGGCTTTCTTGGTCTTTGTGTTTCATTGCTCTATTTTTTTTTTTTTTTTTGTTTGTTTCTAGGATTTGCATTGCATAACATTCATGCATTTCATTCTAGGATTTATTTGTTTTCTCTTTTAAAGTAAAAAAATAAATAATAATAATAAAAAAAGAAGGAAAGCAAATTGTGTTTGGCATTATTTTCTTGGTTTTTGAAAACAAAGTTGGTCAATCTATTTACTCATAACATGTCTTGTGTACCTTGTTTAGCTTTGATGAGCTTATCTATCGCACTTTACTAGTTGAAGCTTTGTAGTGCATGTTGTGTGGGAAAGATGTTTATGGTGTTTATCACTTTGTCTTAATCTTGAAGTCATATGTTATTTGACTGTCGGACTTGATCCTTTTGAGAAAGGCATAAATAACTATCTCACCACTATTCATTAGCCAATCATGAACACCTTAGCGCATATCATAAGATTTTGTGCTCGAGAAAGTGTAGCATATGCACAAAAAGAACATAAGGTGTAGCCTCGGTTTAATTGCTTAATGCTTAAAATTGGTGTGTACTATTAGGCTTGATGCCAATTCACATAATTAAAACTGGTGTGTACTATTAGGCTTGATGCCAAATCACATAACTAAAATCTGTGTGTACATTATGAGGTAAAATTCAAGAAACTTACATGATTGCAAGCTTATGTTCTAGGAGATGTGAAAGTTATATGATGTAACTCTTTAGGTGATAGTCTCTTTTGAATTCTATGTGATGGATTTTGTAGACTTTGTGATTGATTGCTATTCACATATCACCTCACATGTATCTCAAGTTTTTGCTAGTTGCACACACTACACAAGCTATTCTTTGCTAAACACTGTACATGTTATTGTGTGTGTTTTTGGTTTAACCAACCAAGTTTGAAAAATACCTTGAGATTTATGCTTAACTGCTTTGTTGCTTTAGAATTTAAAGGGAGAATGGCAGAATTTTTCTTTGAAAATCTGGGCTTAAAAATTGGGTTTTTGAAAAAGTATTTCATCTCATACTCATGCATTTTGTTCAACAATTTTAATGCTTTGAGGAGTTTGTGTGAAAAATGTGTTTATTCTTTTTCAAAACTGTGTTTTTTTTTTTTTTTTTTTAATTTTGTGAGCCTCTACCTATTTCGATCGATCCATTCTGTTTTTCGGTTGATTGAAAATGTGTTTAAAATCCTTTTAAAAGTCTCGGGTTGATTCGATCGATCGAATGTAATTTTCGATCAATCGAATATCGCGAATCAGGTTTTTGAAATATCAGACTTTGACTTTTCAAAAAGTTTCAAACCTTTTTCTTTCTCTCTCCGACTCGGCAAGGCTAAAGCTTCTTTTTTTTTTCTTTTTTTTTTTGTCGTTTTTCTCCGAATCTTTTGCAAGGTTTTTGTCTTCTAAGGCCGGTATGTCCATTTTACCCCTCCTTTGTCTTTTATTTTCAAGTTTCATGCATTTTTCATGCATTATTCATTGAGAGGTTCGAACCTATTGTTTTTGGGGGATTTTCATGATTCAACCCTTTTTAAGAGAAATTGATCATTGGGTTTTTGTTGTGATATGATATAAACTTGTTGTTGATGGTTTAATTTGATGAATTTTGTGATTTGTGAAAAATTGAAAATCTAGGGTTTGAAATTGATCCGAATTGGGGATTTTGTCCAATTGGGTTAAATTTGATGAAATTGGCTTGTTGTTTTGATGAAATTGATCATTCTAATCTATTTTCTAGCATGTGTGATGATCAATTAGTCAAATATTTTTTTAAATCTTAACAAGTGGTTTTCAATTTTGGGGTTTTTAATTAAAAACTTTACGCTCAAGCAAATTTTTGTGAAATTAAACTTAAATTGAACTTAGTTTACTGCATTAGAACATGCATCGTGACATTGAAATTGTTCATGCATCATATAGATTTTTGTTCTATCTTTTTTGTGCTAACTTGTAGTCTGCCCCTGGTTTGTGTTCTTTTTGTGTTCTTTTGGTTCTACCTTTATGTCTTTGTCCTTTCCTTAGCACTATGCCTAGGAAGACTAGGGCTCATAGGTCTGTTCCCCACCTTCTTTTGACCATGACAGGTTTCGGAGTGAGAAAAACCAAGAGATTTTGAGAAACTGAACCTTAAGAGAAAGATATGGGCTGAGCGTTCTGTTCTTTTAGATGAGTTTGATCCTGCCACTAGGGCAAATTTTGAGCGTTGGGGTTGGTTATCTCTGTTTAATATTTCTGATCCTCCTCCTCCAACTATCCTGATTAGAGAGTTCTTTTCGAACATCTCTATCCGCATCTATGATTCCAACACTTTGGGAAAGCGTTAGATACGAGGTGTAGATTACACCATTACTCCTGCTGTAGTGGCTGATGCTCTAGGGGTACGTTTTCTCCAACACCCTGTCTACCCTTATGATGAGTCTCCTCTTTTGAGTGATGTCATGTCTTACATCACTGGGTCTTCTATCCAGTGAGATTATGATCCTCGGATCACCACTGCTGAGCTATCTAAGTTGCACTATCTCCTCTTTAGGATACCTTGTCACTCTATTTAACCCATTTCTTATCTTCACACCATTCCTCTCGAGCAGTGTGTCTTTTGTATGCTCTTGTTTCTGATGCTCCTATCAATTTTCCTCATTTGTCCCTTCGTTCTTTGAACAAAGTTTATAGGAGTTCATCTTCCTCTCATGCTCTTGTCCATCATATTTTTATTCATAGGATTTTGTTATATCTTGATCTTGGTGGTTTCCCTTCTTCTGAGCCCATACATGTTACTACTCCCATAGGTGCGTCTTTTCTTAGACAAAGGGCTGCTCATCTTCGAGTTGGCTCTAAACACCCTAGGTCTGAGCCTTCTGGTAGCGCACCTTCTCCTTCTTCTTCTACAGGTCCTGCTGGTGAGGATGTTCCTAATCCTATTGGTGATGCTGCTGCAGCTAATGTTCTTCCACCTCCTTCGGATGACTTTGATATACATCATACCTTGGAGATTGTCATGACTGTTCAGGTGGCTCATGGTCATATTTTGGTGGACTTGCTTGATGAGATTCGTGCTTTGCGAGCCGACTTAGTGCATCTTCCTTCACCCTCACCACCTTCTTTTGATGTTGGCATTTGATTGTCCTTTGGCATTCCGTCACAAAAAGGGGGAGTAGAGTTTTGATACAGTAGAGGAGTTTTTGTATTTAGGGAGAGTATTTCTTTTGTTTTACGGAACTAGTGGAGATATTAGATTGTATCTAGGTGCTTCACTTTGTATATCATTTTTTTTAGGGCTATTCATGATAGGGGGAGTTACATTGTTTTTGATATACATGATTCTTGTTTCTTGTGTTCACCGCTTATTGATTTATATTTATGAGTTATTCATTGATATATGTCTTTATTATGTGTTGTGTGGACCATATAAGAATGTCATATTTGTTTATTTTGCTGTTTTCTGTTACATGTGCGTTTATGCGTTTGTTGAGTGATTCAGGAATATACAGGTTGATTCAATTGAGCTGCTATCTACACTTGCAACTGATGGATAGTAGTTAGGATTGAATTTGTATTTAAGAGCATTATTTTTGTAAAGGGCTTTTATTTGTAAACTTTGAGCTTTTAAGTTGTGTTTTGTCATGGATTGCCAAAGGGGGATTTGTTAGGTTCTAAAGATTTAGGATTTGATGTATTTAGAACTCTAATGTGTAATGTTGGCAAACCATGATCAAAACAATATGTTTAGTCTTGTTTAGGCTTGCTCAAAGTTGTTTAATTTATGTAAAGTTGGAATCGAGAGGCTGCAGATGTATTGGTGCATTTCGGCCTGGATTGATCAATCAAAAGTTAGACTCAATCGATCGAAAGTCAGCTAGAATGTTTTTCTGCAGAATTTTCCAACTCAGCCCTATCTCATTAAATGTTTTGGGTTTTTTTGTTTTTGCCTTAGGTATAAAAACAAAACCCTAGCCATATTTTAGAGAGTTACTCTGGTTGTATTGTTACTCATACTTTACGGTTTGTGTGAATCCCTTGTGAGATCATTGAGAAGCTTTCCTTCACACAAACTTAGGGTTTTCAAGGTAGAGATTACTTCAACATCTTGATGATCAACTCAGTTGCTGCCATTAGAGTTTAAAGAATAACAAGCGTGGATGCTTGTATCTTTTAGAGAATCAAGGAAAGAAGGAGTCTGTAGATACGGAGCTTGCACGTGGTCGTGTCAGTAAGTTCTACTGGTAGGTAGCATTAGGAAGTCAAGCGGAGAGCTTGTAAGTCCTTTCGTATGAACTTCGATTCTTTCAAGATAGTGGATTCAAGTTTACCTTGAGGATAGCTAGGTCAAATCCTCCCCAGGTTTTTACCATGTGGTTTCTTGGGTCATCATATCTTGTGTTATTTACTTTTCCGCTGCTTTATATTCTTGATATGATTGTTTGATTGTGATAACCTAGATTTGCATAATTTGACTATGTTAATCACTTGGCTAATTAACAAGGTTAATCTTGTTGGTTTATGGGGTCTAAAACCATTCAAAGATGTTGGATGATAGTTCTCCTTCATAGCTTGTGTGATTTGGTTTGAAGAATAGCTACTGGCTTAGGAGTAAGGATGCCTTGAGAATTAACTGAAGGTAAGAAAGGAACAGAAACATTGTGCTGCCCTAACTTGGCCATTAAACAGGAGACATGAAACACTAGGAGGATTTAGGGATATCCAACTTATAAGCCACCTTACCAATCCTCTCAAGATTCTAAAAAGGACCAAGGAATTAAGGAGAGAGCTTATGAGATGCTATGAAAGCTACTGGCTACTGCTTATAGGGCTGTAATCTAAGGTACACCCAATCACCAACATTTAAGACCCTCTCAGTCCTATGGAGATCACAGTGTTGATTCATTCGAGCTTGTGTAGTCACCAAATTTTGCTTAAGCAATGCCAGAATATTTTGTCTAGACTATAAAAGGGAATCCATAGTGCTTGGGTAGTGCCAAGTATATAGTCCAACAAATGAGGGGGAGGAAAACCATATACAGCCTCATATGGAGTCAATTTGGTAGTCTAACCACTCAATAGGCCTATCAGTAGAAAATGATGTCAAATAATGCTCCAAACACTTATTCACCACCTTAGTCTGCCCCAGCTTGGGGGTGATATGCTGAAGATATAGCAAGTTGAACACTTTGGAGTTTGAACAACTCAACCCAAAATTTGGTAGAAACAATGGAAGCAGGCATGCCATTCAATTTTAGGACATTTTGAGCAAACAAAGTAGCTACCTTAGAAATAGAATAGGGATGGGATAAGCCAATGAAATGAAAATATTTGGTAAGCCGGTCAACAACCACCATGACTATATCCAGTTGGTAACCCACTGACAAAATATTTGGTAACCCACTGACAAAATCCATACTAACTGCAAACCATGGCTTATCAGGAATTGGCAAAGGTTGTAACAACCCAGTTGGGATACAAGGCGCATGTTTCATTTGTTGGCAAACTCCATACTCCCTAATATGCTACTTCAAGTCTGATTTCATTCCCACTTAAAAGAAATCTTGATTTAATCTATGGAAAGATTTAAGGAAGCCAGAGTGACCTCTTAAGGGACTGTCATGGACCTAGTGAAGAACCTTAGGCTTTAGATTGCAATTTGGACCTAAATAGATTCATCCCTTATACAAAATCAACCCATTATACAAAGAAAAGAGTCTGGAACATGTGTAACTAGATTGTAGTTGTTGTAATAAATGTTGCACCTCAGTTGAAAGTTGATAACTAGCTTTGAGTTCCTCAATCTAAGAAGGGCATGGAAATGGAATCAAGAACAATGATGAAGAACTAGCAAAAGGGTCTGAAGATGGATCCACAGAGACAGGTTCTGCTCTCCTAGACAAGGCATCAGCTACCTTGTTCTTATAAACCTGTTTATACTCAACCACAAACAAATAGCCCAACAGTTTAGTCAACCATTTTTGTTAAGCAAGAGTAGCAATTCTCCACTCCAAAATGTACTTCAAACTCTGCTGATTAGTCTTTATAATGAAGGGTCTACCTAAAAGAAAAGGTTTCCATTTATGAACTACTGTGACTAATGCTAAGAGTTCTTTCTCATAAGTAGACAATTGCAAAGCCCTACCTTTGAGAAGCTGACTATGGAAAGCAATTGGTTTGTGATTTTACATCAAAATAGCCCCTAAGCTCGATCCTGATGCATCACACTCAATGGTGAATGGTTGATTAAAGTCAGGCAAAGCTAGAATAGGTGGTTGACTAACGGCAGCTTTGAGTTGCTGGAAAGCCATCTCAGCATAAGTAGGCCAGCTGAAGGAATTCTTCTTCAGCAATGCAGTGAGTGGAGCAGCTATCTGACCATAATTTTGGATAAATTTCTTGTAATAACCAGTTAAATCCAAAAATCTCTGTAACTCTTTGACAAAAGTAGGGGATGTCCAAGCCATCATTGTTGCAGTCTTTTTAGGATTAGTGCTAACACCTTCACCTGAGATAATGTGACCAAGATAATCCACCTCTAAACTACCAAAGACACATTTGCTTCTCTTAGCATATAACTAAAATCATTAATGCTTTAATATATGTTTGGTTTAACTTAGATCAAATGTACATTTATTAATCCGATTAAGATCTTTAAGTTCTAGGTTAAAATTGAATTAGATGCTCTCTATCAAGTGTCAAAATGGTTGTTAAGTGCTTGGCTAGTTAGAAAATGGAAGGAAGAAAGAATGGAATTATGGAAGAAATTGAGGGTTGGGATAGAGAGAAAGTGACAGTTACTTTGAGGGTAACTACCTCCAGAACAAGAGATTTACGGAGAATAGAGAGAATAGACTTGATTAATTCCTTCATGCCTCTTATTGATCAATATAGCAATTTATATACCATACAATCCTTGCCAAAACTCATTGCCTAAGCTAACTGACTGACTAACTACCTTAATTGCCTCCAATACTGTAATAACTTACTATATAATTGTGCTAACACTACAAGCATGCAATACAACACATAGTAACTCCGATATAGACTAGTATACAATACAACACATGGTACTTTTGATACAGCTAGTATCCTAATAATGGTCTTTCTTAACAAAAAAAAAAAAGTATCAAAATGGTGAAATAATTTTATTTATTTATTTATTTATTTGAGATTGAAGTTCTACTCTATCCTAATCTATGTGTATATATGTGTGAAGTTTCCTCCTGAAGACTTGAACTCTGACTTTTAGCCACAATTTTTTTCTACAGTTGTTTTATATGTAGCAAAAAATAGTACTAAATAGACTACTAATGTAAACTTAAAAAAAAAAAAAAAAAACTTTTGCGGCACTTGTGTAAATTTGTTTCCCCCCCTCTCTTCTTTATTTTGCTTCCTCATTTCTTTTCTTCTCTAGCCCACCATGAAAAGACCTACCATAGCCTAGAAGTTCCTCAATGGAACTCTCCCAACACAATTGCACACATACACACAAAGCGAAATTGCACCCAAACTCTATTTTTAATGTCCCAAAATCTGCGCATACCACCATTAAGCCAGAAAAAGGGCTGTCAAATCAAGGTTCTTTTGGTTAACTGGCTATGGGTAGTGCCCATGATTGGGTTCCATCACTTCCATAGGATGGAGTTTGGGTTGGGCAGGTTTGGCCCAAGGCCTCCTAAAGTTTCCATTACAAAAAGTTTCTACCATTTATAAAAGAAGGCCCCATCCCGATAATAAAATGCCCAAAATTTTATAATATTTTTTAAATGGTTGTGCATTTTAATTTTTTTTTTTTTTTTTTTTTTGGCCATGAGTGGTGCTATACTATTACTATAAGCTTCCAAATTGACGTGTCATCAATCACAAAATAAATAAATAAATAAATAAAAATAAATAAATAAATAAATAAATATTCATTAATTAGGTTGTTGAAGTTCATCAATCATAGTCTTTGTCATATCAATTTGTGAACATCTTATAATAAAACTTGTAGTAACTTTAGCATTTTTTTTTTTTAATCACTAACAAGGCCTCCAAAATACAAGATTAATAGAAATCTAACCCAATTGAAACCTAAATGGTTTGAAAAAAATATTGTAAATGTGTTAGATCATTGATGATAATTAATCTCTGCTAATTGTTTGGGACTTTAATTTTCGTAAACTAATATCCTCCATGATAAATTGTCAACATTACTCACTTGAAATCCCCCCCCCCACACACAAATCTCTATGTGATTATGTATTTAATGCATCAAAATTACTCACTTTAGTTTGGATTAGTATTAAATAAATTTATTTGATTAATACTTACATATAAAAGTTTGTCGCTTGAGGCCCCAAATTATATTGAATTGGCCTTGGGGTTGGGGAAAGCGGGTTGAGAATTTCATGAGGTTGGTGACTTGGCAATGATAATGACATTAGTGCTTTTATGTCTTTTTTTACAATCACACATGGCAATTGAGTTGTTGGGGGATAAAATTTGCAAAAATTACTACTAATTCTACTATAAAATATTTACAAATTGATGTGATCATAAATATAATTAGTTGATTTTAACAACATAAAATATGAATGCTTGAATTACTTTTTCCCCATCAGTTTGTATAGCTTATTTGGTAAATTTTGAATTTTTCATAGTATCACTTTTTGGGAATTTTTTTTTGGGGGGTACATATGTACTTCCTAAGTTAACTTTTTTATCAATCTTTTTATAATTATTTTTTTTATTATCAATTTTAAATTTTAAATGCTGTTAATTAATTGATTTATATTTTTAATATTTAGTGGGGAAAAAAACTATGGATTAACCTAAACCCATGCTAACTTAGTATGAGTCTAAAAACTACTGAAGAGGTTAGACATAGGTTATTTTTACCTAAACCCCATCATAACTCAAACTTAACTGAGTCAAACTTGATCCCAATCTATTACCAATTGTAGTTATTACTTTATGCAACTAGTTATTTGGTTATTTTGACATTACAGTAATTAATTGACCATTTGAGATACCAAAAATGTTGTGGGTTCTGTTAACTTAATTAGAAAAATCTATTGTCACTGAATAAGATATTTAGGCTTTGAACCTCATCTACACCAAAATATTTATTGGAATTTTGACCTAATAATAAAAAGCAATCATTATGGTGTGGATACCACTATTATACTTGTCAGGGTTATTTTTGTGACGTGGGCAGAAACACCAAAATGAGTCCACCTTTCCCCTTAGGTTCCTTGTATATGATTGTGTTTACAGAGTCAATCTAAAATTCCAAAAATTGCTAAATAAGAGGCTATTGGTGATGTGGGAAGGAGGAACGAAAAAGCTAAATGAAAGCTCGAAAATGCGTTGAAAACACAAAAGCTATTTAGACCCCTAAATTAAAGTTACAGCTCGATTGATTTTACACTAACTTAGTACTAAGTGCGGAATAGTATAAAAGCAAGCAGATAAACAAACACACTACTCTAATCCATAATCAAAGCAACACAGCAGTAAAATGGAATGTAAAAGAGTAGGGAAGAAAGATGCAAACACAAGATAACATGCTGATATGTTATCGAAGAAGAAATCAAAGAACTCGGCAAAAAACCTCTCCGCCGCCCTCCAAGCAGAAATCAATCCACTGGACAATCAGTTGAGATACATGGGCTAGCAAGAGACCTTCCAAGCCTAATCTATGTGATGTATTTAAGCCCTCCAAGCTCCTACTCCAACAAGGTTTCTCAGAACTGTGTCTTGTCTAGTTCTCCGGATCCCACAACAAGCACCATGTTGCATCTGCCATCCTTAGCTTCTTCCAATAGTTCCCAGTAGCACCAAAACTTCACTTAACACTCTAAAAGGGTGTGGTAAGTATTTGGACTATCAACCTCTCAATGGTAAGGAAATGAAGAGGTAGGAGTTGAGGAAATTCCACAAGCAAACATGTAGAGGATTGTGGGTATAACCATCTTTAACTCTCAAGGTGTATGGCTTGAGTTTTCTCTCAGAAGTACTCCTTAACATTTGTTGGTAATGTGGGTATATATAGTGTAGGCACAGAAAGTGTGTATCAAAATGGACAGTCTAGCAGAATAGAATGTCTCGCGGGAAGGCCTTACCCGCGAGATACTTGTGAGACACAGCTGTCTCCATCTTGGCCTGACTCTTCGCATTCCAGCATGTACAAGGCACGCGAGTCACTTTGTGGGATGCTTAGTCGCGAGATACCCGTGAAAACTCTTTAGTCTTCAATTGCTTAAGTCTTCACACTCTCTCTCTATCACACAACCCTTACAATCAAATCCCATAATAAATATATGGTACAAAAAGATTGAATAAAATTACAATCAAATTTGGCATGGAATAAAAGCCAACAAAACACAGTTGCTAATAACAACTTTACACTAAATAACTCAAAGTATAAAAAAGGGGAAAATTACAGTTTACCACCCTAAGCTATACCTTATGTTACACTTTGCACCCTAAACTTTTTGAATGCACATTTTCCAGCCCAAACTATGACTCCTACCCTGCCATTAAGTTTGTTGTTAACTTGGATGAAAATTCAAAATTTAGGGTGTAAAGTGCACATTTTTCCTTGAGGTGTAGCCGTGTACCCATTGAAGATTTCATTGGTCTCTTTACTCCTACAAAATGAAAGAAAAAAAATGAAAAATAAAAACATAAACATAAAAATAAAAAACTTGGGTTGCCTCCCAAAAGCGCTTTATTTAACGTTTGTAGCTAGACGTTTGTTGGTTAAATCTGGTTTTGTATCTCATACAAAACACATAGCGGAAGCAATAAACAAAGATCTATTTCATTCATGATTGATAACTTGCATTATGTAAATTTCAGAATTAGCGTACCTTGGTGCGGTGAAATTCAAAACAAAAGACTATAAGTCCTTGGGAACACTTTCAATCTTCACTCTAATTCCACTTTACGCCCAAGAAGTGTGGTCTCTCAATCAATTTCCAAGGGAGAATAATTGAGTGGTTTCACTCACACATACACACCACTTCACAATGGTGTCTCACTTTTTCTCTAATAAAAATTCTGTATGTCTCTCCCTTTATATATAACTGATTATCTAATTGGGCCGGCCTATTGGGCCTTTCCAATTGGGCTTTAATGTGTGGCTTGGAGTGGGACCAAAAGGACCAATAAGACACTACCTCCAATGGGCCTTGGGCTTTTCTGTCAACTCTTGACAAGTCCAAAGTTACCATTAATTATATTTAATACCACTGTATAAATGTAATTGCACTCTAGGCCTTATTAATAAATTATATCCCAAAACTTTATTATACATGCAACCCCTTCATAAAATATTCGTAGTAATTCAAAGTCATAAATACAGACTGTCACTTTGAAGATTACTATGTCTTAATCCTTGAGTACCCGGTTTAATTCTTTTTAAGTTATTCATTATATATTTATGAAATCCAATTTCATAAATATATACTTTAGTAATTTCTTACCAAAGTGGTTAGGCCTAACTTTCTGAATAACTAAACCCATTAAACTTATCTCAAGGGAATATTTTAAATCTCTGTTAAGAGACTATGAATTCCATCTTGAGAATATATGTTCTATCAACACAAAATGTGGTTGCCCAACATACTGGGGTTTTGACCGTTACTTTAGATCTCACTCCTAATATATCAAAGCAACCTACACTTCATGATTAGGTCCATTATTCTCTCAGGATTAAGAGTTCATGCAAATATAAGTCGTGAGATTTATTATTCAATTGACAGTCGTTAGGAGAATAATAAATCTCACAGCGGTCCAGTTCAATATGTCTTAACTCTTAAAACATATTAACACATCAACTAGAAGTCTCCACCTCCATGATCAAGACAAATCATCTTAGTTGATATGTTATAGTCTTCGCAGATGAAATGCTCAATTTCACCACCGACTATGAACTAAAATTCTGAGTTTACAAAGAACTTGTGACTTATATCTTCTGTGACTAAATCACATAAATCACATACTATGCATCTCATGGACTAAATGATAATGTCCGAATATTCATGTTACCATTATTTTAGGTAATAATAAAACAACTTTATTAATTACAATATTAAGTTATACATCATATCATACATAATGTCATACACAGCATCATACAATAGGATTTAAGGGCACTAATCCCAACATATCTCCTACTTGCCCTAAAGACTATTGTGCACTAATCTAACTCCCATTCCCTCCAAATGCGACTCGAAGGTTCTTTGAGGCAAGGCTTTGGTAAAGGGATCTGCTAGATTATTTGCACTTTCAATCTTTGCCACCATCACATCTCCACGAGCAATAATATCTCTAATGATGTGGTACTTTCTCTCAATGTGCTTTCCTTTCTTGTGATTCCTTGGATCTTTTGATTGTGCAACTGCACCACTATTGTCGCAAAACAATGTGATGGGAACTTGTTCCATTCTCATTACACCAAGGTTAGAAAGGAATTTCTTGAGCCATACAGGTTCTTTTGCTGCTTCACAAGCAGCAACATATTCTGCTTCCATGGTGGAGTCCGCAACACAAGATTGTTTGACACTCCTCCATGTTATGGCTCCACCTCCTAAGGTGAATACACATCCTGATGTGGACTTTCTGAAATCTAGATCGGACTGAAAATTTGAATCTGTATAGTCAATAGGTATCAAATCCTCACATCGATAAACAAGCATATAATCTCTCATTCTCCGTAGATACTTGAGAATATGCTTTACAGCTTGCCAATGTTTTGGTCTTGGATTTGATTGATATCGGCTGACCATGCCTACTGAATAACAAATATCTGGTCTAGTACAAAGCATGGCATACATGAGACTTCCTACTACAGAAGCATAAGGAACTTGTCTCATCATATCTTTTTCCTCTTGAGTCTTAGGCCTTTGGTCATCAGACAGAGGAACTCCATGTCTGGAAGGAAGTAATCCCTTCTTGGAGTTTTGCATGCTAAACCGTTCTAGAACCTTATCTATATATCCAGCCTGTGATAAGCTTAACATCCTATTCTTACGATCTCGCCAAAGCTTGATCCCTAGAATAAAGTTAGCCTTACCCAAGTCCTTCATATCAAATTGGTTTGACAACCAAACCTTTACTAATGACATTACCCCTACATCATTTCCAATGAGTAGAATGTCATCAACATAAAGCACTAGGAATATTACTACTTTATCTCGATGTCTTTTGTACACACATGGTTCATCAAGATTTTGTTCAAAATCAAATGACTTGATTGCTTGATCAAATCTGATGTTCCATGACCTAGATGCTTATTTAAGTCCATAAATGGACCTTTTTAACTTGCATACCATATGCTTTTGGTTCTTTGCTATGAAACCTTCCGGTTGCATCATATAGATTTCTTCTTCAAGATTATCATTAAGAAATGCAGTCTTAACATCCATTTGCCAAATCTCATAATCATAATGAGCAGTAATGGATAAGAGAATTCTGATAGATTTAAGCATGGCTACTGGTGAAAAAGTTTCATCATAGTTAATACCTTCTTTTTGTGTATACCCTTTCGCCACTAGTCATGCTTTAAAGGTTTCAACCTTTCCATCTGCCCCTCTCTTCCTTTTGTAAACCCATTTGCAACCAACAGGTTTAATGCCATTAGGCGCCTTTACAAGATCACAAACTTGATTAGAATACAAGGAATCTAATTCAGATTTCATAGCTTTGATCCAATGATGTACATCTATATCATTCATTGCCTCTTCATAAGTGTAGGGATCCGATTCAGCCTCTTCTGAGATAGCTTCATAAGTTTCTCCTAAACCTATGAATCTTATGAGAGGCCAAACAATTCTCCCACTACGACGAGGCACTTGTGTACTAGACATCTCATGAGTAGTATCTTGTGGTGTATCCAATACAACCACATCATCCCTAGTTTCATCTATTGGTTGTTCAACTAAAGGTTCATTCATTTCAGCCAAAACAACTTTATTTCTAGGATCAAAATTATTCATATAATCATCTTCCAAAAATTTGGCATGTGTGCTAATAAACACTTTGTTATCTTTATGATTATAGAATAAATAACCCTTTGTTTTTTTTTTTTAATACCCTAAAAACATGCATACTTCGGTTTTAGATTCCAACTTATCAGACTTCCTTTTCAACACATGTGCTGGACATTCCCAAATGTGGAGATATTTCATACTTGGCTTACGCCCACTCCACAATTCCTTAGGTGTGTTGGGAACAGATTTTGATGGAACTAAATTCAAAATATGCATTGCAGTTTTTAGTGCATATCCCCAAAAAGAAACTGGTAAAGTTGAGTAACTCATCATGGACCTAACCATTTCCAAAAGAGTCCTATTCCTTCTTTCTGCTACACCATTCTGTTGGGGAGTTCCAGGTGCAATCAATTGGGATATAATCCCATTTTGAGTTAAGTAATCCTTGAAATCCCCAAGAAGGTATTCGCCACCCCGATCAGATCGAATGGTTTTTATGCATTTACCTAATTGATTCTCAACTTCAACCCTAAACTCTTTGAACTTTTCAAAGGCTTCGGACTTTCGTCTCATTAGGTACATATAACCATATCTAGAGTAATCATCGGTAAAAGTGATGAAATACTCGTAACCTCCTTTTGCTTGGGTTGACATAGGACCACATACATCTGTATGAACTAATTCAAGCAACTCTTGGGCTCTTCTACCTTTTGCTTTAAAAGGTCGTTTGGTCATTTTGCTTTCCAAACAAGATTCACAAACAGGAAATTCATCAAAGTCCAATGGCTCTAAAAGTCCATCTTTGATCAGTCTTTGAATTCTATTTGGATTAATATGACCCAAACGCAAGTGCCAAAGATATGCTTCATTAGTAGAAGGAAACTTTCTCTTTAATGATTTTACATGAGAGTTATGATCTAATTCAAAATTATATAATTCATGCTTATTAGGAGTTAAAATATAAAAACCATCCACAATATTGCCAGAACAGATAAACACTTTATCCTTCTTTATTACAACATTGTCTTTTAGGATAACATAATACCCATGTTTACCTAAATAAGTTGCAGAAATTAAATTTCTACGAACATTAGATACATACAAACAGTCTTCCAATACTAAAACTCTAGATTCAAAACATAAATTAAACACTCCAATAGCTACAACTGGAATCTTGCTCCCATCAGCCAAGGTAAGAAAAATTTCCCCTTCATTCAGCTTTCTGATCTCCTGAAACCCCTGCAAGGATTTGTAGATATGATTAGTACAACCTGAATCCACACACCAAGAATCTGTGGGATTCTGTACCAAACATGTTTCAAGAAGGAATGTACTTTTCATACCTCTATTTTTGGCAGCCTTAAATATTGGACAATTTCTCTTCCAATGTCCTTTCTCACCACAATGGAAACACTTTCCTTTGGTTTTCTTTCCTTTGTTGGCAACTCCTAAGGCAACTTGTTTACCATCTTTCTTAGTGAAGTTCTTCTTCTTCTTCTTCTTACCTTTGCCTTTCGACTTAGGTTGAGAAGTAGAAGCTTCACCAACATTGGCTTCAACACTAGAAGTACCAAGGATGCCTTCCGCCGCTACCAACTCATTCATCAATTCAGACAGTGTATAAATCTTTTTGTTCATATTATAGTTAAGTCTAAATTCCTTGAATGATTCTGGTAGTGACTGGAGTATCATATCCACTTGGGATTCTCCATCAATATCGGCACCTAAAACTTCCAATGTATTCAGATTAGAGATCATCCTAAGACAATGCTCCTCACTGAAGTACCTTCAGCCATTTTGGTATTATAAATCTGCCTCATAGTTTCTTGCTAGCAGAACGGCCTTGCTCACCAAACATCTCCTTCAGACTGAGCATAATGTCCGAAGCTAGTTCTACATCCTGCATTTGATACTGTAGAACATTTGAAATAGATGCTAGGATATAGCACTTGGCCATCTCATTAGATTTCTGCCAACGATCACATCGCTGTTTTTCCTCAAGAGGAGCATCTAATGATGGAAAGCTAGGACATGGTTGAGTAAGCACATATTTGTGCTCTTCAGCAGTAAAAACAATGTCCAAGTTTCTTTTCCAATCAATATAGTTGGATCCAATCAGTTTGTTTTTGATTAAATATAAAAACAAGTGGGCTAAATGATGCCATGATTTTAAATTTGAAAATAATAAACATGAATATAATGAGTAAACTAGACACTATCAATTTAGCATATAATCACATAATATGGAACCTTATAAAACCATAAATAATATATGCAACGACAAACCAATCCATGTCTATAATTCCTTGGTAGCAAGTTTATTATAAAACACATTAATTGATTGAGAACTATTCTCATTATTAGTGCTATCATGATAACTCTTATCATACACTAATAATATGCCGTATTAGCTTTAGCCTCTAAGTAATAATGACATAGCTCCTTTGGGAGGTTAACATTACACTTAGTCTAGTGTACACCATTATCTAGAATCATGTGTAACCACATTTCATCTCCCTTATAATGTTTAAACTTGTAGTACCATGGAACAAAACACCCTCCTTTGGGATCGCGAGGCATATATGCCAAGACGAGGTGCTTGTCCACACTACTTTAAACAGGTTAGTTCAATCTTGTAGTACTATGAAGTAAACACCCTCCTTTGGGATCGCAAGGCATATACGCCAAGACAAGGTGCTTACCCACACTACTATAAACTGATAATGGAGGCCGTGAGATGCAACTCTTGTATCTCTCTCCCACTAGATATTTTTAATTAAAGGTTTTTATGATCAAGAACCATATTAATGCTAGAAACCCTTGAAAACATAATCCTAATCTCATTAGGAATGAATTTCATTAAATGAATACTTTAATCCTAGCATTTAACGTAATAATCAATTCATGAAGTTAAGCCTTGAATCCTTTATAAACAATTTACATATAAACCCATATTATAACATATGACAATTATCACACCATATATATACAATATACGGATTCAATATTTCCAAGGCAATTATTTCATGCGTATAAGATGGCCATCAAGAACTTGCATGTAAAAATTTGAATGCATTTGAAACCATATAACTATATATAATGTAATAATCAATTCATGAAGTAATATAACATACGGATTATTACATTACATATAACTTACATGAAAACCTATATGATTTCAAGATGGCAATCAAGACAATAACTATTAAATTTTCTTTTTAGCCAAGCGATAAAAGAAAGTCCAACCAGTGCAATCAATTGGTTCGTGCACATGACAGTTATTTCAATAACTGTATCCGAACAACTAGAAGTTTATGGCCAAGGATAAATATATATGCGCCAAGCCATGTATATCATCTAGAAGTTTATAGAAACTTCAATCTATATAACCGAATGGTTCTTCAATCATTGTATATAGCAAGGATTCAAATGAATCCTTTAAGACAACAAAAAACTACCGTGGGCCAACATAAATGCTTTTGAAGATGGAATTCCATTTTAAAAGGAATTCACTTCATATCAACACAAAGTCAATCTCCAAAAAGTAAATTATGAAATCAAAAATCCTATAAATGTGATTATATAGAACAATCACGGCAGATTCAAGAATCCCATCATGCAAAGAAATTATATTCTTTGATTCTGAAATTCAATCACATGCTATACAATCATGATATGAAACCCTGGCTCTGATACCAATTGTTGGTTAAATCTGGTTTTGTATCTCATACAAAACACATAGCGGAAGCAATAAACAAAGATCTATTTCATTCATGATTGATAACTTGCATTATGTAAATTTCAGAATTAGCGTACCTTGGTGCGGTGAAATTCAAAAACAAAGATTATAAGTCCTTGGGAACACTTTCAATCTTCACTCCAATTCCACTTTACGCCCAAGAAGTGTGGTCTCTCAATCAATTTCCAAGGGAGAATAATTGAGTGGTTTCACTCACACATACACACACTTCACAATGGTGTCTCACTTTTTCTCTAATAAAAATTCTGTATGTCTCTCCTTTATATATAACTGATTATCTAATTGGCCGGCCTATTGGGCTTTTCCAATTGGGCTTTAATGTGTGGCTTGGAGTGGGACCAAAAGGACCAATAAGACACTAGCTCCAATGGGCCTTGGGCTTTTCTGTCAACTCTTGACAAGTCCAAAGTTACCATTAATTATATTTAATACCACTATATAAATATAATTGCACTCTAGGCCTTATTAATAAATTATATCCCAAAACTTTATTATACATGCAACCCCTTCATAAAATATTCGTAGTAATTCAAAGTCATAAATAAGACTGTCACTTTGAAGATTACTATGTCTTAATCCTTGAGTACCCGGTTTAATCTTTTTAAGTTATTCATTATATATTTATGAAATCCAATTTCATAAATATATACTTTAGTAATTTCTTACCAAAGTGGTTAGGCCTAACTCTCTGAATAACTAAACCCATTAAACTTATCTCAAGGAATATTTTAAATCTCTGTTAAGAGATTATGAATTCCATCTTGAGAATATATGTTCCATCAACACGAAATGTGGCTGCCCAACATACTGAGTTTTGACCGTTACTTTAGATCTCACTCTTGATATATCAAAGCAACCTACACTTCATGATTAGGTCCATTATTCTCTCAGGATTAAGAGTTCATGCAATTATAAGTCGTGAGATTTATTATTCAATTGACAGTCGTTAGGAGAATAATAAATCTCACAGCAGTCTAGTTCAATATGTCTTAACTCTTAAAACATATTAACACATCAACTAGAAGTCTCCACCTCCATGATCAAGACAAATCATCTTAGTTGATATGTTATAATCTTCGCAGATGAAATGCCCAATTTCACCACCGACTATGAACTAAAATTCTGAGTTTACAAAGAACTTGTGACTTATATCTTCTGTGACTAAATCACATAAATCACATACTATGCATCTCATGGACTAAATGATAATGTCCGAATATTCATGTTACCATTATTTTAGGTAATAATAAAACAACTTTATTAATTACAATATTAAGTTATACATCATGTCATACATAATGTCATACATAGCATCATACAATAGGATTTAAGGGCACTAATCCCAACAACGTTATCCTCCATTAAAATCTTGTGTGTGCAAATTGAACGACTAATTTCTTTGATGTCAGAGATGGTGCAACCCAAAACCATTTTGTGTTCCCGCAAGATTCTCAGCAACTTTTCCTCCTCTACATACTCAAAGAACTGTTAATAATAACTGGCAAAGTAGAGTCTTGGCCTAAGAAAGAGTACCTTAAATTTGATGGAAGAGGTTTGAGCTTAAGTTTAGGAGGTTCCTCTGGTGGAGATGTTGGCTGACATGATATTAGGTCTTCCACTTTTGGTTGCATTGAAAGAGGAAAGAGTGGTGTAGCCTCCAAATATCTTTCACACTCTTTAACCTTTTCATTATTGAATTTAACAGGTGTAGAGCGAGTAAGACATACCTCAAGTGGTAACTTTTGAAAATCAATTACACAAGTCTCGTCGGCCATGATCATGTCTCGGTCACTTATTTGAAAACAAGAATGTGTCTCGGAAGGAAATTCCATAGACTTAAATACATCAAAAGTGACCTCATCCTCTCCGACCCTCAAAACAAGTTTTCCTTGCTGGACATCAATTAGGGTTCTCCCCGACGCAAGGAAAGGTCGACTCAATATCAAAGGAATCTCCTCATCCTCATCCATATCAAGGACAATGAAGTCAGCTGGGAAGATGAACTTGTCAACTTTTACTAATATGTTCTCAATGACTCCTCTTGGATATTTAATGGATCTATCCGCCAATTGTAAAGAATTATGGGTCGGCTTTACTTCTCCAAGACCCAATTTCCTGAAAACAGAAAGAGGCATTAGATTAATACTTGCCCCTAAATCACATAAAGCTCTATCAAAATAAGATTTTCCTATAGTGCAAGGGATAGTGAAACTCCTTGGATCTTTCAGCTTAGGTGGCAGCTTCTTTTGTAATATTGCACTACTCTCCTCTGTCAGCATTATTGTTTCATGCTCCTCCAATTTCCGCTTCTTTGATATAATATCCTTCAAAAATTTAGAATATTTAGGCATTTGTTCCAAAGCTTCAATGAGAGGAATATTAATATGCAATTGCTTAAATACACTTAGAAATTTAGAAAATTGATCATCCACATTGTTTTTTCTTAATCTTTGTGGAAAAGGAATTGGTGGATCATAAATTGAAGGAGAATAAGTCTCAAAAGTAACTTCCCTGGATTTTTTGGATTTTGAAGCTCTTTCATTCTCCTTAGTCTTCTCAGCTTGCTCCACTTCTTTCATCTCTGACTGGGCTTCCTTCATCTTTGACTCCTCATTATCCACAGCTTCATCTTGTTTGGCATTTGTTACTTTTGGCTCCTCATATGTTTGTCCAGTTCTCAATGATATTGCCTTTACATGTTCTTTCGATTGGTGACAGTGTTACTTGGCAAAGTTCCTATAGTCCTCTTTGTGAGCATGCTTGAGAGTTGACCGATCTGCACCTCAAGATTACGGATTGAAGCTGAGTTGTTTTGCATCGCCACATCTGTCTTCTACATGTACTGCATGAACATGTCCTTAAGTGTTGGCTTCTTCTTTTGCTGTGGAAATTGTTGAGGTGATTTAGCCTGCCCTTGGTTATTGCTCCATGAGAAGTTGGGGTTATTCCTCCATCCAGGATTGTACGTGTTCGAGTATGGATTATTTTGATGTTAAAAATTTGACACATAATTTGTCTGTCCATAACTCGATTGGGCAAAAGGATTTCCCACTTGGCAATCGACACTTGAATGATTTCCTGCACAATGATCACAAACAACATTAGTTTGAATAGCATTAACATTCATTTTACCTAGTTGTTGAGACAAAGTTGCCATTTGTGCTGCCAATGAGGTAATAGAATCAAGTTCTAAAACTTCAGCTGTCTTTCTTGGCATTGCTTTTTCTGTAGGCCATTGATAGTTGTTGGATGCCAATTCTTCCAGAAGTTCATAAGCTGCCTCATGAGTTTTACTCATTAAAGCTCCACCAGCTGCTGCATCAACCATAGACCTGTTTGTAGCTCCTAGACCATTGTAGAATGTTTGCACCTGAAGCCATGCTGGAAGGTCATGATGAGGACATCTTCGCAATAAATCTTTGTACCTCTCCCATGCTTCATATAATGATTCACCCTTAAATTGGATGAATGTGGTGATATCATTCCTTAGCTTTGCTATCTTTACAGAAGGGAAATATTTTGCTAAGAATTTTTGTGCCAACTCCTCCCATGTAGTAATGATGCCAGGTGGCAAAGAATTCAACCAAACTTTTGCTTTATCCCTAAGTCAGAAGGGAAAAAGCCTTAGTCGAATCACTTCATCTGTCACTCCGTTATGTTTAAAAGTATCACAAATTTCCAAGAAATTTGCAATATGGACATTAGGATCCTCTTGTGACAGCCCCCCGAACTGGACAGTCTGCTATATCATCTGAATGATGGTCGGCTTGATCTCAAAATTATTGGCTTGTATGGTTGGCCTCCTTATGCTCGATGTAGCTCCATTTACCAAGGGCATAGCATAATCCCTTAACACCTTTTGCTCTTGATCGGCCATCTTAGATAGAGATGTGTTGGCTTCTTTCTTCTTTTCTCTCTTGAGCTGACGTAAGGTTCTTTCAATTTTAGGATCAAAGAGTGTATGCTCTAATGGTTTAGATCAGGGCATGCACTTCTAATTCCTGAAAAGAAAGAAAACAAACTCAGATGCACCTAATTAATTTTTTTAATTAAATAAAATAAAATCCAAAGTAGTAAATATCTAGCTAGTATCAATATCAATAACAAATAGTTAATCCCCGGCAACGGCGCCAAAAACTTGTTCACGTAAAATAATCTACAAGCGCACAGAATCGTAACAAGTAGTAAAGTGTTTTTAGAAAACGAATGTCAAACCCATAAGGATCAACTATGTTATTGAATACCGAAATTCACTAAATTAATTACTATTTGGAAAAATAAAAAATAAATGGAATGTTCTACTATCTGAATTAAATTGAAATATTTAATAAAAATAAATCTACGAATAAAAAGAATTAACAAAGCATAAAAATCTAACAGTGTAAAAATATGATAAGAATGGATCTAGAGCGATTGATTTCCTCTAACAAATCTCACACAATTTATCCATCCTAATTACTAAATTCTAATAATCTCACGTTGATGATTAAAAATTCCTTAAGTATTCAATATTTTCTCTCGAATAATATCAAAAATATCTTCAAATAACAATTCAATATCTCTATGTGAATTTAATTAATTGGAGACTCATTACGTACTTTGAATTTTCTGAAAAATCACACTAGTCGCTGTAAAGCGTCTTTACTTTCGCTCAACTAATGATGTTTAATTCTAGAACTAAAATAACAAATCAGCTCTCGGTCTCATTGTAATTCAATTGATCAAACTATAATTTGTAAAAAATAGTAAGCATTAAGAATAAGAATTAAACACTCAATTATGGAAATATTAAAAATAAAATAACTCAGAAAATAAATTGTGTGTTCATTGCTAGACTACATCAATGCTCTAGAAAATAAAATTTAGTTCATAATAAAATTGAAAAGAAAACAAATAAAACTTATGTCTTTCATCCGAATTGGTTGATCAATATGAAGCTCTCGCCTTTGTCCTCAGATACTCCTCTTTTGAAACTCCCAAAAGCAAATTCTTCTATGCGGCAGCCCCCTTTTCCTCTTAGGTTTCTCTCCTCTTCTTTTTACCCTAAAGAGCCTTTAAATAGGTCAAGGAATCCTATTACAAGTTGAATTCCCGTTTGGAGAAAATCCCAGACTTTTAGGCTTCTTTTTACCGATGATTTTGGCCCATTTAAATTCAAAATTAGGACTTTTGGTAAACTACAAATTTTTAGCCCTTTAAGTAACTTTCCAGCCCAACTTGAATCATCTCAATTGGATATCTGAGCCGAAAGTTATGCCAAAAATACTAATTGATGTGCAGGCTAGAGTCCTGATCCGAATTGGACTTGGATTTGGTGCAAATTTCCTTTGATTTCTTGCTCCAATTGGACTTGAATTTAATTGGCCTAGCCCCACTTTGCATGTAAAGCCCTTGTTACCTGCAATACAAAGATATTATATAATCAGTAACAAAATAACATAAAAGTAAAGATAAATACGTAGATATGTGAGTACTTTATTGTATATATTTCATGCACATCAACTGTCTCAATCTAGCTTTCAGTCTTCCTTCAAAGTGACTCTGACCTCTCCCTTCAAAGTGTTCGTTCAAATCAAACTCTCTTTCTCTTAGCGTTCTAGAGGTAGCACCTTTCACCGCCATTCTCAAATTCACCGCTGAAGAGTTCAAAGACTAGCGCTATCATCAACAACAATACTTCTTTATCTTTCTCTCTCTCACTCTATCTAGGGTTTGTCTTGCATGTTGTTTCTGATCTTAATTTTCGGTTTTTTTTTTTTTTTTGGGTATCTTGTAATCCAATTGATCAATTAGATTGTAAAATTTACACAATATGCAAAACCCACTCACTACATACTTCATTATTTATTAATCGGGTCATCATTACATTGTTGCCTATTTTTGATTATTTTCTATTTTAAAAAAACATGATTGAATTGATGCACATATTTTACTTCAAATTTGACCATAAATATTGCCATGTAGCTAGGCTATTATATATGTAACGTCAGTGATGGCAACTTCAGGCTCCTTTTGCACAGTAGGGTTGTAGATTGTCATCTTAAGTGTGTTGCTTCTACTTTGCAATATTGTAATGAACAATGTGTTTTGTTTGCTTACTCATTGAAAGCTAGATCTTCTTGAATATAGAATGGTGTTTACATTTTTGTAATGAAAATGATTTAGCAAGTTTCTAGCTTTGGATAATGCCTTATGAGTATGAAGTTTAACTATGAGCTCTTCGATATTGGCATCTAAAACTTGTGGCTTTCTAGTTTATTTATTTAGGGGTGAAAATGTTTTATCTTTCATGCTAATGTATTCTATTTCTATTAGCCGAATATGCTGTAATCTACTTAACATTCTAAAGTTTAATTCATTTTTTTTTTTAATGAAATCAGTGAAGGTTGCATTAGATATATATTATTGCCATTTTCAGTCATATATGTTTATAATTAAAAATAAATAAAGAAGGAGAAGAAGAAGAAGAAGAAGAAGAATGTTTATGTATTTGAAGTGAATTTTCCCCTGATTGCTGTTGTCACCAAATGCATGATAACCCTTAGATGTTCAATTAAAAGATGTGTGTTATGTCTATGTTATTTGCTAGATGGAAAGGGGCTAAGATAACAACTGAACATCCAATGCACGTCCTATGCGCCTATCGTATGTCACTTGCTTCTCTACGACCAAGGTATCGTGCCTTACACGTGGGAACCGCTTTGGCATGTAGTTGTTGTAATTACAATTCTCTTTGGAATGAATATATATTTTTTATTTTAGAGTTAAACATTGTTGCCATGTATTGTTCACATTCGGTACAAATTTTTTTCTAATTATATTGTTAATATGGTTGTTTGCATTAGTTGGATCATTGCAGATTGTCTAGGAGCCATACAAAAATTATTTGGGTTCCCTGCCTGCATATTGTACGGTAGACTAACACATTTGGAGGTCTATCATGTCGCTCATACATTTTTACATGGTTGAAGGCCATCACCCCGAACGTCTTCTTCGACAGTTTAGGATGAAGCAAGGCATACTGGCCGATGTCAATACTTCAACTGAACTTCACAAGATAACACTCTAGGGCAAGCAGGATAAAAACTGGGCTGAAAAACATGCCACGCATATTGCTAAATGGGCTGCGCACGCCACAATTGTTGATGCACCGCTCTTTCGTGGGGAGATAAGCTACAATGATGAGAATATGGTGTGGTTTAGTCCCTGCACTCTTCGCCATATTACAAAAGAGACCTCGTACTGGGACACTTTGGTAAGTTTACAAAGATTGTTTTGTTATAAATGTACCTCGCTTCGCATAGTTTAGATCAACCTACTAACACTACTCTTATATACTTGTGACAGGTTGAATCACAGTTGAAGATTATAGCAAAGTGAGAACTAGGGTCTAAGATCTACACCAACTGTATTAATGCCTTGCAATTTGTTGAAGAGATCGGTTGGTTGACCTTGGATGATGCATGCCCTGTGGGCAACACAAGTGAATCGGCTGTAAGGAATGGTCGGCAAGCAGGTAAATGTCAAGGGCATGGAGGTCGTCAATATAGTTAGCGTCATACATCTAGTCGGTGTCCCACATCTAGTTAGCATCCCACATCTTGTCGATGTCACACACTTGTGCCTACATCTGGTCGGTGTCACACACCCGTGCACGACCACACCATGGGGGAGGAAAGTCAAACAGCAAATGAGATGTGTTTGGACATTGTTTTTGACATGGGCTCCATGGCACACGATGATGCAGGTCCATCCCATACATTTGCCCATGGGGACACATCTCGGTCCCCATCCACATCCTCTACTACATTTTCATTGCCCACCACTTATACGTCTCCCCCACTGACTACCCGCACTGCCCCTGCAGATGTATGTGGTAGAGATAAGATGAGATTCATGCCCACCCTTGGGTGACCCCCCCTGGTGCTGTCCCCCCTGAGTTTATGCAAACCGAGTTCATCCAAACAAAGATACCCACCCACCCACCAGAGGCTTCACACATTGAGGATCGTTCATGAAGGCCGCCATGGACACGGACACATCCTCCTGACTGGGGGACTGGACATGGTACTGTACTTCGATTCAATATCGATTACATATACATCTCTTTATAGTTAAATGATTTGCATATTAGTATTTGCTTGTGTTCTTTTCAGGCAAGGTGTGACCAGTCAAGGAAGCAGTGAGAAGAAGAAAACAAGGATGATTTTTTATGGTCAATTGGTATGGGTGGAACCAAAAATGGTGCCCTCCAAGTGGCATGGTTCTCCTAAGAATAATATTTTGAATTCAACTGTGGACATTTCTTAAAGGGTAGAAAAACCATCTTCAGAACATATTGCTGTCCTTTAGTCATATTTAATGCAAAGTTGATATGATGTTACCCGTATGGGTGAAATTATAGATTATGACATGTCAAGTAGGAAATAATTGAACTCAAAGATTCCCAATTGTAAGAGTTTTTGACATCCTCATTTAGAGTTGGTGCATGCTCACTCAAGGCTGTGAATGTTTTAGCTTTTCTAATTCACTTTTACACCCATTTGATCAAGTTATGGAGGTCTTAACAACAAGCAAACCATAGTTAGTAGGCAAGTGAAACTGCAGGAATTGATAAGAACTTTGCAAGAATGAGTAAGCATAAAATAATGTCTTAGTAAGTGGACTAGAAGCACTCATTATGGGTGTGTTGAAAATAGTAATCTGAGAGGTAGTATCTCATGTCTAAACAATCAACTTACATTTGAAGATACATTTTATAGCTGTGTTTAGTACTAGGTATTGTTTTTTCCAATTGCAACAATATCTATTTCTTTTCAATTATGAAATTGGGAAAACAAAACTTTGTTGTGAGACATTACAAAGAGAAGTAGTTACCTACCTAAAGAGCTGATAAGTTTGATAATTAACTCAATTAGATTATGCTTTGCCAATTGTTTGCTTTTCTTTTTTTGAAAAGTATTCTGCTAATACCAATTCTTTTGGTTGGTCTTTTGTTGTAGCTCAACAAGTTCAAGAATTAGTGCTACTTTGGGCTTGCAATAGTATAAGATCTTCTTGTGATGTATAGGATTTTTTTGTCCTGTGGTTATATATTTTTTGTACTACATATATTTTGGCAATGAACTTGAAGATTTCGGCTTATAAACTAATATATTTTTTGTTGGTAACTTGCAAAATTCTGGGAATGAACTTCAGAAATTTCCATTTCAGACCTTTAGATACCCTACAACATCGTTTTTAAAAATCACCCAAAACATGGTCTATACCCTTTAGACCTTTACGTTGAATTTGTTTGATTATCAATGATGCTGCTTCAGTTTTCAGGTGGTTGATTTGAACTCAGAGCTTGTTTGTGTCCATGATTCTGCCAGACCTTTGGTATCATCAGGAGATACAGAAAAGGTTAGACTTTGTTCTATACTTATCTAGCTCGCCAACTTTAGTTGTCATAATCAATAGTGGTCATCAAATGCACTATTGTCTAGGAGAATTATGCCTACAATCTGGATAATTCCCAAATCTTAAACTTACAGGAAATTTCTCTTGGAGATTGGGTTTTTTTTTTTTTTTTTTTTTTTTTAATTGAGGATTCCACTTCAATAGCTTACTGGCAATTTCTCTTATGTTTACACTGTGTGCATATTAAGATAAATTTCTCTTGGAGATTGGGTTTTTTTTTTTTTTTTTTTTTTTTTAATTGAGGATTCCACTTCAATAGCTTACTGGCAATTTCTCTTATGTTTACACTGTGTGCATATTAAGAAATATCAAATCCCTTGCCATTTGCCTTGCTTACAACCACTACAATAATATAGATGAAAGGATTTGAAGTCACAGTTATGAAGAAGTCAAAACTTGATCAAATATGCTAATGTAGAAATGATCTACAACTTGCATACGTTCCAAAGGAGTTACAATGACTGGTTGCCATTATTATACCCTGAATTGTTTACGATTTGGAAAAGATAGAGTTCTTTTTGTGACATTCCAGTGCATTGTAGAGAGTTTGGGGTTGGCTCATTGTTTAACCAGATTCTGCCATTGCTTATGCAGCCCACTTTGGAGGACCAGGAGAGGAGAGGCATCTTTTGGTGAAGGTTATTGACAGAGTGCTTTACAAGCTTGGTGAATTGGTACGTCCTTATGCTCATAAGATTCTTGTTGTGATTGAGCCTTTATTGATTGATGATGATTATTATGCGTGTGTTGAGGGTAGAGACTAGAGAGATTTTTCTAATCTAAGTGAAACTGTTGGTTTGGCTACTATGATTACTGCTATGCGTCCTGATATTGAAAATATTGATGAATATGTGAGGAACACCACTGCAAGAGCTTTCAGTCTTGGGATTCCTCCTCTCCTGCCCTTCTTCAAGGCTCTCTGTTAGAACCGTGTGTGTACAACTGTGGCAATTGGCATAGTTGCAGAAACCTGCTCTCCCTTTACGCTGCTGCCAGCCTCAATGAATGAGTATCGTGTGCCAGAGAAACTGGACCTAAACTCACCGCCTCACCATACATTGCACATAACCAGTGTGCTGAGGCATCGTTTAAGCTAAGATGGAACAGGTAATTGTTTATTGTTTTTGTTAATGTTGAAATTTGAGTTAAAGATTGGAATATATACTGTCGTATTATAAGAGTTTTCCTTAATAAGTGATAAAGTTTTATAAGAAAGAAAGAAGAGTTTTAAAAAAAGTCCCATGATGATTATAATACTTCTTGTCAATAAATTACAACTGAAAATTCAAATGAGCAATCAAATCCAAGAAAGAATTACATTGCAGGAGGCTTAATCTTTAGCTTCATAATCTTAATTTCAAATTGTTTTCTTTGCTGAATTTGGAATTCAACTAAGGTCCATAAGCAGCAACCACAGTTATGAGGAAGAAGGTGGTATTCTCAAGCATTCTATACTCACGCTCACAATACATGAACTCTTTTCCTTGTTATCATCAGGATACCAAATATATAGTATTGGACGGTGCCATTTCAACCATCTCATTGAATATTATAATTTGTTAGCGAGCAGTGAATAATATAAGAGCATTTTAGGCTTAAGCTGAAGCTTGGTCCTTTGAGTTTCTTGGCCTTCTTTTCATTCAAGATTCAGTTCCTTGCTCTCTTGGAGTTTATTTATGCTCTTAGGGATGTGTTTGATGTGTGCTTTGAAAACCCAAGTTGGGTTATTGGGGTCAGATTGTGACAACCTATGGGGATTTTTACTACAGAATCTACCAGATCTATTTCTGTAATACCATCTGTTATTATACAGTTTAAACTTAACTAGTAAAACTGTCACTGTTTCTGAACTCTGGATTTAATAGTGATTTCTCTCAATTTCCTGTCCTGATATAAGTGTTGCTTCAACAGGAGTCTTCCCACAGATTTTGTAAGATTGGATCAAGATTTTCTGTCACCCCTTGCAGGGAAGAAGCAGCTATATACATATGAGACTTTGGACTTTTGGGAACAGATCAAAACTCCTGGGTAAGCCTGACAACAAGGTGTTGTATTGTTATAACCTAAGCCCCTCCAATCAGGGTCATTATATGAGAATTGATGCTTGCAGGATGTCCTTGAAATATTATGGTTTATATCTTGCACAATTTCGGTTCACCTCCCCCCATCTTTTGGCACATGGGGATGGTACAAAGAGTGCTGCCATTACTGGTTATGTTTATGTTCATCCATCAGCAAAAGTGTATCCGAGTGTTAAGGTGATCTCTCCCTTCTCAGTCTGACTTAATAATGCCTCTGACGAGTTTTACTGGTCTATGCAAGCTCCTCATTACGATGGTTTCTGATGTTTTGGAAATCACATACCCATTTCACTGTTGTACAATTATATTACTAGAAAGATAGGCAATTTTTCCTGTGATCTTTTGCAGTTTTTTGATGTTTCATTTTGTGTGTGTTAGGGGGGTGGGGAGGGAGGAGATAGCAGGTGGGTACACTTAAAATCAATAGGTAGAGAAGTAATTTTTGCTTCTATCTAGTTGGATTGGAAATAATTTTATATTTATAACGATAGACCTCTCTGCTGTGGTGAAACAGATTGGTCCCAATTTCTCGATATCTGCAAATACTCGTATAGGAGGTGGTGTAAGGCTCATTAGTTGTATCATCCTTGATAATGTTGAAATTACGGTATATAACCAAATCAAAGGGTATGACATGCATGCTTAAGTTTACCTTAAGCTTGACATTTTTACTTATTGGTTTTCAGGAAAATGTCGTCGTTATTCATGCAATTGTTGGGTGGAAGTCTTCTGTTGGGAGATGGTCCAGGGTCCAGGCAAGTTCAGAAACTTGATTTTGTTTTGATTTTAAAGTAATATGATATTTTTGTTGGTTAAGAAAATGTGCCTTTTTATCATCCAGTTCTGAGCTCCAATAATATCACTGCTATAATGCAAGTGGAACATTTGGCAGCCTGTTGCATAAAAGGACTCATGTCCAACTCCCATCGTCCTACCAAACAAGACTCTCAATGTCAGTGTTCAAGACGAGATAATTCTGTGATAAAACAAGACCAGTTTCATACCATTCACCAGACTCTGATTCTGTCACAAATTAGTGTTATTCTTTACTCATTAATGACATAAGTCAAATACATTAAGTTGTGAATGTTCAATATGTGTGTAAAACACCCTTGAACGTTTAGACCCCAAATTACAAATTCTCAATTCAAGCTTATTATCAAACAATTAATGTGTGGAACATGAACATAAGCCAAACACAGAATTGATAAACAATTTAAGCCAATTATAATCACATCCACAGTAGAAAATAAAAGGCAAAGATAAAGGGAAGAGAGATGCAAACACAGGGACAACATGCGATGTGTTATCGAAAAGGAAACTGAAACCCTCGGCATAAAACCTCTCTGCTGCCTTCCAAGCGGTCAATAATCCACTAGAAAATGTAGTTGGGATACATGAACAATAATAGACCTTCCAAGCCTAATCTACCCAGGTACCTAAGCCCTCCAAGCTTCTTACTCCAACGAGTTTGCGTCGAACCTTTTTCTTCTCTAGTTTATCAGATTCCGCTATAAACCACAACATCAACCAATAGTCATTGGCCCCTTCCAAACTACTTCCCTTAGCACCAAAAGATACTTCTCATAGACGTGGGTATGGTGAGAAAAATATTTGGTCAAGAACCTCTCAAGGATGTATCAATGGAGAGGAAGAGAGTAGAGGAATTTGAAGAGTCTCTTAGGTGAAGATTGTGGATGAGGCAATCTATTTTCTCTAGGGGTTCTCTCTCAAAATTCTCTCTAGAAGCTCTCTACATTTTATGGGAATGAGGGGTATTTATACTAGGGTGAGAATGGAATATGAAACGTCAGTTTTTCCCAAATAGGGTATTCTGGCAACTTGACCTCACGACTGGGTTGAGTTGCGAGTTCAAACTAAGAGCTAACGGTCTAACCAGCTCGGGACTTTTGTCCTGTAGTGCAACAGCTGGTGCGACTCTTTAGCTTTTGGCATGCTTGGCACATGTGCAACTTTTGGCGACTTGCAAGCCACGAGCCACCCGCGAGATCCAGTCACGAGTCCTTGTTTCTTTGCATAGTCTTGAGCATTTCTTCACACTCTCTCACTCACTACCCTTACAAGATTCCTACATAAATACAGGGTTACTAAATGCTAAAATATAAGCAAATTTGGCAAGGAATAAAGCCAATAAGATGGTTGATTAAATTCAACCTTACAAGTTGCTTTTTGCCTTTATGTATATTGACATTGCTCCAATAAGAAATAAGAGTTTAGATTGGCTGCTATATTATTTTAGTGTTGTTAATATTGGAGCATATCAGTCCAACAATGCATAAAGAGTGAATAATCAGAATGGAGATAAAAGATGGGTATGCTATACAAAGCGAAATGTTCAAGGTGATCTAATTGCTTGTTACAAGACTATGGATTTTATAGGAATCATACAAGCTAAAAAGAACTCCAGAAAGAAAGTTTCTAAAATAGGAGAACTATATCTAATGCATATATAGGACAACATTAATCATTTATTGAAATACATGAGATTAAGAAACGAAGAAAATGCATTTGGAATCAATGCATATAGGAACCGGGAAAAAATGTGTGAGACTGTAAAGACAAGGAAGAAATGAAGATCCTGTGGGTGGCCATTCTAAGTTGTTGAATAAAGAATGATGAAGCCAAAAAAATCACCAGTGAGCCACACGATACTCGCACGCTCAGAATGTAACCTGCACAACACAAGAGAAGACCTAACAGAAGACACTGGTGTGGTGCCGGCCAAGTACCCTCCGAAGGTCAAGTTAGAATTGCTCACAACTCTAGAATGCTAGAGAATGGTTAATTATGCGTACCTTGATTTGTGAGGGTCTTGGGGTTTTTATAGTAGTCGAAGATTAACCTCTTTCCCTTGGAGTTGAAGTCCTTTCCTAGTAGGAATCCTTTTGAGAAGTCCTAATCGTGATGGACAAGTCTTTTCCTTATAGATAAGATCTTCATTAATGCACGCACCTTCTAGAATCCTCTTTGCGGTAGGATTCTATTTACCTTAAGATTCTATGGTGTGTGCCGCAAGTATTCCCATCTAGGGATTCTATCTAACACGTGGCAAATAGATCCGTCTAGGTTGCATCCATTCATGATGGATCCGTCCTCAACAAGTCTGGCACTCAATGGGCTCGTCCCTCATTGGCCCACGGATGAGGAATCGCCCAGCCCACTTCACTAGGATCCGTCAACTTATATTTTTCCTCTTCAGTTGCCCCCTTACCCCATGGGTTTGTCATCTCTGAGCAAAAGGACCCATAGGGTGACAGTTCAAGACTGGGATGTTGGTTCAAAATCCCATGGGTCGACGGCTTTAACTCTGTGAGTTGCGTTTGCATCCTAACAGGTTATCAAGAGCACATTTATTACTCATGACATGTGTCACTCTTCTATTGGTTGTTGTCTCAGATCGAAGCGTCGCTTCGTCTTCCATGCACTTCTTCTATAAATATTACTCCCTTCTCCTCTCATTTCTCTACTTTCTGCAAAAACATATTGTTAGAGCACGACCGTCATAATTGTCGGAGCCCAGTCCGTCCAGTTCCTGCACCCGTCGTCAACACCTTCATCCGTTCACTCCTTAACTTGGTAAGTAGTTTTTCCCCTTGTTTCTTTTTTGTAATCTCTCTTTTTCCTTCTGAAACCCTTTATTTTCATTAGACTTTATTCCCCTATCACCATTTCTAAACCTGTCAGAGTCTTAGGTTCTGTCGCTACGTGTAGGCAATGTCTAGTGCGTTAAGTAACTAGTCAGTCGTCTGTGATGGGGTAAATTACAAAGAGGTATACCTATCAGGTCATAAAGATCAAGACAATCTAAGCGAGGAGAGGAGTCTGTCTACCTCTTCCCTGTCCTCAACAAATGAGGATATGGAGATGGCTGACCTAGAGAAGGGTTTTGATGACGGCGAAGATCAAAAAGTTAAGTCCGTCGCTCCCCCTTATTTAAATAGTCTGTGTTTTATCTCCACCTTACTTGTCTACCTCTTCAAAGATGGACGACGCTAAAAGGAAAGCAGTGATCAGATTACAGGCGGCCAAAAATAAAGAAGCTGGTGTGGATCCTATGGGGACGGGCTCAAGCAAACCGTCGGTTAAAAGAAAGCAGTCGTCCAAAGGAGACCATGCACCCAAGAAACCCAAGGTTCCTTTGGAGCCTGTCATTGGGTTAATGGCTGAGGGTGTTAAGACGGTCACCTTAGCAAAGCATAGGGCCGGCAAAGGCCTAATGATCTGTTTGTCGATAAGCTAGAAAAAGCCACCCATCCTACTCTGCGAGGACTCCAAATATTCCCTGGAGAGGCTCTCGTCCATCATAACTACTGAGGATTATAAGGACTTTGGTAACCATTCGATGGAGGCTATGGGGGAGATGGGCCACTTTAGCATTGCTTAGGTATCTTATCCGTCGCCTTCTTGTCCGACCTCTTTTTCTTTTTCTTTTTTTTTTTGAAATTAATTTCTGTCATTTTTCAGGCCATGATCATGATGAAGGGGTTGATGGGACGGTGTCTCAACCATGAGACAACCTTAGGCCGTGTTCATGATAAGGCCAGGTTGACGGAGGACGAGCTTATTGAGTTGAAGAATTGGAAGGTGACAGTGGAGCAAAAACTCAAACTAACAGAAGATGCTCGGGATAAGTACTACCAGATGACGGAGGGTCTAAAGAAAGTTTTAGAAGACAAGGAAAAAGAACTCCATCAGGCTAAGGAGATGGCAATACAAGAGTACCGTGACTCTGACGCCCTTTTGTCAGAGCTGGGGATTTCATACAATGACGGTTTCGATGACACACTCTGTTAAGTGAAGGCCTTGTACCTAGAGCTTGACCTGTCAACCGTCACCATCAATATTCCAGAACAGATGTCCATCCAGCCTGCCCAATTAGAGGATACAAACGAGCTTTTTGGAGATGATGCCCCTGTCAGTAATACCCTTATAGATCCGATGGTTGTTGATAGTGAACCAAAAGGTGGTCGGAACCGTCATGTTAAGGAGACCGAAGCCCCTGCTGCAGACTGAAGTTATTTATTTTTATCATTATTTCTTTCTTTTTTATGTAAAATTTTTAGGAGAACAATTTATGGTCTCCCCATCATGTTTTAGGGCTATGTAGAAATTTCCCTTCAAGGGCTTTTATTTATTTGCTAAACTTTGCTTGGTCCATCAACGTTTTTGATATTTTGTTGTGGAATGCATCTGTCTACTTTACTTAAACATGTTTTTGTTTTTCGCGGACTTTGGATTTTATCAATACTTTGATAGACTCCGTCCATGCTATAACTTTTCTTAAAAGTTGTCTTATTTAGTTAATCCGTCCAGTTTATAGGCATCTAGCTGATATCCGCCCATTTTTGGACTTTAATTTTTCATCCTCTTAGGATGATTTGTCTGTCTTGTGGACTTAGATTGTTCCCATCCTCTTTTGGACTTAGAATTTTCATCCTCTTAGGATGATTTGTCCATCTTGAGATTATACCCGTCTACTTTTGGACTTAGAAATTCTCATCCTCTTGGGATGATTCGTTCGTTTTGCAGACGTAGTTTATATCCATTCACTTTTGGACTAAGGTTTTCATCCTCTTTGGATTATCCATCCATTTCATGGATGTAGATTACATCCGTCCAGTTTTGGACTTAAGGTTTTCATCTTCTTTGGATGATTCGTCCATTTCATAAATTACATCTATCCACTTTTTGGACTTAATTTTTTATCCTTTAAGGATGTTTCGTCCAGTTTATGGACTTCAATTTCATTCGTCTACTATTAGACTTTGGGTTTTCACCTTCTTGTGATGATCCGTCCATCTTATGGACTTAGATTGTATTCGTCCTCTTTGGGACTTAGGATTTTCATCCTCTTGGGATGATCTGTCCATCTTGTGGACTTAGATTGTACCCATCTCCTTTAAGACTTAGGGTCTTCGTCCTCTTGGGCTGATTCGTCCATCTTGTGGACTTAGATTGTATTCATCCTCTTTGGGACTTAGGATTTTCATCCTCTTGGGATGATCTATCCATCTTGTGGACTTATATTGCACCTGTCTCCTTTGAGACTTAGGGTCTTCATCCTCTTGGGCTGATCCGTCCATCTTATGGACTTAGATTGTATTCGTCCTCTTTGGGAATTAGGATTTTCATTCTCTTGGGATGATCCATCCATTTTGTGGACTTATATTGTACTCGTCCACTTTGAGACTTAGGATTTTTCATCCTCTAGGGACGGTCCGTCTAGTTCTTGGACGGATTATATTCGTCCACTTTTGGAATTTAGATCCGTCTATGTAATGATAGACTTCATCCATTTTTTGGACTAAGAATTTAATTAGAAAAAACATAGTCGTGTCTGAATATTCCTCTTATTAATTAAAAAGAAAACCATGCGTTTGCAGAAAAGTACCTGCCCCCTTGGGCTTAAAAAGGCACTTGTAGAAAGAATTGTTCGAAGTAACAACTAGTAATAGTAAACCTAAATAGTAAACTAGGAAATTTGGGGTTGTCGATGCTCTTCATATTGTCTCTACTGGTAGTATTTCTATAGGTGCTCTGTTTCCATGGGTGTTGCAACTTCCGTCCATCCAGAGTTTACAGGCGATAGGTCCCTTTCCTCTGCCATGATATGATCCTGTAGGGTCTTTCCCAGTTGGGGTCGAGCTTTCCTTGCGAAGGATCTTTAGCAACGCCACCTTCCGTAGTACAAGATCTCCAATCTGAAAGTCTTTATGCCTAACATTGGAGTTGTAGTATTTTGCCATGAGATTCTAGTACCTCGCTAACCTCTGCTCTACTATTGCCTGAACCTCATCCACTAGGTCCAGCTGAAGGCGCAAGGCCTCTTCGTTCTTATCCTCGTTGTAGCTTTCTACCTAATAGCTTGTGAGCCCTATCTCTACTAGGATGACAGCATCGCTTCCGTATGCTAGTCGAAACGACATCTCTCTGGTAGGTGTTCTTGCTGTAGTATGATATGCCCATAGGACGCTTGGTAGTTCGTCAGGCCAGATGCCCTTTGCCCCATCGAGCCGAGTCTTGATGATTTTGAGCAAGGACTGATTCGTGGCTTTGACTTGCCCATTGGCCTGCGAGTGTACAGGCGACAAGTAGTGATTCTTAATATCTAGCTCCGAACAGAAGTCCCTGAATGCGCTGTTGTCGAATTGTTTTCCGTTGTTGGAGATGAGAACTCTGGGTATCCCGTACTTGCATATGATATTTCTCCATACAAAACTTCGGATGTTCTTCTCCGTGATAGTGGCTAGGGCTTCTACTTCCACCTACTTAGTGAAGTAGTCGATACCAACTACTAGAAATTTTAGTTGCCTCATTACCATCTGGAAGGGTCCCATGATGTCTAGTCCCCATTGGACGAATGGCCAAGGGGCCGTTATAGGTGTCAGCTCCTCGGACAGTTGCCTAATCAGGTTACTGAACCTCTAACATTTGTCGCAGGTCTTGACATAAGCTTGGGCGTCCTTCAACATAGTAGGCCAATAGTATCCTGCTTGGATCAACTTGTGCACTAATGATCGTGCCCCTGAGTGGTTTCCACAGATACTCTCATGGACCTCTCTTATCACGTAGCCTGCTTCCTCGTGGCTCAAACACCTCAGGTATGGTCAAGTGAATCCTCCTTTGTATAAGACATCTCTAATTAGCACAAATCGTGAGGCTTGGAGTTTCAACTTCCTAGCTGCGTCTTTCCCGTCTGGTAGAGTGCCAGATCTTAGGTATGCTATTAATGGCATAGTCCAATTGTTCTTAGAATTCACTTCCTGCATATTTGTTCCATCATCAATAAGCAAGGAGATTTGGACAAACAACAATATCTGTTTTAGGACAAACATAAATTCTACGGAGGCTGCTTTTGCAAGACGGTCGGCACATTCGTTCTCCTCCCTTGGGATCTAAACGAATTTGACTTCAAGGCTGCCAATCCAATTCTTCACTTATTCCAAGTACTTCTTTATCCTTTCATTTTTGTACTCGTATATGCCATTAATATGACTTGTTATTATCTGGGAATCACAATGTACGACCATATTTTTAGCACTTACCGCCTTTACAAGGTCTAACCCTTCCACCAAGGCTTCATACTTGGCCTCGTTGTTGGTCGTGGGGAAGTCCAGTCGAATCATGCATTCGATTTTGTCTCCCGCCGAGGTTTGGATCACCACATCGGCACCTCCGGCTTGTCTGTTTGAAGATTCGTCTATGTGGATGCTCCATTGTCCGAGGGCTTCTACCTCCTTGCCTTCTAACTGAATATATTAGCAATGAAGTTTGCCACAACTTGCCCCTTTATCGTGGTTCGTGGGTGGTACTGTATATCAAATTTGCTCAGTTCTATTACCTATAGAGCCATTCATCCGACAGCCTCAGGGCTATTCATGGCTCTTTTCAGGGGCTGATTCGTCAAGAATATGATGGTATAGGCCTAGAAGTATGGCTTGAGCTTTTGTGCTGTAGTTACTAGTGTGAAGGCTAACTTCTCCATCTGAGGGTACCTTTCTTCTACCCCTCTGAATGCCCTACTTATAAAATAGACAAGTAGTTGAAATCTCTCTTCCTCTCTTACTAAGGCCACACTGATTGCTGCTCATGAAACTACTAAGTAGAGGTAGAGTTCTTCTCCCTGTTTGGACTGACTGAGCAATGGTGGAGATGAAAAGGTATTTCTTCAAGTTTTCAAATGCCTTCTAGCACTCGTTTGTCCATTCGAACGATTTTCTCAGGGTGCGGAAGAATGGCAAACATTTGTCCGTCGCTTTAGAGACGAACTTGTTTAATGCAGCAATTTTGCCATTCAAGCTTTGCATCTCTTTCACCGTCCTCGGTGGCTCTAACTCCATTATGGCCTGTATCTTCTCTGGGTTGACCTCTATACCTTTTTGGGACACCATGAAGCCGAAGAATTTCCCCGCTGTTACTCCGAACACGCACTTGCTTGGATTCAGCTTCATGTTATATAAGCGCTAGGTGTCGAATGTTTCTTAGAGGTCGTCTAGATGGTCATTTTCGCACAGGCTTTTTACCAACATGTCATTGACATAGACTTGTATGTTCCTCCCAATCTGGTGTGTGAACATTTTGTTCATTAGTCTCTGGTACGTCGCCCCCGTATTCTTGAGCCCAAACGGCATTACCTTGTAGCAAAATAGTCCTTGGCTGGTAACAAAGAAAGTTTTCTCTTGATTCGCCTCCCCCATCTTGATTTGATTGTATCCTGAAAAGGCATCCATGAAACTCAGGAGCTGGTGTCTCGTCGTCAAGTCTACCAGGGTGTCTATCTGAGGGAGTGGGTAGCTGTCCCTTGGGCACGCCTTGTTGAGGTCAGTGAAATCAACACATATTCTCCACTTCCCATTGGCCTTTTTTACCATAACTACATTTTCTAACCAATTGGGGTAGTATACTTCTCGAATGAAACCTACTTCTAGTAACTTCCTGACCTCTTTTGCTATCGCTTTATCTCGCTCCTGAGCGAACACTCACTTTTTCTGTCGGATGGGTAAGGATGCAGAGTTCACGTTCAGCCTATGAACCATCACTAAGGGATCAATCCCGGGCATGTCCTCGTGGCTCCACGCAAACATGTCTTGATTTATCCTGAGAAACGTTGCGAGGGCTTGGTGTATTGGTTGGCTGGCCAATGTCCCCATCCTAGTCGTCCGTTTAGGCCTTAATTCATCGAGGGTTACCTCTTCCAATTCTTCATCCGACTCCGCTATGGTATGTTGCTTTTCTATACGCATGGTCTGCTGGTGATCCTCCATCTCTAGCATGGCAATGTAGCATTCGCGGGCGGCCACCTGGTCTCCTTGCAACTCTCCAATCCCATAATTTGTAGGGAACTTGATCATTAGGTGGTATGTTGATGTTGCAGCTTTCCATGAGTTAAGTGTGGGTCGTCCGAGGATACCATTATAGGAGGACGAGCAATCGACCACAAGGAATGTTATGTCCTTCGTTATCTGCTGAGGATAATCTCCCGTCGTCACCGAGAGCATGACTGCGCCTAACAGGAATACCCTTGTTCCTCCAAAACTAACTAGTAGAGCATTCATTGGTATCAATCGTGTTCTGTCAATCCCCATTTGCTGGAATGTTGGGTAGTATAAGATGTCAGCTGAGCTACCATTGGCGATCAACACTCGGTGCACATTATAGTCCCCCATATGTATGCTGACAACAAGCGCGTCGTCGTGCGGGTGGTGAAGACATCTTGCATCTTCTTCTGAGAACCCAATGATAGGGCTTTCTCTCCCCGCTATCTTCAGTACAGAGCCCGTTAGCTGTACATTCTGGACCATTTTAAAGTAGGTCTTTCGAGCCTTTTTGGATGAGCCAGTAGTCGCAGTTCCCCCTACAGTCATCCTTATGTCTCCAATGGGGGGTCTTGGACGCTTATTCCCATTGAGGGTCCTGCTTTTGAGGATTTGGATCCGCTTTCTCCTTGTTGACAAATTTTTGCAACTTTCCTTGTTTGATGAGGGCCTTAATCTGTTGCTCTAAGTTGTAACAATCGATCGTGTCATGACCATGATCACGGTGGAAGCGGTAATACTTTTCTCTGGATTGCTTGTATGGGTCACTTTTCAGCTTTCTTGGAAATGTTAGAGCCCCCTCATCCTTGATCTGCATCAGGACTTGGTCTAATGGGGCATTCAATGGAGTGAAGCTTGTAAACCTTCCTCCCGAGGGCTTAGGGCGCCTTTCATCCCTTCTGTTTCCTATTCTTGGTTTCTTCGGTCCTTGGTCCTGCCGTGTATCTTCCTGTCGCTCTCTCTTCCTGGGCTTTTCTTCTTAAGCCAATAATGCGTCCTCTGCGTTCATGTACTTGGTGGCCCTGTAAAGTACTTCTGACATGGTCTTTGGGTCAATTTTGTATAGAGAAAACAAAAATTTGCCCTTTTGCAACCCATTCGTGAAGGCTGCTACCAATATCTTGTCGTCAGCTTCATCAATCGAAAGTGCTTCCTTATTGAAGTGGGTTATGTAGGACCTTAGCGTCTCATCCTCTCATTGCCTGATGCTCATCAAGCATGCCATGGATTTCTTGTATCTGTGTCCCCCGATAAAGTGTGAAGTAAACTGAGCACTTAGTTCCTTGAAAGTGCTGATGGAGTTAGGCGTCAGTCGATTGAACCATATCCTTGTAGGACCCTTTAGCATTGTAAGGAAAGCCCTACACATGATTTCATCTGCTACCTCTTGAAGGTGAATCAATGTTTTGAAGATTTCTAGGTGATCTAGAGGGTCTTTGACCCCGTCATAACTTTCTATCTGCGGCATGCGAAACTTGTGTGGTAGGGGAAAGGAATTGACGAGGGCGGTGAATGAAGAGTAGGTCTGATTGACTAGGTCGTCAAGATCGCTGGACACTCGTCCCTTGGGGGCGTTCATCATGACCTCCATCTGTTCCTTCATCGCCTGTATCTCCGCGACAATAGAGAGTGGAGCCATGTCCATAAGGGATGGGAGGTTCATATGTTGCCGTTCTTGCCTACTTGGGGCGTCGCTACCTTTAGGCCCTTTTCGATCTCTTCGCACAGCGTTGGTACCTTCCTAGTCCTCCCTCTGATTGTTTGGTGTTGCGTTCTTCTGGCGCAGCTGCTCTTCTAGGTCGCGATTTTGTTTGGTGAGACGCTCTACAGCTGTGGTGAAAGTTTGGACCTATCTCTCAAGGGCAATTGTGGGTGGTTCCTCTCCTTGGATGTCATTGATGGTTGCCATCGAGCGAGTGAGCACCATGCAACTCTTTTGTCCGAGAAACGATAACACGGCTTATAAATCGCAAAGAATGAGATGCTCCCCACAGACGGTGCCAACTGATGAAGTCGAAAAAATCACCAGTGAGCCACACAATACTCGCACGCTCAAAATGTAACCCGCACAACACAAGAGAAAACCTAACAGAGGACACCGGTGTGGTGCTGGCCAAGTACCCTCTAAAGGTCAAGTTAGAATTGCTCATAACTCTAGAATGCTAGAGAATGGTTAATTATGCGTACCTTGATCTGTGAGGGTCTTGGGGTTTTTATAGTAGTCGAAGATTGAACTCTTTCCTTTGGAGTCGAAGTCCTTTCCTTGTAGGAATCCTTTTGAGAAGTCCTAAACGTGATGGACAAGTCTTTTCCTTATAGAGAAGATCTTCATTAATGTGCGCAACTTCTAGAATCCTCTTTGCTCTAGGATTCTATTTACCTTAAGATTCTATGGTGTGCGTCGCAAGTATTCCCATCTAGGGATTCTGTCTGACACGTGGCAAATAGATCCATCTAGGTTGCATCCATTCATGATGGATCCATCCTCAACAAGTCTTGCACTTAATGGGCCTATCCCTCATCGACCCATGGATGAGGAATCGCCTAGCCCACTTCACTAGGATCCGTCAACTTATATTTTTCATCTTCTAAGAACATGCATACAACGCGAAACCACTCTTTGTCAAACCACTAATCAGTACAAAGAAAAAAATGGTATTTTGTTGCTGTACTTATTCATTGGGAGCTCATTGGTAGGAAGTATCAAGAAATTTGTATTGGCTTCTTTCCAACAACTTCTGAGTATCATGATTTCCATGCTTCCACGTAATGGGAGAAGAGGTCTTTCAAAGCTGCAACATTATTACAACTATCCATCAGTATATGCACAATAAGTAGAAATAAATACATAATAGACAATTGAATTGGCCAAGAACACCTCAGAAAATCCAATTCTTAAAACTAGCAGGGCTAATTCTCTTAGAAACTATGGTATCCATTCCATGACAATTGCTCTTATCATCAACCTAAGTGTACATTTTGTGTAACTTTAAGAAGTAGAATTTCAGCTATAAATTTGTTGGGTTTTGTTAAAGGTATTTTTCATCTAAAGAGGTGGCTTAAAAATTAATGAGGTAGAGATGAAATAGAAAGAGGAGGGACAATTGTGAGTGTTTTTTAAAAGAGAGAAAATAAGTGCCAAAATCACCTAATATGTGGTTAATATGTTGACAAGAAGGAAAGAAATCACACAATTTGTTATCTACAACTACAAATCCACTTACAAGAAAGAAAGAATGGAAAACAAAAATATTTGAGGAACAATAAGAAAATATCTAAGTAGATTTGCACATGCATGCACCATCACCTGCTTGTACTTTAATTCCTACCATCCAAATACAAATTTTTGGATTCTTCAAATAAGGTAATGGTCATTATGTAAACTGCAAAGAAGTTGTACTAAATATTCTAATATGGAAAGTAGGCTAGAGCCATTCTTAAGTTTAGTGGACTCGGGTACTACTAACATAGTATTCGAGTCCATGAAACTCAAGTATGAATCTGCCTGATTTCACTCATTTCATTTTCTATACCCGAGCCATCCTCGAGTTATAGAAACTCGGGTATATCAATATAGTACTCGAGTCCTACAAGCTTAAGCACGAAGTGGCATACTTATTACCCACACCTACTTACTGGCGCCAACCAATGCAATGAATACATAATGAATGGCACTCGAGAATAATAGACTCGAGTACCTCTTAACAAAATACCCCCTCGCCAGCTTTCAACTATTTTCAGTATCTATCTTTCCAAGTACATGTGATGAGTTAGAAGGCTCTGCTCTGAAGAAGCAAAAGCTTTACTAGTAGTTGGGTCACCATCTGCAAGTCTATGACTCTCAGTGTCAGTGTCTCCATCCAAGACCAACGTGTTATCCATTTCCACCTTTGGGTCAACCCTACTGTGATCAGTATATAGAGGTAATAATTAAATGCTTAGTCATATGAGATTTTTATGCATGGGGTGCATTTCATGTGATGAGTTTTGCAATATTAACTATGTACAACTGCTGATATAAAATAAATATATATATATATATATAACTTTTTTGTCAAAACAGATGGAGCACAAATATAAAGGAATCAAGCTTGACCATATGATAGCAAATAGAGAGCATGCATAGTAAGATTATTTTATTTAGAACCACCATGTGAAGGACACATGAAAAAGTAATTGCTTGTTAGCTGAAAATAATTCCTTTTAATTTGTAAGTTACACACATACACATAGTGGCATAAACACACTAAAATTAAGCAAATCCTTTGAAAATAATATTCAATCCAACAACGCCTTGAGAATAAGCAAGTGCTAGAACTACACACACACACACACACACATATATATATATATATGTACACAATTATTAGTAAAGGTTAGTTGAATTCCCAATTAGTGACAAGTATAGTTCATGTGTGGCTTAATTGTGTAAAATTCATGGGTTGATAGATAGAGCTAATATGAAATTTTGTTGACTTTTACAGTAATACGGGTGTTCATAATAATATGAATTCATTACTCAACAAAGAAATTGGCTTAATAAAACAAAGTTGAAATGGTTGACCTTTTATTATTTTATATGTGTATAAAATATACATATGGTTAAGTGCACATTATGTCTATGTGTATAAATTATTTGAACGATTGAGATTCAATTATTTATATGTCTATACACAAAGTCAATGAGGTTGAGTTTGATTATAAATTGTTATTATCATACACCAAATTTATTTAAGTGGTTATAGATTATGGCAACTACAATATTCTTTGAATAGGTCAGAGATGGATTTTCACTATTTCTATGTGTACTACGATGGAGAGACGTATTATCATGAGTTGCATGGGTTGTCATACCAATGCTCAAACCAAAAGCATAAATATGTTAAGGTGAAGCGTCGGATGGGTCTTATGCCATTGCAATGAAGAATATTGAGGGCAATGGGGTTAGACCACTCTAGGCATAACATTTTCATGGTGTATCGAGCACCTCAATGGGTTGTAGACACCCAGGTTTTCTACAATTCACTACAGTTATTGGGTGGCGCTGAAGTGAAGATGATGTGGGAAGTTGTTAAACAAAGGTGAAGGGATTCATTGCTTCGGATCTATATGTCACTGTTGAGCCTGCCATAGTAGATGCTGGAGAGGGTTCACAACATACTATTTTGGATGAAATTGTAGATGAGCACATCGACTCAATACCGTTACAGTCTTATCAAGGGTGTACAGAGAAAACAGGAGATGGGTATGGCAGTGAATCGTGGTAGACATTTCCGCATGTGAACTTGATTCAGGAAGAATGGCACCAGGAAATGCATGAAGGAGAGCATTTATCTCATGATGACATGGAAGATGATCATGGACTTGGTGACGATGCAACCCATATTGATGTTACTAGGGATGACTTCGAGGAGCTCCTAGATACCATGGGTGAACATAAGGATGTTGATCATATCAAATATGTGGTTGTAGAAAGAATAGAGACACATACCCCGGTCCCGATCCTACACCGGAATGGTTCACCAAAAACACTTGGGATAATATGTTTGATCCATCACCGGTTATGCAAGCTGAAGTATCAAGTTGGAGGCTTGGGGAGCAGCCAATGAAAGGGATGGTATTCGCGACTAAATTGGCAGTGTGGCATGCGTTGACCTGGTACGCAATGTGAGAGAATTTTAGCTTCAAAACTGAGCATTTAGACTTAGAGATGCTAATGGTGAGTTGCGAGAATGATTCCTGTTCATGGTCAATCTGTGTGATCTATTGCAAGAGAGACAATGTCTGGAAGATCGCAAAATGCAAGGGCCCCCACACGTGCGACAAAATTCAGAATGCTCATGATGGTCGGATGATTGATTCAGCGTTCCTAGCATACATACTTAAGTGCTATATAAGAGAAGACCCCGTGTATAAGATAAAGAACTTATGCCATCTTGCTTTGGCAAACTAATAACATGAAGTATCTCACTTTAAGGTATTCTTTAACTTGTATTCTTTTTTCAATACAATGTAGAGACATTAGTCTTCATGGAAGTATAAGCATGATCTTTTTTCCTAAAACCCATGAATACCTTATATTATGAAAAATGAAATTGAAAAAAAAAAAAAGAATAAGGAATAAAGAGAAAGAAATATCATCTTCATCTTATAGCCTTACAAGTCTTGATTTGTTTTCTTCAACTATAATTATTTAACTTGTATTCATTTCTAACGTAATCATTATGGTTCACATAAAAGGTATGGAATGCCAAATAAAAGGCCGTTGCAACTATATATGGGGATTTTAAGGAGTCTTATGCAGAGTTGCTGCGTTTTTTGGCAGAACATGAGGATGCAAGTTTGCGTCCAAAGTTTAAGTTGCTAGTGGACAATAATAACAAATGGGGAACTTGTACATTCAAGTCCATATTTTGGGCGTTTCGTCCATGTAATGTTGGGTTCGAGCACTGTAGGCCTATCATTAGCTTCGATGCAACCCACCTCTATGGAAAATGTAAAGGGAAATTGATAATTTCAATGGTGACAGATGCTAATAATAAGATTTATCCACTAGCCTTCACCGTTGTCGAGAGTGAGAGCACAGAGACTTGGGGTTGGTTCTTGGCTTGTATAAGAAGATATGTTACCAACTGGAGCAAGCTGTGCATCATATCTAATAGACACCCTAGGATACAAGCTGTCTTTAGAGACACTAGTCGAGACTTTTTGTAGCCTCCCATGACACAACATCGTTACTACCATCATCATCTATGTAGTAACGTCAACACTAGATGGAACAATGAATAAGCGATATGTTGTTTGGGCAACTGATTGAGGAAAAGCAATTAACCATATTAAAAGGGATTGTCAATTCTTTCTTTGTCCTTTACCACTTGTGGTTTGTATATGCTTTTTTCACATATGCTTAAGTGAAGTACTCATTAGGATTTTCCTTAATTATGATAAACATGTTAAGGGCCATGGTCAAGGAAGTTCTAAATTTATTAAACGTCAAATAAATATATATATATATATATATCAAGGACCATGTAGCTGAACCCCATGCACAAAGTGTTAAAGGGTCTAAGGGAGAAAAGGTATCAGCTTCAAGGTTAACAGCATATTGTAATTGTTTCTTAAGCTAAAGCTGTTGTGACGGAAGTGTGGAGTGGCTAGTTTTTTCATGTACCGTTTAACGTTAAGGATTATTTTGACACAATACCCAAAGTTTAGAAACTAAATTGACACATTTTAAATGTTAAAAACTATTTTGACACATAGTACAAGCATTAAGAACTAAAATGGTAAATAAACATGTTTTTTTTACATTTTTTTATTAATATCCTCAAAACACTTATTTTCTTTAATTTTTTTATTAGTCAAATTTGGAAACTAATATCCTGTTTGGTTGTGAGGGAGATGAAAGAAAAGGAAAGAAGGGAGGATTTTGGGAAGGGAAAGAGAAGAAGAGAGAGTTGTACGTAGAAGGATTACATTAAATACAATATTCGCATCTTCAAAGTTTAAGAACAAGTATCCTTTCATTATTTCACAGTTCCAACTAAGGGAAAAAACAACTTTTTAACACTATCACACTACTAAATTGGCTTCAACAAACCTATTCAATTCAGGATTTTCTTACATGGTTTTGACTTCTCATCATCTCGTGCTTCTTTTCTTTTCTTTTTTTTTTCTGGGCATGTCTTGTGTTACTATTATGGGAAGTTTACCAATTTAAGGTTAGTCATAGTTTTTTTTTTTTTTGGCTTACCCCTTCATGAAATAAATTGTAGTTTATTTTTATACTAAAAAATTGTAAGAATATGTTTGTATTAGTCGACTAAAAGGGTCACATGGGACTATGATTTCATGAACAAGTAATTGTAAATAGAGTGATGTTAGGTTACCTTACATTTTATTAAATGGATGTATTGATTTTTAGACACAAAATAGAAAAATAATTAAAAATTTATTTATTACTTTGTTGACATGACACCAATTGTATAAGTTTATAAATTTTTTATAGTAATTGGTAATAACTTTAGAGTAAGACTTAGGTACAGTATTTGGGTGTTGTTCCTTAGGTTCCCCTTTTAAGATTCTGCCATATGGATTTCTTTTCATGGGATGGAAATATTTTTTTTTAGTTAAGTAGCCACCTGACTGAATCTTAAGAGGGAAATCTAAGGAATAGCACCTAAGGTACTATACCTAAGTTTTGTCCATAACTTTAACTTCTTAAAAAAATTGATAATTTGGCTTTTTGTTTTTAAAAAATTTACATTTTAAAACTAGGTAAATAGTATATTTTTCAAATGTCGTTCATGAGCACCTTAACTAAAAAGTCAAGACTTAAACCTCGTTTGGTTCCCCAAAAAGCAAAGGAAAAGAATAGAATCTTTCATATTTCTAAATATTTTTATAATTAGGAACACACGATAACCCACATGATAACTTAAGATGGCATAAGAATACTATTTTGATATTAATGTTAGCCGCACCAATTTTGTTCAAGTACCACTTAATAACAATGATTATTTTGACACAATACTAAAAGTTTAGAATCTAAATTGACACATTTGAGATGTTAAAGACCATTTTGACACATAGTAGATTGTTAAGGACTAAAATGGTAATTAGACATTTATTTTACATATTTTTATTAATTTCCTCAAAATACTAGTTTTCTTTCTCTTTTTTATTAGCCAAAGGAAAATTATTGTGTACTCCCAGAGTACCATAAATACATACTCCCTCTTTTCACATAAATGGTGGGTCCTACTAATTAAATTCATGGAGGGACCCACCATTCATGTGAGAGGGGGGGACTACGCATTTATGGTACTCCGAGAGTACCTATTAATTTTCCCTTTGGTAGTAAGGGAGATGAAAGAAAAGGAAAGAAGGGAGGAAAAAGTAAGTGAAGGGAAAGAGAAGAATAGAGAGTTGTACATAGAAGGATTTCATTAATACAATTTCTTTGAAAGAAAATTCTTCTTTGAAAAAATAATAACGTATGGGACCGTCTAAAGGATTGTGCTAAGAAAAAGTATGAAACTTCATCAAAAAAGAAAAAGTACGAAATATTGACAAATTGGACAAATTATGTTTTCTCACTGTTTAGTGGAAAATAGAAAATGTGTGGGACTGTCACAATTCTAGGGTTTTTCTTCTGAATATCCTCCCTCCAATTTTGTGGCTAATGGGGGTATATATATTATGGGTGAATGGTATAAGAGGCACACTTAAAATCTTGCTGGTCAGTGTATCTCGCAGGTTGACCAAGTCGTGAGTGACTCACAAAACACATTGACTGTTGAACTTTGTCATGTGCTCCTCACATGGCCTTTCGCGGGTGTTGCAGTCCAAGCCAATCGTGAGCCAAGTCGCAAGATCAACTTCTTGAGCAATCTTCACCAACATAATATTAAACCCATCACAATTAATTCCCACAAAATACAAGGAAATAAATTAATAAAATTATAACACTTTTTGTCATGGAATAAATTCAACATAAATTTTATGTAAAAACCATAACTTAACAATAATATTATAATTTTGTGATGAGTTTTAATTATCATGATAATCTCATTAAGAGAATAAGAAATTTGAATGATATATTTGAAACTGAAAAAATTTTAGTTCTACCAAAAAAAAAAAAAAAAATGAAAACATATTGCACTATTATAATAGTTAAAAGAATATGGACCACATCAATATATATATATATATATCAAACAAACCCATATATATAATAGAATGTTATATTTGTAGAAAAAGAGAGATAGAAAATACTTGTAATTTTTTTTTTTCATTTTTAAAGGGAACAAATTTTCTTCAACAAATTTCAGAGAACAAATTACACATTATATTATATTGCAAAATATTTATATATCCCAACGCATAGCATGGGTCTATGAGTAGTCTACAAATAATATTAAGATGATAGATAAAATCTCATATGACAAAATTCAAAACATATTTCTTTCTCCAAAAAAAAAAAAAAAAAAAAAAAAAAAAAAAAAAAAACGAAGGCATATGACACCCAAAATAGTAATTAAAAAAGTTTACCTCCAATTAGTTTGAAGGAAAATTCTTTTAACTCAGTACGTGATGGTTAATAAAATTATCTACATATACTTTTGGTTATAAAACATTGACAATAAGAAGATGATATGTGTCACTCTTATGCAATGACAAAACCAAAATTTAGAGTGAGCAGAAGCTAAAGTATGAACAAAAAAAATTCATGAAAACCGATTTTTTTTTTTTTAATACATTTCAATACACTAACCATTTTATTTTTTTATTGTTTTTTATGAGATAGTGGCTCCTAGCAATCCCCGATAGGGGAAAATCAATGGTACAATTGATCAGGGCTGGCCCACCTAGGCATAAGGCCCCACAAAAACAACAACAAAAATTCCTTAGGAAAAAAAGGCCTCATCCCCCCATAGTAAAAGGCCCAAAATATTATAAAAATATAAAATTTTTTAAATGGTTGAGCACCTTTTTCTTCTTCTTTTTTTAATTTTTTTTTTAATTTTTTTTTATGTAATGCTAAAGATACCGCAAATTTTACTTGACATGTCACCAATTACCTAAATAAGAAATTCTAACGCTTATTAATTAGATTGTTGAAGTTCATTAATCGTCATTATCACATTATTTTATTGTCAACATGTTGTAGTATCTTTAATATTTTTCTTTTTTATATCTAACAAGGCTTTCAAAATAGGAGACCAATAAAAATTTAATCCAATTGAAATCCTAAAAATGTTTCAAAAAAAATGTTGCAAATGTGTTAGTTCATCAATGATGACTAATCTCTCCTAATAGTTTGAGACTTTAATTTTTGCAAACTAATCACCTGCAAAGTCACACACCAAATAATATCTATCCATCTCTTCATCTTAAAAAGAAAATATAAAATTTAAATTTAAATTACAACCTTAGTTAACTATGCATAGTCATGAATCCAAGTTAAAATAAGTTTCTTTTTTAAAAGATAATATATTTTTTGTTTTTTATATTAAAATTCATGCTTCAACTATGATATTTTGTCCTCTATATGAAATTAACCTTAGTTTAGTTAGTATTATTCATCAATTTTTGTATTTAATACATCAAATTAGTCTTAATTTAATTTGCATTAAATAATTTTATTTAATTAATATTTACTTATAAAATGCCCAACATAAATTGTTTGTCTTAGACCTCAAACTATATTGGACCGGCCCTGCAATTGATAAAGTGTCACTTGACTCATTACTTACCTATATGACACAGAAGAATAACCACAATAGTGAATAAAAGTAGAGATTCTCCAAGAAATTTCTGCAATGCAATTTTACAACAGGGGTGTTTTTCTCTCATTACTTAGATGTTTATTCAATAAAGAGAGAAAGTGGGAATCACTTTTCTTCCTCTCTTTTTGATAACGTGCATTCATGTACAAACATCACTTAGAGCTTTCCAAAAAGTGATCTCTCTCTCCCTCTCTCTCTCTCTCTCTCAATTCTTTTTTTTTTTCTTCCTTTGGTGGATTTTTTTTTCCTTACACATTTGCTTTAAATCAATGAATATATATATATATATATATTTTTTTTTATAACTCTACATTTATTTACACATTTGCTTTAAATCAATGAATATATATATATATATATATATTTTTTTATAACTCTACATTTAGTTGATATGTTTTAATGTTGTGTTTTTTAATTCCCTATCACATGTCTTCTCTTTCCTTCCTAGAGTTTATGTTGATTTTAGATTGGATTTACTAGGGATGTCAATTCGTGTTAGTGTGTCTTGTATATAGGAAAAAAAAAAGTTAATCAAATAGTTCATAAATAAGCTCAAGCTTGCTTGACAAACATATACACCAAGCTTGAACATTTAATCTTGTTTGATAATGAGTTGAAGCTTAATGAACAATTCTGAAATTTTAATACCAGCTCATTTACAACTCTATGTGTTATACTGAATCAATCTTTTTTCTTCTTTTTTTGGGTTGACAACAATTAGCAGGTAAACATGAACACATTGCATGAAATTAAGTAACCATGCATGTGTTTGCATGTGTGTGCATATGTGTGCATGAACTGATGCATATGTGTGCCCAGAGGGGCCTAGCGTGTGCCTAGTGTGTGCACAAAATGGGCAAAGTGTGTAAAACACATGAACACTGACCAAAACACGAAAACATGATCAATCAAAAAGAAACACAAGTATTGGAACTCATTTGAGTCCAATTCAACACAAGAAATGTCACTAGGACATTCTGACAAACACCTAACGTGCAACAATGCAATTCAACTATGAATAATGCATGAACATGGTGAAAACTTGCCTCAATACACGCTAAATTGCCACATCAGGCCAACACAGATGCACAAAGATCAAATGGGATTCAACCCAATCAAAGTTTTGAAAATATTTTCACAAAATCTGCAAAAATCCCCAATTTTTAAAAACCTAAGCAATGTTTTGAAATCCAACCCTTTTTCGAAATTCCCAAGTTTTGAAATCCAACCCTTTTTCAAAAAATCCCCAATTTTTAAAAACCTAAGCTAAAATCTGCAAAATTTAAGGAAAATGAAAGCAATGTTTAGGAAAACATACCTTGAAGTGATTTTGCAGAGCGAGGGAAATATGATTTTGGGTTGAGAAAGGTTCGAAGAAAGGCAGTGCGAGGGAAATAAAAAGGTTTTGAAAAATGTCACATCTACTACATAAAAACTGGAAACACACATTTTTCATGGGTTAGACAGTAGTGAAACAGTCACGAGACATTCGCGAGAATGGCCACTACAGCACAAAAGCTTTCGCAAGAAGCTTTTAGTCACAAATAAGTCACAAGACAGTCACGATAGCATTTGTATAAATTCAAAATTTTCCAGTTTTTTGCCTACAAAAATTTCGTGAGAAGTGTTTAGTTGTGAAATACTCGCGAGACAATAGCGAGAGTCTCTGTATGAAAATGTGACTTTTTAATTTCCCTTAAGCATATTTCACGGGAAGCTCTAAGTCGTGAGCGTCTCGTGAAACATCCTCTGAACTAGTTTTTGAAGAAAACAAAAATGCATTTTGAACAAAAACTAAAGACATGGAAGTAAAAAATCACTTTCAAAAACATTTAAAACACTCAAAAATATTTTTGAGTTTGATCAGCAAGTACATGAGCATACACATCACATTTGAACATGTACAATCATGCAAATGAGATAAGCATTAATTGAATCAAAGTCTTGTGTATTGTGGGTGAGTATCAAATGTGAAATAGTCTTTAAACCAGAGTGAAGCTTCAATGATCAATTCAATCAAGTCATACACAACTGGTACTAAATCAAGTGGTCTATCTCAATTATAGAAATGAACATATATGACCTCCCACAAATTGATTACAAATATTCGAAACTTTTCATTTGGATTTTACATAAATCATAACATTTGATCCTTTTTGGATAATACATCTCTTTTTGAGATCGGTACTTGAAATTTTTGATATTTCAACATTGAGAGTTAGCCTTTGGCTTTTTGAGCACCATACATTTCATTAGAAAAGTTGCTTTCCCTTTTTCCTAGTCAAATACTAGTATGTGCAACAGGCTTTTGCAACTCAATATCTCTTTTCATTTGGTGAGCTCTTTTGCAGAAACATAAATATAAAATGGAAAGAGATATAGGCATAAGTCTATGAAAGTAACAAGATCATCAAGACTTTTGACCAATCATTCATGACAAGCTTAAAGATCTATTTACAACAATCACACATAGTTTTCAAGATTTCTTCCACATAGATATATGTGTATACAAAATAAGCTAAGCTCTAAAATGCACTATGCCATTAGTACGAAGGTACTAGGCCAAAATCACATGTGACATACATAACACAAGCGATCAAACTTTTTGAAGATTTTTCAAATTTTACGGGTTTTTGAATTTTTGAACACACTCAAAAACAGAAGAAGTAAATTAAGATCAATAAAAACAGTTACAAACCAAAACAAGTAAAAGAAACATGCTATAAACCAAAAGCAATTGACACAAAGAGAATTATGCATGTCGTGATGCATTAACATATACCCCTAAACATCAGAAGAATTAATGCATGGACATGTTGTAATGGTTATGCATGAATACCCCTTTTCACCCACACAACACGTGCGTTTGGGGTGATATCCCTATAGGATTGGGTACGAGTGTTGTGGCCTTCAAACCTTTTAGTGAAGCTTTCCAAGCAGGTGGTGAATGCACCAATCATCTTTATCACATCCATCATTCTAGAATCACCATCTCGGTCTCTTAATACTCAACAACCCAAGTCCTCTTGTCATTTCTTGGTCCTCTTGACCTTTGATCACTTACATTTTTCAATGCTCTCAGCTTATGACAGTTTGTTCTGGTGTGTCCTTGAAGTCCACAATGATGGTAGAAGTGTTGAGTTCTCGGACCTCTTTGTGACTTTGGGAGTGATTTTCCATTACCCTCAGGTTTGACCACTGATTGTGTAAGAGGCTTCGTCATAAACCTTTGTTCAATCACATTCTTCTTCTTCTCATCCTCTACTTTCTTAGGAGTAGAGGCAGTCACTACTGGTTCTTTGGCTTGCACAAACTTTACTTCCTTGGTTACTTTGACAGTTGAACTACTTTCTCCAGTATATCCCAATCCGGTTTTCTCAAGAAAGGTTTTTGATGAGAGAACACTTCTTCACGCTTCTTGGAGGAGACTCGCTTTATTTTAGCATTAGCTTAGACCACCTCAAGCTCAAGGAATTTTATCTTTGAGTAGACTTCGGTTAACTTTACATTCAGTGTCTTTATTTCACATTTGGCCTCCTTATATCGCACTAGGAGACTTTTACAGTCCTCCTCTACCTTGTTCATCTTTTTAACGGTTGCCTTGGCTACCTTTCTATATTCTCCTGACTTCTCAAGTAGGGAATTTTAGTTTTCTTGAAGTCCCACTGCACTTTCATCTTCTTCAACATCAGATTCTTCTACTACTCCCATTGACTCCACTTCACTATGTTCACCAAGCTCTTCTACTAGCAAACTCAAGTCCTCTGAGGACTTAACATGAGCAATAGTCATAAAAGCAAAGTAATTCCCTTCTCCATCACAGCTCTTTTTCGAATATAAATTGGAAGAATCAGAATCACTAAGTGTTGTGGCATACGCGTTGCCCTTCCCTCTTAGACAGCTGGGACACTCCTTCTTGAGATGTTCATGGCCATTGCATTCATAACACACAATGCCTTGAGGAGATTGAGTATCCTTCCCATCTTTCTTTTTAAACTCCTTCCTATCACCTTTGGAGGATGAAAAATTACCTCTGCTAAACGGTTTCTCACTGTTCTTCATCTTCAAAAATTTTTTAAAGTTCTTTGCATGAAATGCTACCTCTTTCTCCACTCCATCTTCTTCAGAGGAATCATCCATTCTTTTGGTGATGGTTTTAAGTGCGAGAGATTTACTCAACTTATTAGAAGGCAGTCCCAGCTCATATGTTTAGAGAGATCCAATGAGCTCTTGGATTTTGATCTCATCCAAATCTTTACTTTCCTCTATAGCTGTAACTTTTGCTCGGAAGCTCTCTGGCAATGATCGAAGGATTTTCCTCACTATCTTTGAGTCCTCCGTTTTCTCACCCAAGTTAAACTTGCCAATAACCACTTCATTCAACTTATTGTAGAAAGAGTCAAATGACTCATCCTCACTCATAAAGAAATTCCAAAAGCAGAGCTTCCAGAATTTCTTTAACATAAAGGGTGATAATAGCTTAATTTTGCATATTTATATGATTATTAGAAATTATTATCATACTTATTTTGAGTTAATTTATGCATTTTATAGTTAATTTTGGAATAATGCTGAATAATCAATTTTGTACTTAATTGAATTTTAATGCATGAATTTGTCTTTTGTAGGATAATGAAATTAAATAAGTGGATTTGTGAAAAGAAGAAAGCTAATGGACTTTAATCTTACAAGGGCCATGATGAAGTCAAAGAAGGACAAACCAATTAAATTCAAGTCTAATTGGAGCAAGGAATCAAAGGAAATTTGCATCAAATCCAAGTCCAATTCGGATTAGGATTCCAGCATGCATACTAGTTAGTATTTGGAGCATAAATTTTGGCTCAGATGTCCAATTGGGATGATTCAAGTTGGGATGGAAAGCTAACTTAAAGGGCTATAACGTTTTAGTTCAATAAAAGTCATAATTATGAAGTTAAATGGGCCAAAAACGTCGGTTAAATGAAGCCTAAAAACTTGGGATTTTCTCCAAACGGGAATTCAACTTGTAATAGGATTCCTTGACCTATTTAAAGGCTCTTTAGGGCAAAATTTAGAAGAGAGCTTCTGTAGATCATAATTTTGGTTTTCTTAAAGTTTCTTTACAGTTTTTAGAGTTTTTATTTTTGTTATGGCTTGCTAGAAGCCTTGCTAAGGCAAGGGGTGAGTGAGTCCTTCTTCTCTTCCAACTATTTCACCACAAATTTATCATAATCAAACAATTTGATTGCATTCATTATTGGAACACCTTAGGAAAGGGTTTGAGAAAGAACAGCTAAAATAATAGGCTCAAATGGGTGACTAGTGGTAATGTATCAAGAAAGAAAATAATAAAGGCTCAAAATTAACAAAGATGGCCTAAAATCATCTCTTAAGGATTGGGATAGTTCTTCAAAATCCATGACTTTAGCATATTTAGGTGTGGCATAAAATTTGATGAATTCTTAGCATTTTACCAAATCAAAGAATAATGAGACTAAGCGACAACAAAGTTATGTGCTTCCAAATGAAAAATGAGGTCAAAAGAAAATAACACTCTAAAAAAAATGAATGGCTCAAGAACTCACTTGGGTTATAGTCTCTACATTTTATTTTCAAGATTTTCAAAGTCATCTCTATCTCTCAACCAAGAAACATGTTCATGTGGCTAAAGTGCTTGTGCATACTAGTTGAGCATGAAAAACAGTGGAATTCTTTAGATAGAAGTAGCATAAAGAACTTTGACTTAAAACTCTTGCTAAAGCAACACTTTAAAAAAAAAAAAAAAAAAATCCTTGAAGAGATGAACATAAATGAATAGAGAAAAAAAAAAAAAAAAAAAAAAACTTTAACACCGGCAAAATGGGTTAGAAAACAAAACAACAAAAATAATAAAAGAAAAATAAAACAATCTAAACTACAACACAAATACTAATGCTAATTGCTTGGCAAGTCTTGATAAATGGGATCATCCAAATTAATAGATTCCTCCTCTTGTGAAAAATTCTCAAGAAATGGCTTAAGACATTGCTCATTCACCTTAAATATGTTACCATTCTTAGGATTTTCAATTTCTATGGCACCATGGGGGAAAACATTTTTAACAATGAAAGGTATAGTCCATCTAGATCTCAATTTTCTGAGAAACAAATGTAACCTAGAATTATACAAAAGAACTTTTTGAGATGGTTCAAAAGATTTCCTTACAATTTGTTTGTCATGAAAAACCTTCATTCTTTCTTTAGAAATCCTAGAATTCTCATATGCATCATGCCGAATTTCTTCCAACTCATTCAATTACAATTTTCTCAATGAACTAGCCTTGTCTAAGTTAAAGTTAAACATATTTATTGCACAATATGATTTATGTTCCAATTCCACAGGTAGGTGACAAGCTTTACCATAAACAAGTCTATAGGGAGACATACCAAGAATATTTTTGTAGGCAATGCAGTACGCCCAAAGTGCATCATTCAACCTCAAATACCAATCTTTACGATTTGGGTTAACCGTCTTTTCCAAAATTTGTTTAATCTCCCTATTGGCAAGCTCAACTTGTCCACTTATTTGTGGGTGATATGGGGTGGCAACCTTGTGTGGTATGCAATATTTTCTCATTAATGCCTCAAAAAGTCGGTTGCAAAAGTGCAAGCCCCCATCACTAATAATTGCCCTAGGGATGCCAAACCTTGACAAAACATTTTCCTTTAAAAATTTCAAAACAATTTTGTGATCATTCTTTTTGCAAGGAATAGCCTCAACCTATCCTAAAACATAATCTACAGCCACTAGAATGTAAAGATATCCAAAAGAAGGAGGGAATGGACCTATGAAATCTATGCCCCAACAATAAAAAATTTCAACAACTAAAATTGGGTTTAAAGGCATCATATTCCTACGAGTTATTCCTCCCAACTTTTGAAAAGAATCACAAGATTTGCAAAAATGATGAGTGTCTTTAAACAAATTAGGCCAATAAAAACCAGATTGCAAAATCTTTGCAATGGTTTTCCTTGAAGAAAAGTGGCCTCCACATGCTTCATTATGACAAAAGGAGATGACACTAAATATTTCATTTTTAGGGACACATCTCCTAATGATTTGATCTGTACAATACCTAAATAGATAAGGATTATCATAGAAAAAATTGCGTACCTTAACCACGAAGCGTTTGTTGTCTTAAGCACTCCAGTGAGATGGTGTTTGGCCTTTGACAAGAAAATTTACAATATCAGCATACCAAGACAAAGTAGAGATGGAAAACAATTGTTCATCAGGGAATGAATCCCTAATGGGCAATGCATCCATGGATTCATTAAAAGTGAGCTGAGACAAATGGTCTGCCACCGCAGTTTCTACTCCCTTTTTATCTTTGATGGTGATATTAAATTCTTGTAGTAGAAGAATCCATCTAATCAACGTTGGCCTTGCATCCTTCTTTGAAAGAAGATATTTTAAAGCTGCATGGTCAATGAAAACAACAACAAGAGAACCAAGAATATATGAATAGAATTAATTTAAGGTAAATACCATAGCAAGTAACTCTTTTTCAGTTGTAGAATAATTCATTTGAGCCTCATTCAAAGTCTTACTTGCATAATAAATTACATGAGATTTCTTATCCTTTCTTTGCCCTAAAACAGCTCTAATCACATAATCACTTGCATCACACATAATTTCAAAAGGTAAAGTCCAATTTGGTGGTTGCATGATAGGTGCAGTGGTAAGCATGCCTTTTAGCTTATCAAAAGCTTCTTGGCAAGCTTGGGTCCATTCAAAGGGAGTGTCATTTGTTAGGAGGTTACACATAGGTCTAGATATGAAACTAAAGTCTTTTATGAACCTTCTATAAAATCCTACATGTCCTAGGAATGATCTCACATCTTTAACAGTATTAAGTGTAGACAAATTAGCAATCAACTCAATCTTTGCTTTATCCACCTCAATGCCTTTTGAAGAAACAATGTGGCCTAATACAATCTCTTTTGTGACCATGAAATGACACTTTTCCCAATTTAATAGTAAATTCTTTTCTTCACACCTAGTTAAGACTTTTTGCAAATTAGAAAGGCATTCATCAAAAGAGTCACCAAACATAGAAAAATTATCATGAAAACCTCTAAATAATGTTCTACCGTGTCACTAAAAATACTTAGCATGCATCTTTGAAAAGTGGTAGGTGCATTACATAAACCAAATGGCATCCTCCTAAATGCAAAAGTACCAAAAGGACAAGTAAAGTCTTTTTCTCTTGATCTTCAAGTGCAATTTCAATTTGATAGTACCCAGAATACCCATCTAAAAAACAATAGTACTCATGACCCACTACTTTCTCTAAAACTTGACCCAAGAAAGGTAAAGGGAAGCAATCTTTCCTAGTGACTGCATTAAATTTTCTATAATCAATACACATGTGCCAACCTATGGTGACATGATTTGGAATTAACTCATTATTCTCATTTTTTACCACAATTATTCCAGATTTCTTAGGTACCACTTGAGTAGGACTTACCCATTTACTAGCTGCGGTGGGGTATATGATACCCACATCCAACAATTTGAGCACTTCAGTCCTAACTACCTCTTTCATTGTAGGGTTTAACCTACGTTGCATCTCCCTAGATGGTTTAGCATTGTCCTCTAAATAAATCTTGTGAGTACAAACCAATGGGCTAATTCCTTCAATGTCAGCTATGTTCCATCCTATGGCACTCTTATGTTTTCTCAAAACAATTACTAACTTACCTTCTTGCAAAGAGTCAAGTTTAGAAGATATTACCACAGGAAAAGTCTCATTAGTTCCTAGAAAAGCATACTTGAGCTCAACAGGCAAGGGCTTTAACTCCAATTTTGGTACTTACGAACTAGATGGCAACAACTTTATCTCACGAGGTGGCAACTCCTCATATTTCAATTTCCAATTGCTCGCTTCCAATTCCTGTGCAGATTCCAAAAGACAGTGAATGTATGCAATTTCATAATTCTCATCAAAATTAAAATCACATGAATTTACTAGACAAGCTTCTAATGGATTTGAAAAACATGTTTTTTTTGAATTGTTCTTGAACACGTGTTTCAATTAAGTCAACTTCATGCACATCCTCTTCATCCCTAGGTTGCTTACAATTATTAAAAATATTAAGCTCAAGAGTCATATTCCCAAAAGATAATTTTAAGACTCCACTTCTACAATTTATCAATGGAGTAGAAATTGTAAGAAATGGGCGTCCTAAAATCACAGATATTTAAGAATTAGCATTAGAAATAGGATGCATATCCAAAATAATTAAGTCAACAGGAAAATAAAATTTGTCCGCTTGAACCAAAACATCCTCAACAACACCCTTAGGAACAATCGTAGATCGATTGGCAAGTTGTAAAATTATGGAAATATGTTTTAGCTCGCCAAGACCTAATTGCTCATATACTGAATATGACAAAAGATTCAAACTTGCCCCAAGATCAAGCAAAGCTTTCTCTATTTTTGAATTACCAATCACACATGAAATAGTGGGACAACCTGAATCTTTAAATTTTGGAGGTCTATTGTTTTGAATGATTGCACTAACTTGTTCAATCAAAAATGCCTTCTTATGTACATTAAGCTTACGCTTAACAGTGCACAATCTTAAAAAAATTTAGCATATGATGGAATTTGCTTTATGGCATCCAAAAGAGAAATGTTTATTATAAATTTCTTAAGCACTTCAAGGATTTCAAAATTTTGATTCACTTTTTGAGATGGAATCAACCTTTAGGGAAAAGGAGTAGGGATAGGACACCTCTCAAATTCGTTAGATTTAGGCTTAAGGACTTTAGCACTACTCTTTATTTTGGAAGATTCATCATGTTTATTGCTTTTAGGAATATCTTTTCCAGTGATTTTTCCACTACGAAGAGTAGTTACAGATTTAACTTGACTTACTTTATTTTCAGAGGAACTACAATCATCAACACAAAATTGACCTTGGGGGTTTGGTTGTGGTTGAGATGGAAACTTACCCTTTTCTATTGTGCTCATGGATGTGGTCAATTTAGTGAGAGTGCTCCTAATGTCATTTATGGCTTGTGAGTTCTGATTATTAATGGTGGATTGAGTTTGCATGAATTGTTGGAAGGTGTCCTCGAGACTCTTCTTTGGAGGGGGATTATAAGGAACAAAATTTGAAGTACCATGTGTAGGAGGTGCAACCACATTACCATTCCTCCAACTAAAATTTGAGTGATTCCTTAACCCTGAATTATACGTCTTTGAATAGGGGGAAGGGTATGGTTTTTTCACCATGTTCATAGCATTTGCCTAATCATGCAACACCTCTTTAAAAGATGGAATTGTAGGGCATTCATTGGTAGGGTTTTCCATGGTCTCACAAATTCTACAAACTTCATCAATTTTAGGCACAATATTGATTCCATTGACCTTCCTTAATTCCATGGCTTCAAGCTTCCTAGTTAGACTAGCCACCCTAACACTAAGGTCATCATCTTCCCTAAGTTGGTACTTACCACCCCAGAGGGATTGGAAGATGCTTTAGACCTATTTGAGGTATCAGTGGTATCCCAAGATTGGGCATTCTCAGCTAAAAGATCAAAATAATCAAAAGCCTTATCAGGATCTTTATTCAAACATTCTCCATTGCACATCATCTCTACAAATTGGTGCATCTTTGGAGTTAAACTTTCATAGTAAAAACTAATTATATGCCAAGTTTCATAGCCATGATGTGGACAAGCATTAAGCAAATCCTTAAATCTTTCCCAACATTGATAAAATGTCTCATTATCTTTTTACGAAAAATTCATTATTTGTCTTTTAAGTGCACTAGTCCTATGAATTGGAAAAAATTTCTTTAAAAATTCAGTTTGCATCTCTTGCCAAGTACCAATTGACCTAGGTCTTAAAGAATTAAGCCAAGTTTTTGCCTTGTCTTCAAGAGAAAAAGGGAACAACTTCAACCTAATGGTCTCTTCATTACATGATTGGTCATGGAAGGTAGAACATACCTCCTAAAATTCCTTGAAATGTAGGTAAGGATTTTCAGAATCTAAGCCATGGAATTTAGGAAGTAATGAAATCATACCAGGCTTAAAATTAAAATTATTTGCATTAGTTGGAAAAATGATGCATGATAGTGCACTACTCCTAGTAGGTTGCAAATAATCCCTGAGAGTTCTAATGGGTTGGTGAGCATGGAAGTTTCCATTATTTAAATTATTCTCATCACCATGATTACTCTCTAAGTCCGCCATGATATCAAGTGTGTGAGAATGTGTGAAAGAATCAGATAAATTGCCAAACAAATTATTAGAATCAATTCTAACCAAGCGATTATCGCTATCACGACACCAAACACTCATGCAATAGTAAAACAAGAAAGAAAAAGGAAAAAGAAAATAAAATAAAACAACAAATAACTTTAACAATAAAAAGAAGTAAAAATAAAAGAAAAACTCTAAAAGAAGACTAAACTACTTAAAAAGAAACAAGTTGGAGAGATATTACCAAATATGTGAAGAAATTTAATGCCGAAAACTTCTCCAAACAAAGTGGAACACTTCTCTAATTGCCTAATCCCCGGCAATGGCGCCAAAAACTTGTTGCGACTTAAATAATGCTCTCAAGTGCAGGATTGTCGTGAAGTAATAACTCGATAAGTTCAAGGTCGAATCCACAGGAAAAAGGGGAATTGATTAGCAAACCACAAGAGAATAAAACTAAAATAAAAGGTTTAATTGAAGATATTTTTATGGTTTAGTAAAGTTAATTTAAATTAAGAGAAAATTACAATATATTAAGGCGCTAAGATTTAGGGATCAACACACAACACATCTATTGATAGTCTTAACAATATTTATTTTATGACTCAACTAAAATTCATACGAGGGATGATCTTAGTTGGATGATTTAACAATAAAAACTCAAGAAGTAATTGTCTAAGGTAGTTTAATGCAGTTGATTGATTTTAGACAAAACAAAACTAGTGAATTAGTTCACAGGGAATACTAAGCATTTAACGTGCCCGAAGTCTATGATAAATCAAAGGATTATATAGAACTAAACACTTTTCTAGATGAGTAAAACAATCAAAAACATAAAAACATAAGCATTAAAACCAATAAATAATTGTTAAGAACATACCAATAAACGGTTGGGTTTGGATCCCTAGACCTTAGCGCCTTAATATATTGTTATTTTCTCTTAATTTAAATTAACTTTACTAAATCAAAAAAAATCTCTTCAATTAAACTTTGTTATTATAGTTTTATTCTCTTGTGGTTTGCTAATCAATTCCCTTTTCCCTGTGGATTCGACCTCGGACTTACCGAGTTATTACTTCGTGACAATCCTACACTTGGGAGCATTATTTAAGTAGCAGCAAAGGGAGATAGGGGTGCTGAATTCTGGGTTTTCTCCTCTATTTAAAGAGGCGTATCTACTTACAAAATAAGATAGGGTTGCTTTAAAAATTAGCAGACATGAATTGGTTCAGGTTTTATTCCAAAAAATTGGAATCTGATGGGTCTTACCTAAACCAAACGTATCTGGGCGAAATTTAACATATGTGCCAATCAGCAGTGTGGAAGTGTCGATCAGCACTTCCCAACTGCTGATTGTCACTATTGAAGTGCCAATTGGCACTCCCAAGTGCTTCATCCAGTTTTGCCTTCTTGCATGCATTGGACTCTTTTTGGACATTTTCTAGGAGTTGTACTTGGATGTATTTTGGACTTGTATTTCAAATAAAATCTATATTAACTTAATAATTAAATCTGTAAAGTTGTGATTTACAACTATATTTTATATTGGCTTTATTCCATGACAAAATGTGTTGTAATTACTTTAATTCATTTCCTTGTATCTTGTGGGATTTAATTGTATTGGGTTTAGTATCAAGTTGGTGAAGACTCAAGCTTTATTGAAGATCAGTGGATCTCGCGGGTGTGTCGCTGGAAGCTAACCCGCGAAAGAGTCATGTGAGAAACACATGACTGGAAGCTGAAGAGTCATGCCAGGCTGTCGTTTTCGCGAGTGTCTCGCGGGTGAGGCCTTCCCGCGAGATAGTCGCGAAACATTCTGCCTGAAGGATTTTAATGAGTGACTTTCTTATCCTTCACCCATACTATATATACCCTCAGTACCCACAAATGTGACAGAGGCTATTCAGATAGAAAAACCCTAGATAGGTTTTCTACAACACACACACCCATATTTTGAGATAGAGCTACTCCTCCTTAGTGAGAAATCATTGTAGCCTCTTCTCCATCCCTCTCCCACTATCATACCTTGAGAGGAGATTTGTACCCAAACACAACCCACACCTATTCAGAGTGTAGAGAATGCTTTGGAGTTGCTGGGAAGCATTAAGAAGCCAAGGATGGCAGATGCAACATGGAGCTTGTTGCAGGATCCGGAGAACTAAGACAAGACACGGTTCCGAGAAGCCTTGTTGGAGTAGGAGCTTGGAGGGCTTAGGTACATCTGGTAGATTAGGCTTGGAGGGTCTCTTGCTAACCCATGTATCCCAACTGATTGTCTAGTGGATCGATTTCCGCTTGGAGGGCGGCGGAGAGGTTTTTCGCCGAGTTCTGAGGTTTCCTCTCCGAAAACACGTCTTGGTGTTTTCTGTGTTTGCATCTCTCTTCCCTACTCTTTTATATTCCATTATACTGCTGTGTTGTTTAGTTCATGGATTAGAGTAGTTCATTTGTTCATCCGCTCGCTTTTACACTATTCCGCACTTTATATTAAAGTTGTGTAAAATCTATCGAGCCGTAATTTTAATTGGGGGTCTAAACAGCTCTTGTGTTTTCAACACGTTTTCGAGCTTTCAATTGGTATCAGAGCGGGTACACTTGTTTTGGTTTCATTACCTAAGTGTGATCCTTGACCCCATGTGTGTTTTGCCATGGATAATGCTTTACATGCTTGTATGGATGTTGTTGATTGTAACATGCCATGTGTTTGTGAAAATGCCTCTATGAGTGTTTATCCTAATGATTATGATGCCATGTTATATGAATCCATGGGTGTTGTTGACAAACTCTTGAAGAAAGAAGCTAAGAAGTTTCAAAAGAATTTGAGCAAGTTCATTTGTGAAAAGGATGATTTGATTGCTAAGCTCAATGAATCCAATAAATTGGTTGAAAAATATAAAAAGCTTGCTGAAAATTCTCTTGAAAAGCTGAAAGAGTTTGAGTGTTTGAATATGGACTTGGATGCTAAACTTGTTTTGTCTAACAAACTTGTTGATGATCTTAAATCTGAAAATGAATCTCTTAAGATGCATGCTAAGTGTTTGATTGCTGAACCTATTATCATAAATGATGAAAATATATGTTGCAATCATGTTGTGTTACCCGATTTTGTGCCTAATGTGTGTTTTGCCTCAAAGGACAAATCGGTGTACATTCCTCCAAATAAAAGAAATCAAAAAGTGGAGAGAAAGGCTCTTAAGCCTAAGCCTTTGTTTAGGTCCAATCCTAGGGAATTGAGTGGATCTAAGTTTGTTCCAACTTGCCACCATTGCGGTGTGATTGGTCATATAAGGCCTCAATGTTCTAAGTTGAAGAGAGAACAAACCCAAGTTGCTAGATCCATTCCCAAAAAGCCTAATGGACCTAAATACATTGTTTGTCACCATTGTGGTGCCCTTGGTCATCTTAGACCTCATTGCTCTCAGTTTCAAGCTTTTAAAAGAATCAAAAGAAAAGAGAAACTTGAGCTTCTTGCAAGTTGTGCTAAAAATGATAAACCGGATTTGAGTGAAAATAGCATGTTGTTAAAGAAAGTGTTTAATGCTCTTAACTCCTTGACTATGTGCATCTCTGGTTCTCATTCTCCCTACCCTCGACTCACTTCTCTTGAGACACTCATTCCAAGCAATCATTCCGTTTGGATGAGGAAGGGTTCTTATGGTTGAGCTTTTGCTCTTTTGGTCTTGATCTAATTCTTTCGATCTTTGTAGGACCTTTCATGCATCATGCATTTGTGCATTTTGCATTTATTTGTATGCATTGCTTTTGTTTTGATCTCACTTTTATGTCTTTGTTTTGTGTGTGTAAAAAATCCAAAACCACATAAAAAGTGAAAAATTCAAAAAGTTTGATCGTATATGTTTGAGCACATTTCACATGTGAGTTTGGCCTAATACCTTCGTACTAATGGCATTGTGCATTTACGAGCTTAGCTTGTTTTGTATGCACCTAGTTCTTTGTGGGAGAAATCTTGAATACTATGTGTGACTGTTGTAAATAGATCTTCAAGCTTGTCATGAATGATTGGTCAATAGTCTTGTTGGTCTTGATACTTGCATAGACTTGTGTCTATATCTCTTCCCACTTTATTTTTTTTAAAATAGAGCTCACCAAATGTAAATCTCCAAATGAAAAGAGATATTGAGCTGCAAAAGCCTGTCGCACATACTAGTATTTGACTAGGAAAAAGGAAAAGCGACTCTTTTTAATATGTTTTGTATGGTGCTCAAAAAGCCAAAGGCTAATCATCAATGTTGAAATATCATAAATTTCAAGCACCAATCTCAAAATGAGATGTTTTTGTCCAAACAAAATAAAAAGGACCAATTGTTATGCCTTATGCAGAAGCCAAATGAAAAGCTTCTAAGTTTTGTATTCAATGTGTGGGAGGTCATATATACTCATTTCTATAATGGAGATTGTCCACTTGATTTCGTATCAGTTGTGTATGACCTGATTGAATTGATCATTGAAGCTTCACTCTAGTCTAAGGACTATTCCACACTTGATCCTCACACACAACACACAAGACTTTTGTTCAATGAATGTCTATTTCATTTGTGTGATTGTACGTGTTCAAATGTGATGTGTGTGTGCTCAACCATATGTGGATCAAACCAAAAAGATTTTTGTTCTTTTTGTTTGCCTTTGGAAGTGATTTGTATCACCCTTGTTTTTCAAAGTTTTCAAATTGTTTTTGTGTGAAAAACATGTTTTTTGGGTGTTTTCGTGACTTATTTCATGTTTAAGTTCAGTCACGAGTGAAAGGGTCCAATTCGTAAGTTTTTCAGCTTTGGACAGAGAGTTTCGCGGCTGTTTCACGAGTAACGCTTACCTGCGAGATACCTGCGAAATTTTCGCGGGATTCTAAGTAGCGAGATACCTGCGAAAATTTCCAGATCAGCTTTTTAAAGGGCATTTCGTGAGTCTTTTGTTTTAAACTTCTCCCATCGTCTCCCAAACCCCTGTTTTAATGTTTCTACATCAAAACCCAACTAATTTCAAGTGTTTTACATTCCATAAACATCTCTAAGGTAATCTTTAACTNTTGGCCCCCTTGGTTTTTAGCTCAAGCCCCCCTTGATTTTTAACTCAAGCCCCCCTTACCTTACCCCAACCGGCCAGCCCAGGAGACAAGAACCCATGAAAACCTTAAAAAAAAAAAAAAAAAAAAAAATCCACCAGTCAATCGAAGTCTCCAAACCCAAACAGCAAAGCCAAAAAAGAAGGTAGAAAAGAAAAAAGAAAAGCAAAGAAAGGGAGAGGTGAGACAAAGAAAGTGAGAGGCGAGTTGTTCACACCTACGCCGTGATGCCGCTGCTCAACCCAGCGCAGAGCTGTCCATGCCTACGCCCACGCCGAGACCAAGAGAGTTGTCCTATTGCATACCCAAACCGGGAAAACCACACCAACACCGCCACGCGAGGCGCCGAGACCCATCTTGCTGCCGCCGCCGATTGCTCGATTTGCCCTGCCCAGCCCAGCCCAGCCCAGCTTCGTTACTCCACTGCTCCAGCCTTCACAGTAGTTCACAGGTATTTAATCTATCATTTCCTTCAAAACCTGTTTGTGAATCTCAGAATCTAAAAATCTATGCTTGTGGACTTGAGATGTTTGTGTTTTTACTGATGAGTGATGAACTGATTTGGTGATTCCGTGGTTGTGAATTTAATTGAATCTACGCCTGACTGCTTATGGTATTTTTTTTTTTTTTTTGGCTTTTTGGACTCTCTATGGCTCTCTCTTGTATTATATAGATAAGAGAGATAGAGAGAGAGTAGAGTTTGTAAAGATGAGAGAATATATTACTGTAGTGTTTGACAGATTATTAAAAAAAAAAAAGAAAAAAAAAAGAAAAAAATAGTAAAGTTAAGAAAAGTTTTTCTTAGTAGTGCAGATTAAATTTATAGTGTTGGGTCAGTATCTAAAATATGGAGACAAGACAAAGGCAAAGACCAAAGACAAAAGAAAAAAACAAATCATATAATATAGAAAATTGTCACACAAATTTAAGAAAATAACAGTGATTCACTTGCACCTATTGTTAACTCATAATGCTAAATTAGATAAATTTATATATTGAATAGAAGTGAGAAATAGTGTAGAACCTTGAGAGCATTAAAATATTTTAGAAGTAGTGATCTTTGTTTGTTGGTAAAGAATTTCTATCCACAAGATTTCACATTTTATGACAAACAAGTGTTGGAGAAGGAGTTTTATCATTTTGAGCATAATGTAGTCTAGGATCCAGAGTTCAAAAAATTGAAAATTATATCTGAGTTGTGTCAATGGTTCGTGTCTTTTGTTTTTGTTGGTAGATGATTGTATCTTAATATATTAAGAAACAATGATTTTTGGGTATTTGTCTCAGTTGATAGTTTATTAATACTATATGGATGCGTATTTGAAATTTTTTTTTTTGCTTATCTTCGGCCCCCCCCCCCCCCCAGCTTGAAATCCTGGGTTCGTCCCTGAGTGAGGCCAAGTTGGGAGAGCGAGTAAAAAGTTTGCCAAACCAACAAAGAATATCTTCTAGCAAAATGTTAGGATTATTCTACAAATTTTGGAGAAAAGAGGTCCATGCTTCTGGAATTGTAAAGTTGTGATTTACAACTATGTTTTATATTGGCTTTATTCCATGACAAAATGTGTTGTAATTACTTTAATTCATTTCCTTGTATTTTGTGGGATTTAATTGTATTGGGTTTAGTATCAAGTTGGTGAAAACTCAAGTTTTATTGAAGATCAGTGGATCTCGCGGGTGTGTCACTGGAAGCTAACCCACGAAAGAGCCATGTGAGAAGCACATGACTAGAAGCTGAAGAGTCGTGCCAGGCTGTCGTTTTCGCGAGTGTCTCGCAGGTAAGGCCTTCCCGCGATACAGTCGCGAAACATTTTGCTTGGAGGTTTTTTTAAGAGTGACTTTCTTACCCTTCACCCATACTATATATACCCTTATTACCCACAAATGTAGGAGAGGCTATTCAGAGAGAAAAACCCTAGAGAAGTTTTCCAAAACACACACACCCATCTTTTGAGAGAGAGCTACTCATCCTTAGTGAGAAATCATTGTAGTCTCTTCTCCATCCCTCTCCCATTATCATAGCTTGAGAGGAGATTTGTACCCAAACACAACTCACACCTATTCAGAGTGTAAAGAGTGTTTTGGAGTTACTGGGAAGCATTGGAAGAAGCCAAGGATGGTAGATGCAACATCGAGCTTGTTGCGGGATCCGGAGAACTAAGACAAGACACTGTTCCGAGAAGCCTTGTTGGAGTAGGAGCTTGGAGGGCTTAGGTACATCGGGTAGATTAGGCTTGGAGGGTCTCTTGCTAACCCATGTATCCCAACTGATTGTCTAATGGATCGATTTTCGCTTGGAGGGCAGTGGAGAGATTTTTCGCCGAGTTCTTCTGTTTCCTCTTCGAAAACACATTTTGGTGTTTTTTGTGTTTGCATCTCTCTTCCCTACTCTTTTATATTCCATTATACTGCTGTGTTGCTTAGTTTATGGATTAGAGTAGCTTATTTGCTTATTTGCTCGCATTTACACTATTCCGCACTTTGTATTAAGTTAGTGTAAAAACTATCGAGCTGTAACTTTAAATTGGGGGTCTAAATTGCTCTTGTGTCTTCAACACATTTCCGAGCTTTCAGGAATGAAGATGCACTCACAACCTGGCTGGATTTTTTAGATAAGTGGACTAACCTTTGATAAATATTACTCACAAAACATATGCATAAATACATTATACAAATCCTTTATACTGTATTTTGTGTTCCATGGATTGTGGGATGACATCTGTTTAGTTTTTTATTTTCATTTTAAACTTCAATTATTTTAAAAAGAAAGTAAAAATAATACACAATAAGTTATAATTAGTGAAAGATAAAATGAAATACAAAATGTAATACAGAGGATTTGTATCTCATCATGCGAACTGGGCCAAAATATAAGCTAGCATGCATATCAATTTCCTGGGCCTCTATGTTAACTTACATAACCTCTCAGAAGAATGTGAAGAAGCCTGCTGTTTGTGGTTAGGAAAAGAGGACCAAGTTTATATTTCATCTCACAGTTTATATACACACTAAACTGAGTTTTAGTGTAAGCCACCTTGCAACAGCCAAGGAAGGTCAATCTCTCTACTTTTACTGGCTTGGACATTAAACATATTGTCCTGTTTGAGTTCTTCACTTCTTTGGCAATATTGAAATTCGTACATTTATAAACAAGTTACTCTAAAAAAGGTACATTGTAAGAAATTCTCTTAAGATAGCTAGCTAGTCCAAATTTAACAATTGCGCTTCTGTCTATGGATTGCTTTCTAGAAATAACAATTTATAGAGTTGCCAATATCTGCTTTGTAGAAATTAAATTATATAGTTATGCCATGTTTTCTTTCTAGAAACAAAATAGTGACTGAAAGAAACTGATTTAGAGCCAACTTTTATGGCTTAGTCAATTTCAAGCTATTTAGAGAAACTATCCCTAATAGTTCAAGCTTGTTTGTTTGTTTGTTTGTTTGTTATTTTTTTTTTTTTTTTTTTTGAGAAGGTAATAGGTCAAGCTATTATTAACCAATTGACATAAGCATGGATAGATAAACATAAAAACAATCTAAATCACAAAACAAAACAAGTTCTCACAAGAATACTGAAATGTTTACAGAGAGAAAAACTCGAGAGGTGGGCAGAAAAAAAACTCTCCAAATCCTCTAGCACCAAATTATCCACTAATCAAGAATAGTTGTGGTACATATCACTTGCAATACCCTTTAAGCTAAGGAATGACTATGTACTTGAGCCTCCAGCTCCTTCTAACAATCAATCCCTCGAATCTTCTTGATAGTCTTTGGATCCGCAATTGAGCCTCCAATTGCAATGGCTAAGTCTCATTGGCAATTATGGGATTATTGCTCCAATGATTCTCCAACACCAATCAACACCAAGAACTTTGAGTATTTAAATGTGCGTAATAGTATGAATCTCCTCTCATAGAATTTAGTAATTTGAGAGGGAGAACTTAGAGAGATGGAATGGATTTTTGCACCAGGGTTTTAGGACTTTCTCTAGCTTTCAATATGGGGAATAGGCCTAGAAAATTCATGAAAAATGGGGCTTATAAAGAGAAGTTGAAGTCTAGTATTGTAGATAAGTTCATAATTGAATTGACTAAGGTTCATGCATTTTCACTCGAAAGTGGGGCAAAATTGTTTCCTCAACTGTTTTTGGGGATTCTCCCAATACTTCACCAGACTCTCCAAGTTTGCTCTTGCAAATTCCTTTAGATTGCAATTCCAACTTTCAACTTCAACCGATTACAAAATTATACTCAACATTACAATAATTACATTGTAAAATTGAAATTCAAAATTACATCCAAACTTGCCATGGAATTGGCTAAAAACCTAAATGTCCTAACAATCTCCCCTTTAAAAGGAAGAACTAAATTGAATAAAGCTACAAGTTAGAAGAGACTGAAATTGTAAAAAATTGAAGTTATAAGATAAAGTTGAATTTGAGTCATGTTAGAAAGTGTAATTTAGCTATTATTTTATGAATATATTTTTTTCTTTGTATGTAAATGCGTACTTGTATGTATTTAAATTTCTCTACATTTATATATCAATGTTATAATTTTGATGGCCCAAACCAAATTCATATTCTCTGTAGTGAATATGAATGGACAACACCAAAGTGCAATTATTTTTTGACAGGAGGTACCAGATGACTAAATATTTCTTGTTAAGTTTTAGAGCCTTTAACACAATATGTTTAACCTAATATTAAGCCAAGTTGATTAACAAGTTTGTTATTCAAGACTAGGTTAAACTATTGTGAGCAAAACAAATATAATGCGGAAAGTAAAGAACACAAAGATCTAATGAACTAGGAAAACCAAACCGGTAAAAAACCTGGGGAGGATTTAACCTAGTTATCCTTAAGGTAAAAATAGATTTACTATGAAATAATTGAAGTTTGTACAATAAGACTTAAACCACTAACATCCTATTATTACCTCGTGTAGAAAACTTACTACCACGACCACGTGACAACTCCGAGTCCATAGACTACTTCTTTCCTTGATCTACAGCAACCGCAAGTTCTCCTACTTGTGACTTTGAGACTTCACTCAAAGGTTTTAGATCTTCTTGAATGTTCTTTATGCAGCAACTGAAACAACCATCAAGTTTTTGATGTGAATCTTGATCTTGATAGCTCTATGTGTGTGTTTAAAGGTACAAACCTCTCAGATCTCATAAAAGACTCAACACACAACTCCACAAAGACTTCTATAGTGAAACACTTAACCCTACACGTCATATAGGCTTGGGCTGTGTTTAGAAATTCTGCAGAAAATTTCTGATCCACGATTCTCGATTGATTGAGTCTATTCTTCGATTGATTGAGCCTTACAGAAATTGAATAGTAATTTCCTACAATTACTCAATTCCAAACTTACATTAAAACAATGTGGCTAAAAAATATTAATTGACATTAAAAAATTACACCTCATCATTTGAAAAAAAAAAAAACCAAAATTTTTTTCCTTTTAATCTTTCCTGCCCCATTTCTTATTGTACCAAAAAAAATCTTTAAATTCATTTGCTCCAATGCTTTTGACCTGGCCAAGAAACTAAGTTCATGGACCTTAACTAACTCGTCCATGGTTTCAATTTGCAATCTTAGATTTGGTGATAGAATGACATGCAGACCAAATGTAACAAAGAATCTTCACTTCAAAAAGTGCTAAAAACAAAAATGTTTGATGTGTCTCTGCTATGGTTCCCTACTGCCTCAATCTCCCCTCTCAATGCTGGCTGTCTTCCCCTTTTATAGTCTCATGGTAGGGTTCTAGGATATCACTAATTTCTCTCTTTTGCTCCCCTAGGTACCAGAGCTCGTGCTGTACCAGTCACTTAGAGAGCTGGTGCTTTCCTTATTCCTCATAATTTTCTCCCTTTGGTGCTGTCTCCATGAAAGCCCCTTGCTAACTTTCCATTTCGAAGTGCCCTTAGGTAGCCAACCTCAGCCTTTGGCTCCTTACTGTATCACTTGGTGCTTGAGAAGGACATGTCTGCCTTTCGTTCCTTGTGCTTTTTGGCTTTGAATTGTCTCAATCCTACCTCAGTTGTGTTGCACGTCTTAGGGATCCCGAGCCTTTGGCAGCCTCTGGGGATCTCGGCCCTTCTCTTTCTGCTGGACTCTCCTCAATCCCCTGATCTGGGCAGGCTAAGCTTTTCCTTCCGTGGATTTTGGGCTTCAAATCTTTTGAGCTTACCACCATTTTTCTTTGTGGTGAATTCATCCAATTTATGATTACTTATCATGGGGTTGGCCCATTGTATTATTTCTTTGGACCTTGGTGTCATGAAAAAAAAAAAAAAAAAAGACCTCGACACTTTCTCTGTTTCCTCTTGCAACAAATTTAAGCACAAGTGGCCATTAGTGTTGCGAATGACCCGTCACCAATCAGACAATTTACCATTAGATTTACAAGGACATCACTATTGATTGTTAAAGCAGCTCTTGGAAAAGCAAGCATTAACATGAGGAGAACCGTGTTCAATCAATCCCACCCTTCCCCACTTATATAACTATTCAATTATCAAAAAAAAAAAAAAAAAAAGGAAAGTTCTCGTCGTTTGTTGGTCGTTCCCTAGTTACATCCCCAAGAATTTTTCTTATAAATGGATATTCGGTTTTTATGAATTAGCTTGCCAGTAATTAAGAACTATAGGCAGAGAAAGGAAAGAAGCAGTCTATAGTTGTTTAGCTAAAGTTACTGTTCGGCTAGAAAACTAGAAACAGAGCACTCGTGTATATATATATATATATACTAGTCGCTAACTCATGCGATGCTCGGGAATAGCTACAAAATGAGTTTCAGGAAAAAAAAAAAAAAAGCCATTTTTGTTTTAAGTTGAAGTTGTAAGTAAAAATGCATGAAAAAAAAATGATATTGAAAGAAATAACACAAAGTTTTACTAGTTAGGTAAAAGATAGTAATATTGTTTTATTTATTATTTTTTGTGGGAAGGAATAAGAGTATTACATAACGCAAGATTAATTACTTTTCTTCATATTGTGTGTTTTTTCTTACAATGTTTTGTCTTGTTGTTGCTTTTTATTTTTAAATATAATTTTTATAATTGTTTTGATTGTATGGTAAAAATACAGAAATAAACATGTACTGTATTAAAATCACAATCTAATACAATTTTTTAAATCCAAGAATTTCTAATAATTCCCATGGCACCAAGAGTTCCTGGTCAATTCTCCCATTCGTGTTAACATGCTTCTCTTCTTCGTACTCACTGAACTTTCACTAACTTTCATGAAAGTTAATACAATAATCTTTCAAATTCATTAACTTTCATGAAAGTTAATACAAATATCTTTCAGATTTGAGTACCCGGTCAACTTCTATAGGGAGCATCCCATGGGTTTAATAAAGTCATCAAAGACATGTTATTTTACATAAGCAAATTAAAATTCATAAAAACATCTATAAAATAACTAATAGTCGAAATATTTGACTTTTTGTTGACCTTACCTCATTGCGCCATGTGGCTACACAAACTAGCACCACGTCTACATTTAAAACATGAAACATTATGCCTTTTGAGATTTTAACTTGCAGTTTACTTCAATTCGTTTCACAACATTTTTAAGTTTTAACTATAATAACTAATAGCCGAAACGTTTGACTTTTTGTTGATCTTACCTCATTGCGCCATGTGGCTACACAAATTAGCACCACGTCTACATTTAAAAACATGAAACATTATGCCTTTTGAGATTTTAACTTCCGGTTTACTTCAATTCATTTCACAACATTTTTAAGTTTTAACTATAATAACTAATAGCCGAAACGTTTGAATTTTTGTTGACCTTACGTCATTGCACCATGTGACTACACAAACTAGCACCACGTCTACATTTAAAGACATGAAACATTATGCCTTTTGAGAAAAACATGAATCATTATGCCTTTTGAGATTTTAACTTCCGGTTTACTTCAATTTGTTTCACAACATTTTTAAGTTTTAACTATATAATAATTAATAGCCGAAACATTTGACTTTTTGTTGACCTTACCTCATTGCGCCATGTGGCTACACAAACTAACACCACGTCTACATTTAAAAACACGAAACATTATGCCTTTTCAAATTTTAACTTCCGGTTTACTTCAATTCGTTTCACAACATTTTAAGTTTTAACTATAAATAACATCTATATAATAACAACACATTCCTCTCTTTTTTTTCTTTTTTTCTTTTTTAAATGATCAATTACTCATTCATTAAAAAAAAATAATTGATGTTCCTTATGCATGAACTAAACACGCAGTATGCATAATGACTTTTATATAATACTTACACTGTCTCGTGCTTATCTGAATGATGTTACTTTATGTGGACTGAAAATGTGCTTATTTATTGAAAATGTGCATATTGAATGAAAATATGCGTATTAACTGAAAATGTGTTTATTGAAAAATGAAAAGTTACAAATTTTTTGGTATATTTAAATGTATACGTGGTAATAATTTATGTAGTCACGTGACGCAATTAGGAGTGGCAATTTTTATCCATATCCATGAACCCACCCATTACCCACATTATTTGGATAAGTCTTAACCCAACCCATTTGAACATTTGGGTTAAATGGGTAAAGACCCATTTGGTTATTTAATTAGATGAGTCTAAATGGATAAATCCACTAATAACCATTAAACCTATCTAAAATTTAAAAAAAATAAAATAAAATAAAACCCAAAACATTCGGCCCTCAATCAAATAAAATAAATAAATAAAATTTCCTACGTTTTCTCATCATCCAAACAGAGTAACAAACACAAAACCAAAAATAGCACAGATAGTTTCGTCAGGAAGGACGGAAAGGTCTCTGAGAGTGTCGGTATCGTCCACGGTACCACCTAGCTTCTTCACGATCTTGATATCTCGAAGATCGATGATATTGGGTTTCGCTGAATCAACTACAGAGAGAACGAAATTAATAGCGAGCGGAGTGAGGAGACTGGAGTACTGACTAACAACCTTGCTGTTGAGAGAAGTGGAAGCAGACTTGATGAGAGACTCGTGATCGAAGAGCTCAATAGGGACGGCCATGGCAATGAGGACATCGATGGCTTTGAGAGCGACCTTATGTAGAGAATTGGAAATAACCGTAGGGTGAATACCGTGGGAGAGTAGAGAAAGGCACTGACGGAGGAGAGCGTCGAAGATGACGACGACGGTGGTGGTGCCGCCACCGACGGCGGAGTCTTGGGACTTAGAGAGCTCGGCGATTGTGGAATCACTATCTTCGATGGACTTTGTCTTTGTCCTTTTTTTTTTTTTGACTCCTACTTTCTCTTTGTCCTATTAGATTTCTTTTTCTCACACTACTTTACTGCTCACTAATTAATTGGGTTAAATGGGTGGGTTTCTAATTAAATGGGTTGGGCGGGTAATGGATAATTAATTTATATATAAACGGGTCATAAATGGATAAATGGATAATTACACATTCAACTCATTTATGACCTAACCTGCCCATTTGCCACCCTTAATTTTCATGAAGAGTAGTCAACAAAAAATCAAACGTTTCGGTTATTAGTTATTATATATAGGACAAGGATTTGCTGCAAACAAGTTTGCAGCACTTCCTACAAATTGGTATATGTGTCAAGATATTAAAAGGACACTTGTCCATGACCAGTTTAAAGAAAACTCTGTTAGATGTTTGAGTTCTTGGATTGAGGTTGCACCAACCCTTCTTATTATTTTTCCCAAAAAGGTTCCTATTTCTCTTGTATTGGAGACTATTACTGAAGAGGAAGTTGAAGAATGCAACGAAGACTCCTAAATTAGTGGAGTTTTATTTTTATTTTTTATTTTTTTGTGTTCTTCTTTCAATTTTGTGGATTTGTTCGCAGACCCTTCAATTATAAATTGGGTAGTGGATGGGACAGTAAAAAGTTTTGTAGTTTATCCTAACAATCAGATTTGTCTTTGTACCAATATCTTCCTCTGCAATTCTAATTTTCCTCTGAGTTGGATGTGGTGGGGCTGTGCTGGGCACGAAGGATGTGGCTGGGTATCTAAGAAGAGAGAAGAACAGAGGAAGGAGAGAGAGAGAGAGAGAGAGACAGTTAGTGGGGTTTTGAAGAGAGAGAAGGATTTGTTTTATTTTTTCCCGTGCATGAGAGAGAGAGAAAGAAACGTTAAGAGCTTAACAGAGTTTTCTTTAAACGGGTCATGAACAGATGTCCTTTTAATATCTTGACACATATACTAATTTGTAGGAAGTGCTACAAACTTGTTTGCAACAAATTCTTGTTCTTATATATATATATATATCCAATTTCATATCCCATTTGATTAAAATCTTTATTTATTTATTTATTTTTAAAGCATCATTTCAATAAGACGAGTCAAACATACCACGTAAGAGAGCAGAATCGAAGGACAGTAATTTGCTAACTTTCACGTTTGGGTAATTCCCAGCCCACCAAGTGAGAGAGCATAGTCCAAGAAAAGTCAAAATTTGTTATTCTCAATCCCAACAAAAAAATGCTAATCGCTAATAATAGATTTACCACGTGGGAGAAATATCCAATTTCATATGGCATTTGATTAAAATCTCTATTTTATTTATTTTTATTTTTCATAAAAAAGCATCTTTTCAATAAGATGAGATAAACATACCACGTGAGAGAGCAGAATCGAAGGACAGTAATTTGCTAATTTTCACGTTTGGGTAATTCCCAGCCCACCACGTGAGAGAGCATAGTCCAAGAAAAGTCAAAATTTGTTATTCCCAATCCCAACAAAAAATGCTAATCGCTAATAATAGATTTATTATTATTGTTATTATTAATTTTTGGGAGGTGGGGTTGCTATACAAGCAATTAAAAATTATTGCTTTTGACGGTCAATAGCACTTTTTCATTTCGCTAAATTTTTTATCTACTCTCAGGTTATAAGAAAGATTTGCATGGCATTTTCCTTCTTGTAGTTTTCCTCCAATGGATTTCTCTTCTTCCAAAAGTAATGAGAAAAAAGACCATAGGTCTGATCTAAAAACTCTCAACTTATACAACGAGATAATATCAACCCTCCCAAAAAGAAAAGGATGGAAATCAGGTGAATTCTACCATTATCAGGGATTTTGGCACACTTTCTTCTACTTGGAAGGGCTCTTGTCAGCTCAACAACATTTCAAGCCACAAACCAACGACATTATTGTGAGCAGCTTTCCGAAAACCGGCACAACATGGCTTAAGGCATTATCTTTTGCCATCATGACAAGATCCTCTTTTGACATTTCTGCAAGCCCTTTGCTCACAACAACGCCACATGAGTGTGTACTCTCCTTAGAGGGTGCTCTTGCCCACAATTCATTTCACAGGAATCAAGACATTCCACTTATAGGTACACATGTTCCTTACACTTCCTTGCCAAAATCTATAATAGATTCTGGGTGCAAAATAATTTATATATGTAGAGATCCTAAGGATACATTTGTATCTCTATGGCAATTTGCTCGTAATGCAAATTTGAAGGGTGTGGATTCCTCAACCAACGAAGTTGCTGAATTAGAGAAAGCATTTGAGTTATTTTGTGATGGGGTAACTGTTTATGGACCATATTGGGATCATGTATTAGGGTATTGGAAAGCAAGCTTAGAATCTCCTGAGAGGATATTATTTTTAAAATTTGAAGATTTAAAAAAAGAAGCCTTGTTTTATGTAAAGAAAATTGCTGAATTTATGGGTTACCCGTTCTCTTTGGAGGAAGAAGAAAAAGGAATGGTCCAAAAGATTGTAGACCTGTGTAGTTTTCAGAATTTGTCCGAACTAGAGGTGAATAAAAGTGGACATCTTCATGGATACTTGTTTGAAAAGAAATTATTTTTCCGAAAAGGTGAGACGGGAGATTGGAAGAATCATCTTACACCGACGATGGCTACACGTCTTGACCAAATAACAGAGCAAAAACTACGTAGTTTTGGCTTGAAATTTAATGCCTAATCTAACGTTTGAATTGGCAGATGCATGGGAGGTTTGTACTCTTGTAGGCACATTTGCTCCATTGTCATCTAGCTAGGAACTACTTCTTGTTAATTAGCAGTCAATAAGGTGTGCAGGAATAAACCCACGAGTGATTCCTGTTCACGTGTGAGTGCACTTTTATTTTATTTTATGATCCCTTGTTCGAAGTATTTGTAATGTTTGTTTCTCCCTGTTTTGTTTTATCAAATAAGCGAAAGATCTAATATATTTATGGTGCTTCTTTCGTTTTAATTTCTGTGACGATAAATTACCCACACCTGGGTCTCGATAAATCCTAAAGCACAATGCCACTCGCAAAACATATGCATCAAGTGTTTTGGATTCAAATCTAACCACGCCTATTAAGCAGACTTCTTTTTTATTTTATTTTTTTGGCGGTTAGGAATGGGGACCGAGTTTATATTCTACCGACAGCTACATTATTGTCTTCTTAGTGTTTGGATAGCCTTTTAAATCTTATTATAATTTGGGGTGTAACAAATTAAGTAATCTAATTTCAAAAGTACCAAATTAAACTCTACATGCTCTATGTTGAGAGGACAGAAAAGTGAGTAAATGGAAAATGTTGGGAGAATAGAAAGGATTTCGAGCTTTTCAACTTTTCACCATGCATGTTTATTACATATGATGGAAAAATGATGGGATAGAAAGTAAATATAAATTTATTTTATTTGGTTGAGAAAAAAAATGAGTATATTGGAAAAAGGTAATTTTTCTAAATTTAGAAAACGTTTGGTACACTATAATCGTGATTTTAGTTTAATAGAAATAAGTATTACACAAAATAAAAAAAAGCTAGAATTGAATAACAATTATTCCTATTCATTCGTTTGGTGATTAACACATAATGGAGTCTTGAATCTACATTCCACAATTTGGTACCACCAGTGAAACAGTATCATATTTTTGTCAAATTTCATAAAGTATCATTTAAAAAAATATATATATGTATTTACACTTTTTTTTTTAGTAGTGCTGAACATTCTATTAGGTATAAATTGTATAACAAATATATGTGTTGATTTTTAATTGTTGGACTTCATGTAGTCCTGTGGAATCTCAATGCATAATTATTTAGATCTGTTGCATAATTAACCTAATTAATTATTTGGTTAATATTTGATTAAATCTGACATAACTGGAGTCTAAAACCTTAACAATTGCTAATTTGGGATCTCAATTCAATCCGCATTCTTTATTTTATATTGGAAGATATGGCATTCAAATGGGAATGGGATCAAACTTTGGGAGGGACTAAAATCTGACTTTTTCTTATTAAAAGGGGATGGAGCCATGGAGGCCCGAAAGCGCGAACTTGTGACAACTTGAAAAGGTAATGCTTGAAATGTACAATTATGAACTCGGCTTTCTATAATCAGATTGCTAATGAATAAACGTTATGTGAGAGAGAAATTTGATTTAGGAACTGAATTTTTCTAAAATAAACTGCAAAGGGACTTGCCTTATGCGATTTGTTTCCCCGCCGTCGAATTGAACCCATTTTTATTTAATTTTCCTTTATAAAAGAAAAAAAAATATTCTACAATGAAAAATTAGAATTAAATTTGATTTTTTTTTGAGAAAAAGTTTCAACTTATGGGGTCCATTCTTGATGATAGTTTTTTATCATTAAACCAAAATATCAATCGATATTTTATGTAAACGGAAATTAAATCTCAGATCTCTTATTCAACCATCATAAACTTTATCAAATTGAGCTAACTGGAACCCACAACATGACATTTGATTAATTAGGCACAATCACATTCTAACACATTTTTAAGCATTTTTCAGAGATAAATGGTAAACCAATCTTGCTTCTTGTAAAACAATATGGTAATTAATCCTTACTTTCGATCTCTACTAAAATACAATGAAGAAAAAGGAAATAGATGCAAAGAAACAATGGGTTGAAGAAAAAATCCTACTTGAGCTCAATTTTTTTTACCCAAAGTAGAAACAGGTTGATTGTGACTCGACTTATTTTATCTTATGTTGAGTTGGGTCAACCATCAACCCAGCTGATCCATGACCTGTTCGGTTTTTTAAAACTATCTTTTTTGTAAATAATAAAATTCAGACCTAGTTAGTTTACTTGTTTGTTCTCGTTTTTACAATTCACAACTTATACTCAATTGACAATTATAATCTCAGTGCCATACAATTTTTTTTAAATATTATTTTTTTTAACATTTTTGGATAGCGTCATTTAATTACATATTTTGTTAACGCCAGCCAAATACATTGGCCTCAACAAAGCAAGTGAGGTCTTTATCTCGTTGCATGCAAGCAAAACTGAAAAATGAATGATTGATGCCTTCATCTCACTTGAATAACTCAAGAAGCAAATATTTTTAGATATCAAATGACAAATGCATGCCGAGAAAATTTGGTTGCTATAGAGTCAAAAGCAAATATTTGAAATTATAAATATGTATTAGAAGTAAGGGAGTCAATACCATACCGAAAGCCTTTTCGGTTTAGTTAATGGAATGAAATATTTCGGTATTGTTAAATATTGGTGTACCGTTTCGAGTTTACCACTATTTTATATAATATATATATTATATTAAGAACTTTAGAGCCCGTTTGGTACATAAACTTAAATACATGTTTTCAGTTTTTAAACAATATTACACATATTTTCATACACTTTTTCACATAGAGGTATTTTCAAAAAAACTGAAAACTGTTATTTAAACGCACATACCAAACGGGCCATAAAATTTCAAACTCATATTTCACTAATTATATCAAATCTCAAACTCAAAATATCACTCCCAATAATAATAATATTGATAATAAACATTTTTTAAGAATATATTAATATAATAAGTCATTGCTGTACATTTCTTTATATTGAAAACTAAAAAGTTGCTACTCAAAAAAAAAAAAAAAATTAAAAGGTTCAATTGATGTGATGCAATTAATGCATCACGTAACATGGGGCTCAAAATTGAAAAAGAAGTAAAGGCTAAACCATTCAGCCCATCTTTTATTAAAAAAATATAAGTTTTCAACATTTCCAAGGCTAGTCACGTGTAAAAGGGCTTAGGAAATTTCAAATAAGATACAAAACAAAGAAAGGGAAACCACATAGCAATGTTCATTGTTCAACAAAAAAGAGAAGAAATCAAAGTAGTGGAGAAGGACAACAGACGAAAAAAAAAAAAAAAAAAAAAAAAAATATTGGTGATGTCAAATGTGGTGGCAACCTAAAGTAGTGGAGAAGGACAACAGACGAAAAAAAAAAAAAAAAAAAAAAAAAAATATTGGTGATGTCAAATGTGGTGGCAACCTGTTGCACTGGGATTTGTTCAAATCATGCATTTCTTCTATTTTTCCTTTTAGTTTTTGTACCGGCCGAATTTCTCTTTTTCGGCTGAAACGTATAGTATACCCTGGTACGGCCAGTATTGTCCGATATAGGCTGGTATCTTGAGTGGTACATTTTGAAGGTGTTTCAGTACGGTTCATCGACTGGTACGAAGAATTCTGGCCGTACCGACCGGTACTATACAGTATCAACTTCCTTGATTAGAAGCATTCACAAGTGTGAAGAAAATAGTGAAGCAAACTATATCAATGAAATTGACATAAATTATGAATGTTTAGGCCTATTTTTTAACATTTCATAGTCATAATAAACGACTTTTTGAAATAAAACATGCCGTTCTCTAGAGTGTGTGTTACTTATAAATAATGACATAATATTAATAAAAGAGACCATATATGAATAAGTAAACAATCAAATTTTGATTTATATTTCCAAATTGAAACAAAGTGCCAACCACCACAAGGGCGGTGCTACCTTATGTTCAAGGGGTTCAATTGAACTCGTGGGCTTGATTTTTTTAATATATATAATCTTTTTTTTTTACTAGTTTAATTTACCTTAAAATGTATTTTTGCACACCTTGATCATATATAAACCCAACTAAAAACCAAAAAATAACTCAAATCAACCCATCTCAAAATCAAATAACAATGTAGATCACAGATCTCTCTCTTTGATTTGATCTCTGACCTTTGAACTTATTTTCATGAATCTCATCTCATCTCTCTTCTTTATTAGACTATCTTAACATCTCTGACTCTAATTGTAAAAAGTGAGTGTTTGTGAGGTGTGAGTGTTTCTCTCTTTATAATAAACTAGCTTGTAACCTCATGTATATGCATGGATATACTTAAAAGATATACATTAAGATACATAGTATAATTCTTACATATATAATTTAAATATTATCGATAGTCATTCTTATATATTTTTTAACTCTTTAAAAAGTTTTGTAAGAATATTATTAAGTATAAAATGTAAATTATCTTTTTTTTTTTTTTTAATTATGTTTATTAATTGTAAACTCTTTGATTTTTGTATGCAATAACTCACTTGGATAGATATTTATGATGTGGTCCCACATTTGACTTCAAAATTAATTAATAAAACTCTCTCTAAAAATAAATAATTTAGGACACATGGCACAAAATTGGACTTCAATTGTAAAATCTAATTGTATTTTCTCTAAGTTTTGCCTATTAATATATATATATATATATATATACTAGTACGTAACCCGTGCTTACCCAAGGAAATGGAAAATTGTAGTAGTGCTATTAATGTTAGTTTGGGTTATTAAACAGATAGGACATTAGTTCGACAAGGACATTTGGATGTACTAAAATGATTTTTCCTTACAATTTTCATGATATTGGTAACGCTAAGTTTCTCATTACACTACTATTACATATATAATTTTGAAAATTACTATTAGATATTAATTATATATAACATCAATTCACACACACCAAAAAAAAAAAAAAAAAAAAAATTCAAAATATAATATTTTGAAAGATAATTTAATAGTTCTGTTAAATTTTATATGCGTGATGGTTCAATGGTGGCTCTAGGAATTGTTTTTAGGGGGTTATTAGGAATTTTAAATTAATCAAAATTTAATAAAAGGAACTTAAATATATCAAGCTATCAAAAAAAAAAAAAAAAAAACCAAATACATGAAGTTTAATATTTTTCCTCTACAAGTTTTTATCTTTTGAAATCATTACAAAATAGTTCATTATTTATTGTCAATGTAGATAGGTGTGATCATTTTATTTTGTTATGTTTGTATAATATTTTTATTTTTATGTGGCTATCATTATTTATTTGTTATTGATTTTATAAAAATATTTTAAACTAAATGACGAAACTCAACCCATTGACAATGTATTAAATTGATCCACACCGTCACACTCATCCACACATAATAACTAAGTGTCTACTTAACTAATCAAATTTTTTCAATTAAAAATAAATAAAAACCCAATCAAATGCTTGAACAATCACTAAATCTACCACATTTTTTTTTCTTAAATCACTAAATTTATAACAAAAAGTTATAAGAACATGATAAAAATTCACACATATGTAACAAACTCTCTATATTTCCTAATTATTAAATTATATAAAATTATATTATATTTTATACTATACATGCACACATTTAGTAACAAACACACACTCACACACATATAATATAAATAAATAAATAAATATATGAAAACCTAAAGCTAAGAGAAAATTCAATTAGATTTCATACTGAATTTCAATTAGAGTCTAATTTGCTCCCACATGTCCTATCTAATCTAAATTTTTAATTTTTTGTGCTAAGTAAGTTAATTCAGTGTAGAAAATGAGGAGTCCAATATAAATAAACCATAGAAAACCTAATCATATATCTAACTCTATATATAAAATTAGAGGAAGAGAGAGTTTGAATGATTTTATATTTATGAGAGATTTTTTTTTTTTTTTTTTTTTTTNAATCCCTTTCTTTATAGTCGCTTGGTTGGCAACCTAGTTTATCTCACTGTCACTCATCCAGACATTTCCTATGTTGTTCACTAGGTAAGCTAGTATCTGTCTGCTCCACGATTGACTCACTATTATGTTGTTTTGCGCATTTTTCAATACCTAAAGGGCACTTTCTTCCATGATCTTTTCTACTCTGCTCAGTCTTCTCTTGTTCTCCATGCATTTTCTGATGCTAATTGGGTAGGAGATCCCATTGATCGCAGGTCCACCACTAGTTATTGCTTTCTTCTTGGTTCTTCTTTGATTTCTTGGCGAAGTAAGAAACAAACTCATGTGGCTCGGTCCAATACTAAAGCAGAGTATCATGCTCTTGCTGATACCACATCTAAGCTCCTATGGCTACGATGACATCTCAAAGACTTAGGTGTGTTCACATCCTCTGCTACTCCTCTTTATTGTAACAACCAGAGTGCCATTCATATTGCTCACAATGATGTCTTTCATGAACGAACAAAATACATCGAGATCAATTGTCATTTTATCTGTTATCATCTTGTCCATGGTGTTCTCAAGCTGATCTCAGTCTCCTTTAAAGATCAACTTGTAGATATCTTTACCAAGTCATATCCTAAGGGATGCCTTCGTACTTTGGTTGACAACCTCAAGTTGTGTTAGGACATATGTGTTTCACTTGTTAAGAACATATGTCATTCTTTTATGTAATTGGCTAATCCTTTGACAAAACGCACTTTACTTGTATTTGGGTAGATCTAGGTGTTTTTAATACTTCAAGAAACAAGATTTCAAGATCAAGTGTTAAAACCATTCAAGTCTATCCAAGAAACAAGCCAAATAGTACAAATTCATTAAAGCTTGACAACTGGCTCAACAGCTGCATCTATCAAGTTTAAGAAAGCTGTTTTAGCCCGTGTTCTCGACACCTACTAGATAGCTGCTCGACAACTCCTATCTATTGAAGTTTAAGAAAAACAGATTTTCTGTTCTGTTTTCTTGGGATCTGTGAATGTGTCTTTGGGTCTTCTTTTCTCCTAACTATAGACATATAAAAAGATTATTTTAAGGGCCGTCAAAGACTTCACAAGTTGTACAAGTGTTGAGCAAAGTCTATTCAAGCAAATTGTGACTGGAGACGAAGTTTTTCCCTAGTTCATCATTCTTGTGAAGAAGTTGCTGTGTTTGTGCACCATAAGGTTTTATGACCAAGCATCTTCTTGATCCTCATCATGTGGATGAACTGAAGAACTTTGCAGCCAACAACCTTTTCTAGTTGGTGATTGAAGTCGTATATTGGGATTCGTGCAATTGGTTAGTCACGTACTGGGAGCCGTGCATCAAAAGGAGAAATTGTCACTACAAAACAAGTCCAATTGGGTATTGGGGTAAGGGTTCAACTGTAGGTTGGTATAAGGTACTGGGATTCTTTTACTTGTAACTGCTTATTGTGATAATAGTGAAATTTCGGGAGTGGTGACCTTAAAATCACCCTACTGAATTTTTTCTGTATAGGTTTTCCCCATTTGTAAACAAATCACCGTGTTAATTTATTTTCCACTACATACTTAGTTTAATTGGTGATTTTTTTGTGCTACCACGTGCTTTGTATATTAATTTGATTAATTAATAACTTGGCTAAGGACATGGTGAACTCAGTCTTGAATCTTGAGGAAACCATTCCTGAACCCAAGATTGTGAGAAAAGTGCTCAAATCTCTACTCGAGAGATTTCATGTGAAGATTACGGTGATCGAGGAATCAAAGGATATTGACAAGATTCCTTTAACTGAGTTGGTCAGAAACTTGCAGACCTACAAGCTAGGGTTAAAAAGAATTGGCAAGTCGGGTAAAGGCAAGAGCATGGCTTTGAAGGCCAAGAGCAGTGACACTGATGAGTCTTCAAATGATGAGGATTCTAAGATGAAGTCATATATCACCGAGTAATTTAAGAAGTTCATGATGAATGCCAATGGGAAGGGCTTTGACAAGGACCGTAAGCAATCTAGTTCTTCTTAATTCAAAAGCCAAGATAAAGGGAAGAAGGATACTAGGGATGGCAGTTAGTACACTATTCCCGCAGGACCTAAGTGCTTTGGGTGTCAAGGCTTTGATCACATGAAACAAGAGTGTCCTACATATCTCAAGAGCATTGGGAAGAGCAAGGCACTTGCTGCTACCTTGAGCGACACCGAGCATGAGGATGATTTTGAAAATGAGGATGACAGAATCTTGAATGCCTTTACTGCCACTGTTAATCCTATTGAGGGGATTGTTGAAGAAGTGGATGAAGAAGAGGAATTGGTAGAGTCTAAGTTCGAGAAAATGGATGATCAAGATGATACCCATATAGCCTATGAGAAACTGTACAAGCTTTCTGAGAAGCATGAGAAAATTTATAGGCTGGCCACTAAGAAGCTTAGTGATGTGGAACTTGATCATGAAGAGCTTTCCACAAAGTTTAATGAAGCTAATCAAACTATTAGAGCACTGAGGTTTGAAAATAATTTCTTGGCTGAGAAGACCAAGAAGCTTGAAGCAGAGTTGTTTCAAGTGAGAGCTTGATTGGAGAGGACTTCAAGTGTGAAGCTTGACGAGATGCTCAGTATTCAGAAATCTGCTTCAGATCGAACAAGTTTAGGGTATGGTCTTTCTTCTTCTAATATTGCTTTGATGAAGTTTTGGTGAAATTTTTGGGTTGAGTTATGCTTATGTGATCTTAAAACTTTATGCATTGCATCACATTAGCATTATAACAGTATTATCATGCATGTAGATCTGTGCAAATTGTTTGTGTATTGGTAGGATTGGATTGGGCTGAGCCTATGATGCAATTTACTTTGCATGTCACATGTTCTTGCATTTCCCATGCATACGTACTCTTTTTTCAATATACTTGCTATATTTGAACTGTTTTGGAGCTTTTCTGATTGTCTCTCTCTCTCTCTTTCCTTCTCTTTTCTGTTTACGTTAGTCGTGTCTATGGCACCTAAACGTAAGCCTGCTTTGTCTTGGAACCCTTTTCATTCCAGAGCATCCACTTCATTTGATCCTACTCCATCACATATTCAGTTTCATGATGAGGATGCCCGTAAGGCCTTTTCGAAGAACTTTTCTCGACGAGGCATTCATTCTGAATGCCAAGTCATTCTAGTGGACTTCGCCTACACCAACCTTCCCAATGTCATTCACAGTCAGGGATGGGAGTCACTGTGTGACGTCTCGGTCACCTGTCCTTCCATGCTTATACAGGAGTTTTACTTTAATATGCATGGAATCAATCGTTCAGTACCTAACTTCTTCACTCGCATTTGAGGTACGCGCTATCCTGTCACACCACAACTTGTTGGGAATGTGCTTCAAGTTCCTAGGGTAGAGTTTCCTAACTATCCTAGTTGTGAGCGTTTGAGGATTGTGTCCAAGGATGAGCTCATGTCTACTTTCTGTAAGTGCCCTTCTGATTGGAGTGATTGTCCGTCTACACCATGTAAGCCTTTTGCTAAAGGTCCTAGATTCTTAAACATGGTGATGACTTTTGTTTTGCACCCACTCTCTCACTATAACTCCATCACAGAGTCTCGTGCTCGGTATTCTAAGACTGAGGATGATGATAATGATGATGGTGATGATGATGATGCTTCTGATGATGATGATGGAGATGCTAGCTCTACCGATAAGATGTCTACTTGACATTCTACCCTTTGTCACTTATGAAAAAAAAGGGGAGTCATTTTGGGTTATATGAGAGTAGTCATTCTTAGGGGGAGAGTTAGTATAGGACCATTTTGTTAGGGGGAGTGTTGATACATGAGGGATGTAATGAGGATGTTATGTATCTTTTCTTTTCTTTCTTTTTAGATACATTTATTCTTATACCTTGGGTCTTGTGGCCCTTTTTTTACATACATTGTATTTATTCTCTTTATATGTTGATGTATGTTTCTTTCACCTAGCCTTACATGTGCTGTTTCTTTTCTCTCTTTATGCACGTGTTTCTTATTACTTATATGCAATCTATTATTTCTGTTTCACACAAAGATGCCTTAATGAATTTTATTTAAAGTGTTTCCGAAATACAGGTTGTCAAAGTCTACATGACATAAACTATTTTCTTGCAAAGTTTTTCAAGAGTTTGTGTTAGGATAGATTTTATTGCATTCAACAAGTGAATATGAGTTGAGTGATTTATGACTTCTCTTATATGCTCATTTGTTTGTTGTGATTTTGTCACGGATTGCCAAAGGGGTAGATTGTTAGGACATATATGTTTCACTTGTTAAGAACATATGTCATTCTTTATGTAATTGGCTAATCCTTTGAAAAAACGCACTTTACTTGTATTTGGGTAGATCTAGGTATTTTTAATACTTCAAGAAACAAGGTTTCAAGATCAAGTGCTAAAGCCATTCAAGTTTGTCCAAGAAACAAGCTGAATAATGCAAATTCATTAAAGCTCGACAGCTACATCTATCGAACTTAAGAAAGCTGTCTCAGCCCGTGTACTCGACACCTACTCAACAGCTCCTATTTGTTGAGGTTTAAGAAAAATAGATTTTCTGTTCTGTTTTCTTGGGATCTATAAATGTGTCTTTGGGCCTTCTTCTCTCCTAACCCTAGACATATAAAAGAATTATTTTAAGGGTTGTTAAAGACTGTTCACAGGTGTTAAGCAAAGTTTGTTCTAGTAAATTGTGACCGGAGACGAAGTTTTGCCCTAGTTCATCATTCTTATAAAGAAGTTGTTGTGTTTGTACACCATAAGGTTTTGTGACCAAGCATCTTCTTGATCTTCATCGTGTGGATGAACTGAAGAACTTTGCTGCCAACAACCGTCTCTAGTTGGTGATTGAAGTCGCGTACTAGGATCCGCGCAATTGGTTAGTCACGTATTAGGAGCCGTGCATCAAAATGAGAAATTGTCACTACAAAACAAGTCTAATTGGGTATTGGGGTAAGGATTTAACTGTAGGTTGGTATAAGATACTGAGATTCCTTTACTTGTAACCACTTGTTGTGATAATAGTAGAATTTCGAGAGTGGTGACCTTAAAATCACCCTGTGGGGTTTTTGCTGTGTAGGTTTTCTTCATTCATAAACAAATCACCGTGTCAATTTATTTTTTGCCGCATACTTATTTTAATTAGTGATTTATTTGTGCTACCACACACTTTGCATGTTAATTTGATTAATTAATAACTTGGCTAATTAATCAATTAATTTAATCACAGGGGGTCAATACGTTTTTTGCCTATCAAGTTGGTCTCACATCCACTTTGAGTTTGAGTGGGGTTGTTAACGTGTATTAAGGTATATGGGCTTTAGGCCCACCTTGTTTACTTGTATAGCACACTTACTTGTATTGCACACTCTGTCTCCTATATAAAAGCACTCATGTATATTCTATTACTTAAGAAATACAATACACTTATTCAGTATTTCTAACATGTACATGTTAATAAATTTTGATCCCCGGCCCCAATGATGATCTTGAAATATGTCAACTAAGGGTAATTAAATAATTCACAATAGTTTGGAAGTAATCACAACTCAAAATTGTTCAAATCGCTTTGAAATAGATATTGAAAAATGACTTTTGCTTACGTTTTTTACCATAACTTTTGATCTACAAAGAAATTTTGAGTAACGTTTCTTTCATTGGAAATTTGACATCCTGAGCTTCAATTTAAACACAAATTATGCCTAATTTAGCCTTATTTTGAGTGAGTTATGATTGTTTGAAGTTGGGCTAACTGGGCTGTCCGATTTTTTGGGTTTTAAAACTTCATTTAAGGGCCTAAAACATAATGCTTTGATGTGGGCCAGCCCATAGGTGCTTGAGAACATCCAAAGATCATTAAAAAATTTGAAAAGCCTAATTTTAACTTATAAATACTCATCTTATGCCTCCAATCAAAACTCTAGCTAGAGAGAGTTATTTTTTAGCCTCCATCTTCTCTAAAACCTTTTTTCTCTTTTCAAAACCCTAGGGCTGCACCTTAGGACCGTCTTTTACAAAATTGAAACCTCTCTTCAGTTAGTTGTAAGGCAAAAACTATTTTTCAAAATTGATTTCTCGAAACCTTTTTCAATTAAAGTTTGTTCTTGAGTTATGATTACCTAAACAATTGTGTTCTTTTGATTATTCTTGTCCTATCAATCTAATCTTGTGTTGTAGGCACTGAGGTGTCGGTTAAACAAACTCTAAACTTATAATCTAAAGCAAGTTAAGTGTTCTTTTCATGAACTTTTCATTTTTTTAATAGGATTCACATGAGTTTCTTAACATAGTTTTTATATTTGATATATTTGTTTGTTTGATGTTCATGATTATATTTGATATGTTTTAATCTGATTTTAGATTGTTTATAACATGTTTTAGTTGTTCTTGTTTTATTATTTTAGTTCCATGTAAAGTTTGACATGTTAATTAAGTTAATGTTAGTTTAGTATAATTGTTTGTTTTGTTTCATGTTTATTTGTTTTATTGATGTTTGTTTTATTTTCTTTATGTTAGTTTAGTGTTTAGGGTTTTAACATGCTTGTTTGATTTTTGTTTTAATATCTTTGAATGATTAAATTTGTAAAAATATAATTTTTCGAATTTGGGCTAAAGGATGCGTATGCATCTTTAAGTATGCATGTGCATGGTTTAACCATGCATATGCACCCCGAACCCATATTAGGGCAATTTTTTTTTTTTTTTTTTTATAATTATTTCAATCACTTTTTAACATGTTATTTGATTCTGTTTGACTCTGTTTAGGTTAATATGTTTATGTTTAATTATTTTCCATGTTTGCTTTAGTATTTTTGCCATGTTTAGTCTATTTGATATTATTTCCTTGTGTATTTTATTTAATTGTCAACTTGCCATGTTTAATTTATTTTGTTTGATTGTGTTTTATTTATTTCCTTTTATATTATGATATGTTTTTAACATGTTGTATGTGTTACTTTTATTTATAGTGCATATGTATGTCTAGGTTAAGGATTATGGCTCTCTTAATAAACTCTTTAATTAAATATGGCCTAGCAAAACATAATGGAGACCGGCCCACAAGCCTGGTGGTCTTGGGTGCCTAACACCTTCTCAGGCCATACCCAACCTCCAGACCCATAATCTGGTACGTGGATTCATGTGTGTAAGTGATTGGTCCAAAGGGTCCAATATGGTTCCTAGACCTAATCTAGGTGGTGACTCCATTAGTCCATAGGGTATGAAGATGTGACTTGATTAGGGATTTCTAGGCTCATTTTGGTTCCTGAAAGGCTCTCTCTCTCTCTCTCTCTCTCTCTCTCTCTCTCTCTCTCTCTCTGTGGGGATTTTGGGTTCATTTTGGTTCTTAAGAGGATTTCTAGGTTTGTTTTGATTGATAGGACTCATTTCTCACTTTCTCTCAAAATTTTCTAGAGAAATTTTGTAGCGATTTTGTGAATTACTTCCTACTTGGTTCCCTAGAAAATATTACAAACCCCAATAAAAATAGTTTGATTTGGAAAGGAGATTTTGTGAAGAACAATCATCATGATCATAAATTGAGAAGTCCACATGTCACAAGTTGGTTGGGCCAACATGACATGTGTTACAGCTGATATGGCACTTAACGAACGCATTAAAAAAAATGGACAAAAGACTTAATGCTCAAAGTGGTATATGATTGACCTTAGGTATCAAAATCTAAATTCTAAAATAATAGGTTTGTTTTTCAAAATATACCCAAATTTTAGGGGTGCACCTTAACCAAAGAAAAATATTGGCTTACATTTAACTATTCATATAAGTCCGATAGGAGGTGTACATCTAGGATTTGGATCGTGCAATTATTACTTCCATATAAGTTGTAAAAGTTAATGGAGTAAAATTTTTAAACTTCAAACTTTTTAACCATTTTACTTTTTTGCCCAGTTAAGTTTTACATCTCAAATAAAAGTGGTAATTGTATGGTGTAATAAATAATAACCCTATCTCAATCGGTACGCATAAGTGGAAGTTACTAAGGCCAACTCTGCAAGGAGGAGAGTTAGAAAAAGAACCATCTCACCAAGTAGTGATCCTTATTTGGCTGGAAAGAGTCTAGAGTTAGCATTATTAGCAGGTGTTTGTTATCGTCACAAATAATAATATATTAGTGACCACAAACATGTCATCACTAAAATTTGCATATTAGCGATGATATTGTTTGTTGTCACTAATGATATGATAAAATATTAGCGACGACCTCATCGCTAATAACATTTTACAATTTTTTGGATTTTTCTATAAAATTTACATTTTTAATTTTACATGGGTACTTGATGGAAAATAATAAACCATGATCCCACACATCACATATTTTCAATCACAAATACTCATATAAGCATAACAATTGTTCAATCAATAACTACTAATAAGGAAAAACAATACCCAAGTTCAATATCATATACATAATTTAAGTTCCAATCTATTGTCTCAAATACTAATCAAATAATAACATATTCCTCATGAAGATATGCTGCCAAGCTAAAACTTGTTGCAATGAAATGTATCTCCCCTTGACATCATATGTAAGACTATAATCCAAGGCACATGACATTTTAACTTGAAATAAAGAGCATAAATCAATGTCAAGGTCAACTAAAATAGATGAAAGAAATACTTATTAAATAGTTTTAACATTCAAGTAAAAGTTTAACATTTATATTTTTCAAAAATACCATAGGTAAAAAGATATGAAAGCTTTATGTATTTAACAAAACTTAATCTACTTTAAGACTCATTCTCCAAAAGAAATAAGTCCAAATTAACAATCATAACAAAGAACATATCAAAAGATATTAGGCAAAATATGATAGTATGGTCAGTAACATTTTGGTAAAGTAATTTATTCAAAGTCTATACAATGATAAAGATAACTACATAAAAGATTATACTAACTACAACAAAAGTAGAATATGGTGATGAAACATATTCCCACCATATGCATGAAACATAGTTATCTAGACCAAGCACCTTAAACTTGTTTTGTGGTGGAAGTCTTGCAACTTGGATAGCTTCAATTAGCTTATGGAGAAACAGAATAGATTCACAATATATCAATTATGTATACAAGCTAACTCACAAAGCCATTTCACTATTAGAGCTTCTCTACCCCTAAGTTGAATGTTTAAAAGTCAAAATCTACCATTATTGGAGATTCTTCATATGATTTGTTACTTACAGTCCATTAGTCCTACTATTGTAGTGCCTTGTGGCTAGCTACTAAATGACACTCAAAAAATTTCACTCACTTTTATTTTAAAGAATCAAAGATTCGATAACAACACAATTTCATTCACTTTTATAATAAGCAACAGAATTTATCTTCCTCACAATGTTCCGTAATAATAATAATATTATAGAATATTATAGAATATTATAAGGAGGCCCACTGTATCAAAACTAAAACTATGGTGCCCATGTTCTTTCAAATCCAAATAACAGAGTGAACGAATAGCTTACGGTGCCCATGGCTTCAAAACCAAAAACCCACAATATCAAAATTAAAACTAGGGGAAAAAAACAAAAAAAAGAAAAAGAAAAGAAAAAGCTTTTAATCACAAGGTTAGCTCATGCTTTCTTAACATGTCGGAAAATCATTCAAAATTAAAAATTACCCCAAAAAAAAAAAAATCAAAATCTCTAAAATTACCTTTGAGAGAGAACAACAAAGAGGGAACAACAAAAGTATAGATCCAATTAAACTCTCAGAACTGAAAAGAAAAGCTTTCGTTATAGATGAACATTCAGAATGGGGGGAAAAAAAATCAATCACAATTTTCATTATGAAAGTGGGAACCCTAGAACTACACAAGAAAGAGGGAAAATAGAATTAGAGAATGGAGAAGAAACAAAGAACGACGATAAGATCTAGAGAGAGACTAGCGATGAGAGAGAGAGAGCTTATCGATTTGTGGAGGCTGAGGCCTAAGGAGAGGATAGAGAGAGAGAGTGAAAAAAAAAATTGAGTATTTGGATTTGTTAATAGTTTCCAAAAAAAAAAAAAAAAGTCTGTTTACATTAAGAAAAAAGAAAAAGAAAAAAACAAATTTAGGTACTTTAAAAAAACATCGAAGTGATGAATGGAAATGTTTCTCAAAAGTCAAAACAAAAATAAAAAATGAATAATGGAGTAATTACGGTAAGTATTTTTAAAAGGAAAATTAATTAGAATTTGATAACTTAGAATAATAATATCTTAAATTAAGATTAGATAGTGTATTTTTATTAAAATAAATAGAAAGAGATAATGATAAGTTAATGAATATTCATAATTAATAGATAAAAATTTGAAAACTACTGAATTTTTTAGGGAAGAATTAATGGATAAACTCATTCCTAAAATATAAGTAAATTTGATAAATTTTAAATTAAATAAAAATTCCAAAGAATTTGCACAAGACTAGCATAGATTTGATAATAAAAATAAAAATAAATAAATACTGCATGAAAATTACACCATTGGAGATTTAAAAAATATAATTACATGTTATTTGAAAAGAATAAAGAAATAATAAAAAAAGAATGAAGAAATAATATTAAAATGAAATAGAGAAATGATAGAAAGTTTGTTGGAAAGTGTATCTGAAATATTGATTTTATTCATGAGAATGATCAAAATACCCCTAAACCTAAAAAATGACCAAAATACCATTGAAACCTCTAAAATGACCAAAATACTCCCGGAATCTCTAAAATAAAAATAAAAAATAAAAAAATACCCCTTGACTAGTAAAATGACCAAGATACTCCCGAAACTTCTAAAATGACCAATGTAAAGTAAGAATTTGTGAATTCCCCCCACATCTGATTGTACACGCGACGCGGTGCCAGGCGCGGTGCGTCTTTGCCCTTTTCGACCGAGTGTAGGCAAGCCAAGGGGGGTTTCAAAGTCTCAGCCCCAGGACTTAGAGTCCCACATCGGAAGGAGGAGCGCCCCACTAACGCTTTATATGCTTCTGGAGCTTGCGTTAGTGTACCACTACTCACACGCTAAGTCCTGGGGCTGAGACTATGAAACCCCCCTTGGCTTGCCTACACTTGGTCGAAGAGGGCAAAGACGCACTGCGCCTGACACCGCGTCGCGTGTACAATCAGATGTGGGGGGAATTCACAAATTCTTACCTTACAACCAAAATACCTCTAAAGCCTCTAGAATTAGCAAAAATACCACGAAACCACAAGATGACCAAAATATCCCAAAAAAAACTCTAAAATAATAATATACCCCTAAAATTGCTAAAATGACAACAACAAAAATGCTCTCAAATCCTTTAGAATGAGAAAAAAAAATACTCTAAAACCTCTAAAATAACAAAAATACCTCGAAATCAATAAAATGACCAAAATACCCTGAAATCTCTCAAATGACCAAAAATACCCCGAAACCTCTAAAATGACAAAAAAAATTACCCTTAAAACCTTTAGAAAGAAAAAAATACTCTCAAAACGTCAAAAATAAGCAAAAGTACCTTGGAATCTCTAAGATGACCAAAATGCTCTCAAAACCTTTAAAATGACTAAAAATACACTGAAACCTAAAAAATAACCAAAAATACCTCAAAATCGGTAAAATGAGCCAAATACCCCCTCCCCCCTCCCCCCCAGGATCTCTAAAATGACAATTTTGGTCATTTAAGAAGTTAAGGAGTATTTTGGTTATTTTAGAAATTTCAATATATTTTGGTTATTTTAGATATTTGAAGGGTATTTGGGTCATTTTTAGGAGTTTCAGGGTATTTTGGTTATTTTAGAGATTTCGAGAGTATTTTTGGTCATTTTAGAGGTTTCAGGAGTATTTTTGGTCATTTTAGAGGCTTCAGGAGTATTTTTGGTCATTTTAGAGGTTTCGAGGTATTTTAATTTTAAAGATTTCGAGGGTATTTTGGTCATTTTAGATGTTTGGAAGTATTTGCTTCATTCTATAGGTTTTGATAGTATTTTGGTCATTCTAGTTGCTTTGAGAGTATTTTGGTTATTATAGTACATACTTGCCTAGCCTTGGGGCATATGTCACATGATATCTTACATGCATCAAGAATACATGTTTAGATATTGATGGCTTTGATTTTAGAGGAAAACAAAAGTAGCTTTAGTTTGAAAACCATTTGAAAAACCCATGATTAGTAAGAGTTAATGTTAAGATAAACTGAAAATCTAATGTTTGATCCAGAGGTGCACCTACCAGTGTCTTCCCTTTAAACATTAAATTTTGAAAATCAATATTCTTTGTGGAATTTTTTTTTTTTTTTTGGAAACTATTAACAAATCCAAATACTCAATTTTTTTTTTCACTCTCTCTCTCTATCCTCTCCTTAGGCCTCAGCCTCCACAAATCGATAAGCTCTCTCTCTCTCATCGCTAGTCTCTCTCTAGATCTTATCGTCGTTCTTTGTTTCTTCTCCATTCTCTAATTCTATTTTCCCTCTTTCTTGTGTAGTTCTAGGGTTCCCACTTTCATAATGAAAATTGTGATTGATTTTTTTTCCCCCCATTCTGAATGTTCATCTATAACGAAAGCTTTTCTTTTCAGTTCTGAGAGTTTAATTGGATCTATACTTTTGTTGTTCCCTCTTTGTTGTTCTCTCTCAAAGGTAATTTTAGAGATTTTGATTTTTTTTTTTTTGGGGTAATTTTTAATTTTGAATGATTTTCCGACATGTTAAGAAAGCATGAGCTAACCTTGTGATTAAAAGCTTTTTCTTTTCTTTTTCTTTTTTTTGTTTTTTTCCCCTAGTTTTAATTTTGATATTGTGGGTTTTTGGTTTTGAAGCCATGGGCACCGTAAGCTATTCGTTCACTCTGTTATTTGGATTTGAAAGAACATGGGCACCATAGTTTTAGTTTTGATACAGTGGGCCTCCTTATAATATTCTATAATATTCTATAATATTATTATTATTACGGAACATTGTGAGGAAGATAAATTCTGTTGCTTATTATAAAAGTGAATGAAATTGTGTTGTTATCGAATCTTTGATTCTTTAAAATAAAAGTGAGTGAAATTTTTTGAGTGTCATTTAGTAGCTAGCCACAAGGCACTACAATAGTAGGACTAATGGACTGTAAGTAACAAATCATATGAAGAATCTCCAATAATGGTAGATTTTGACTTTTAAACATTCAACTTAGGGGTAGAGAAGCTCTAATAGTGAAATGGCTTTGTGAGTTAGCTTGTATACATAATTGATATATTGTGAATCTATTCTGTTTCTCCATAAGCTAATTGAAGCTATCCAAGTTGCAAGACTTCCACCACAAAACAAGTTTAAGGTGCTTGGTCTAGATAACTATGTTTCATGCATATGGTGGGAATATGTTTCATCACCATATTCTACTTTTGTTGTAGTTAGTATAATCTTTTATGTAGTTATCTTTATCATTGTATAGACTTTGAATAAATTACTTTACCAAAATGTTACTGACCATACTATCATATTTTGCCTAATATCTTTTGATATGTTCTTTGTTATGATTGTTAATTTGGACTTATTTCTTTTGGAGAATGAGTCTTAAAGTAGATTAAGTTTTGTTAAATACATAAAGCTTTCATATCTTTTTACCTATGGTATTTTTGAAAAATATAAATGTTAAACTTTTACTTGAATGTTAAAACTATTTAATAAGTATTTCTTTCATCTATTTTAGTTGACCTTGACATTGATTTATGCTCTTTATTTCAAGTTAAAATGTCATGTGCCTTGGATTATAGTCTTACATATGATGTCAAGGGGAGATACATTTCATTGCAACAAGTTTTAGCTTGGCAGCATATCTTCATGAGGAATATGTTATTATTTGATTAGTATTTGAGACAATAGATTGGAACTTAAATTATGTATATGATATTGAACTTGGGTATTGTTTTTCCTTATTAGTAGTTATTGATTGAACAATTGTTATGCTTATATGAGTATTTGTGATTGAAAATATGTGATGTGTGGGATCATGGTTTATTATTTTCCATCAAGTACCCATGTAAAATTAAAAATGTAAATTTTATAGAAAAATCCAAAAAATTGTAAAATGTTATTAGCGATGAGGTCGTCGCTAATATTTTATCATATCATTAGTGACAACAAACAATATCATCGCTAATATGCAAATTTTAGTGATGACATGTTTGTGGTCACTAATATATTATTATTTGTGACGATAACAAACACCTGCTAATAATGCTAACTCTAGACTCTTTCCAGCCAAATAAGGATCACTACTTGGTGAGATGGTTCTTTTTCTAACTCTCCTCCTTGCAGAGTTGGCCTTAGTAACTTCCACTTATGCGTACCGATTGAGATAGGGTTATTATTTATTACACCATACAATTACCACTTTTATTTGAGATGTAAAACTTAACTGGGCAAAAAAGTAAAATGGTTAAAAAGTTTGAAGTTTAAAAATTTTACTCCATTAACTTTTACAACTTATATGGAAGTAATAATTGCACGATCCAAATCCTAGATGTACACCTCCTATCGGACTTATATGAATAGTTAAATGTAAGCCAATATTTTTCTTTGGTTAAGGTGCACCCCTAAAATTTGGGTATATTTTGAAAAACAAACCTATTATTTTAGAATTTAGATTTTGATACCTAAGGTCAATCATATACCACTTTGAGCATTAAGTCTTTTGTCCATTTTTTTTAATGCGTTCGTTAAGTGCCATATCAGCTGTAACACATGTCATGTTGGCCCAACCAACTTGTGACATGTGGACTTCTCAATTTATGATCATGATGATTGTTCTTCACAAAATCTCCTTTCCAAATCAAACTATTTTTATTGGGGTTTGTAATATTTTCTAGGGAACCAAGTAGGAAGTAATTCACAAAATCGCTACAAAATTTCTCTAGAAAATTTTGAGAGAAAGTGAGAAATGAGTCCTATCAATCAAAACAAACCTAGAAATCCTCTTAAGAACCAAAATGAACCCAAAATCCCCACAGAGAGAGAGAGAGAGAGAGAGAGAGAGAGAGAGAGAGAGCCTTTCAGGAACCAAAATGAGCCTAGAAATCCCTAATCAAGTCACATCTTCATACCCTATGGACTAATGGAGTCACCACCTAGATTAGGTCTAGGAACCATATTGGACCCTTTGGACCAATCACTTACACACATGAATCCACGTACCAGATTATGGGTCTGGAGGTTGGGTATGGCCTGAGAAGGTGTTAGGCACCCAAGACCACCAGGCTTGTGGGCCGGTCTCCATTATGTTTTGCTAGGCCATATTTAATTAAAGAGTTTATTAAGAGAGCCATAATCCTTAACCTAGACATACATATGCACTATAAATAAAAGTAACACATACAACATGTTAAAAACATATCATAATATAAAAGGAAATAAATAAAACACAATCAAACAAAATAAATTAAACATGGCAAGTTGACAATTAAATAAAATACACAAGGAAATAATATCAAATAGACTAAACATGGCAAAAATACTAAAGCAAACATGGAAAATAATTAAACATAAACATATTAACCTAAACAGAGTCAAACAGAATCAAATAACATGTTAAAAAGTGATTGAAATAAAAAAAAAAAAAAAAAAAAAAAAATTGCCCTAATATGGGTTCGGGGTGCATATGCATGGTTAAACCATGCACATGCATACTTAAAGATGCATACGCATCCTTTAGCCCAAATTCGAAAAATTATATTTTTACAAATTTAATCATTCAAAGATATTAAAACAAAAATCAAACAAGCATGTTAAAACCCTAAACACTAAACTAACATAAAGAAAATAAAACAAACATCAATAAAACAAATAAACATGAAACAAAACAAACAATTATACTAAACTAACATTAACTTAATTAACATGTCAAACTTTACATGGAACTAAAATAATAAAACAAGAACAACTAAAACATGTTATAAACAATCTAAAATCAGATTAAAACATATCAAATATAATCATGAACATCAAACAAACAAATATATCAAATATAAAAACTATGTTAAGAAACTCATGTGAATCCTATTAAAAAAATGAAAAGTTCATGAAAAGAACACTTAACTTGCTTTAGATTATAAGTTTAGAGTTTGTTTAACCGACACCTCAGTGCCTACAACACAAGATTAGATTGATAGGACAAGAATAATCAAAAGAACACAATTGTTTAGGTAATCATAACTCAAGAACAAACTTTAATTGAAAAAGGTTTCGAGAAATCAATTTTGAAAAATAGTTTTTGCCTTACAACTAACTGAAGAGAGGTTTCAATTTTGTAAAAGACGGTCCTAAGGTGCAGCCCTAGGGTTTTGAAAAGAGAAAAAAGGTTTTAGAGAAGATGGAGGCTAAAAAATAACTCTCTCTAGCTAGAGTTTTGATTGGAGGCATAAGATGAGTATTTATAAGTTAAAATTAGGCTTTTCAAATTTTTTAATGATCTTTGGATGTTCTCAAGCACCTATGGGCTGGCCCACATCAAAGCATTATGTTTTAGGCCCTTAAATGAAGTTTTAAAACCCAAAAAATCGGACAGCCCAGTTAGCCCAACTTCAAACAATCATAACTCACTCAAAATAAGGCTAAATTAGGCATAATTTGTGTTTAAATTGAAGCTCAGGATGTCAAATTTCCAATGAAAGAAACGTTACTCAAAATTTCTTTGTAGATCAAAAGTTATGGTAAAAAACGTAAGCAAAAGTCATTTTTCAATATCTATTTCAAAGCGATTTGAACAATTTTGAGTTGTGATTACTTCCAAACTATTGTGAATTATTTAATTACCCTTAGTTGACATATTTCAAGATCATCATTGGGGCCGGGGATCAAAATTTATTAACATGTACATGTTAGAAATACTGAATAAGTGTATTGTATTTCTTAAGTAATAGAATATACATGAGTGCTTTTATATAGGAGACAGAGTGTGCAATACAAGTAAGTGTGCTATACAAGTAAACAAGGTGGGCCTAAAGCCCATATACCTTAATACACGTTAACAACCCCACTCAAACTCAAAGTGGATGTGAGACCAACTTGATAGGCAAAAAACGTATTGACCCCCTGTGATTAAATTAATTGATTAATTAGCCAAGTTATTAATTAATCAAATTAACATGCAAAGTGTGTGGTAGCACAAATAAATCACTAATTAAAATAAGTATGCGGCAAAAAATAAATTGACACGGTGATTTGTTTATGAATGAAGAAAACCTACACAGCAAAAACCCCACAGGGTGATTTTAAGGTCACCACTCTCGAAATTCTACTATTATCACAACAAGTGGTTACAAGTAAAGGAATCTCAGTATCTTATACCAACCTACAGTTAAATCCTTACCCCAATACCCAATTAGACTTGTTTTGTAGTGACAATTTCTCATTTTGATGCACGGCTCCTAATACGTGACTAACCAATTGCGCGGATCCTAGTACGCGACTTCAATCACCAACTAGAGACGGTTGTTGGCAGCAAAGTTCTTCAGTTCATCCACACGATGAAGATCAAGAAGATGCTTGGTCACAAAACCTTATGGTGTACAAACACAACAACTTCTTTATAAGAATGATGAACTAGGGCAAAACTTCGTCTCCGGTCACAATTTACTAGAACAAACTTTGCTTAACACCTGTGAACAGTCTTTAACAACCCTTAAAATAATTCTTTTATATGTCTAGGGTTAGGAGAGAAGAAGGCCCAAAGACACATTTATAGATCCCAAGAAAACAGAACAGAAAATCTATTTTTCTTAAACCTCAACAAATAGGAGCTGTTGAGTAGGTGTCGAGTACACGGGCTGAGACAGCTTTCTTAAGTTCGATAGATGTAGCTGTCGAGCTTTAATGAATTTGCATTATTCAGCTTGTTTCTTGGACAAACTTGAATGGCTTTAGCACTTGATCTTGAAACCTTGTTTCTTGAAGTATTAAAAATACCTAGATCTACCCAAATACAAGTAAAGTGCGTTTTTTCAAAGGATTAGCCAATTACATAAAGAATGACATATGTTCTTAACAAGTGAAACATATATGTCCTAACAATCTACCCCTTTGGCAATCCGTGACAAAATCACAACAAACAAATGAGCATATAAGAGAAGTCATAAATCACTCAACTCATATTCACTTGTTGAATGCAATAAAATCTATCCTAACACAAACTCTTGAAAAACTTTGCAAGAAAATAGTTTATGTCATGTAGACTTTGACAACCTGTATTTCGGAAACACTTTAAATAAAATTCATTAAGGCATCTTTGTGTGAAACAGAAATAATAGATTGCATATAAGTAATAAGAAACACGTGCATAAAGAGAGAAAAGAAACAGCACATGTAAGGCTAGGTGAAAGAAACATACATCAACATATAAAGAGAATAAATACAATGTATGTAAAAAAAGGGCCACAAGACCCAAGGTATAAGAATAAATGTATCTAAAAAGAAAGAAAAGAAAAGATACATAACATCCTCATTACATCCCTCATGTATCAACACTCCCCCTAACAAAATGGTCCTATACTAACTCTCCCCCTAAGAATGACTACTCTCATATAACCCAAAATGACTCCCCTTTTTTTTCATAAGTGACAAAGGGTAGAATGTCAAGTAGACATCTTATCGGTAGAGCTAGCATCTCCATCATCATCATCAGAAGCATCATCATCATCACCATCATCATTATCATCATCCTCAGTCTTAGAATACCGAGCACGAGACTCTGTGATGGAGTTATAGTGAGAGAGTGGGTGCAAAACAAAAGTCATCACCATGTTTAAGAATCTAGGACCTTTAGCAAAAGGCTTACATGGTGTAGACGGACAATCACTCCAATCAGAAGGGCACTTACAGAAAGTAGACATGAGCTCATCCTTGGACACAATCCTCAAACGCTCACAACTAGGATAGTTAGGAAACTCTACCCTAGGAACTTGAAGCACATTCCCAACAAGTTGTGGTGTGACAGGATAGCGCGTACCTCAAATGCGAGTGAAGAAGTTAGGTACTGAACGATTGATTCCATGCATATTAGAGTAAAACTCCTGTATAAGCATGGAAGGACAGGTGACCGAGACGTCACACAGTGACTCCCATCCCTGACTGTGAATGACATTGGGAAGGTTGGTGTAGGCGAAGTCCACTAGAATGACTTGGCATTCAGAATGAATGCCTCGTCGAGAAAAGTTCTTCGAAAAGGCCTTACGGGCATCCTCATCATGAAACTGAATATGTGATGGAGTAGGATCAAATGAAGTGGATGCTCTGGAATGAAAAGGGTTCCAAGACAAAGCAGGCTTACGTTTAGGTGCCATAGACACGACTAACGTAAACAGAAAAGAGAAGGAAAGAGAGAGAGAGAGAGAGAGAGACAATCAGAAAAGCTCCAAAACAGTTCAAATATAGCAAGTATATTGAAAAAAGAGTACGTATGCATGGGAAATGCAAGAACATGTGACATGCAAAGTAAATTGCATCATAGGCTCAGCCCAATCCAATCCTACCAATACACAAACAATTTGCACAGATCTACATGCATGATAATACTGTTATAATGCTAATGTGATGCAATGCATAAAGTTTTAAGATCACATAAGCATAACTCAACCCAAAAATTTCACCAAAACTTCATCAAAGCAATATTAGAAGAAGAAAGACCATACCCTAAACTTGTTCGATCTGAAGCAGATTTCTGAATACTGAGCATCTCGTCAAGCTTCACACTTGAAGTCCTCTCCAATCAAGCTCTCACTTGAAACAACTCTGCTTCAAGCTTCTTGGTCTTCTCAGCCAAGAAATTATTTTCAAACCTCAGTGCTCTAATAGTTTGATTAGCTTCATTAAACTTTGTGGAAAGCTCTTCATGATCAAGTTCCACATCACTAAGCTTCTTAGTGGCCAGCCTATAAATTTTCTCATGCTTCTCAGAAAGCTTGTACAGTTTCTCATAGGCTATATGGGTATCATCTTGATCATCCATTTTCTCGAACTTAGACTCTACCAATTCCTCTTCTTCATCCACTTCTTCAACAATCCCCTCAATAGGATTAACAGTGGCAGTAAAGGCATTCAAGATTCTGTCATCCTCATTTTCAAAATCATCCTCATGCTCGGTGTCGCTCAAGGTAGCAGCAAGTGCCTTGCTCTTCCCAATGCTCTTGAGATATGTAGGACACTCTTGTTTCATGTGATCAAAGCCTTGACACCCAAAGCACTTAGGTCCTGCGGGAATAGTGTACTAACTGCCATCCCTAGTATCCTTCTTCCCTTTATCTTGGCTTTTGAATTAAGAAGAACTAGATTGCTTACGGTCCTTGTCAAAGCCCTTCCCATTGGCATTCATCATGAACTTCTTAAATTACTCGGTGATATATGACTTCATCTTAGAATCCTCATCATTTGAAGACTCATCAGTGTCACTGCTCTTGGCCTTCAAAGCCATGCTCTTGCCTTTACCCGACTTGCCAATTCTTTTTAACCCTAGCTTGTAGGTCTGCAAGTTTCTGACCAACTCAGTTAAAGGAATCTTGTCAATATCCTTTGATTCCTCGATCACCGTAATCTTCACATGAAATCTCTCGAGTAGAGATTTGAGCACTTTTCTCACAATCTTGGGTTCAGGAATGGTTTCCTCAAGATTCAAGACTGAGTTCACCATGTCCTTAGCCAAGTTATTAATTAATCAAATTAATATACAAAGCACGTGGTAGCACAAAAAAATCACCAATTAAACTAAGTATGTAGTGGAAAATAAATTAACACGGTGATTTGTTTACAAATGGGGAAAACCTATACAGAAAAAATTCAGTAGGGTGATTTTAAGGTCACCACTCCCGAAATTTCACTATTATCACAATAAGCAGTTACAAGTAAAAGAATCCCAGTACCTTATACCAACCTACAGTTGAACCCTTACCCCAATACCCAATTGGACTTGTTTTGTAGTGACAATTTCTCCTTTTGATGCACGGCTCCCAGTACGTGACTAACCAATTGCACGAATCCCAATATACGACTTCAATCACCAACTAGAAAAGGTTGTTGGCTGCAAAGTTCTTCAGTTCATCCACATGATGAGGATCAAGAAGATGCTTGGTCATAAAACCTTATGGTGCACAAACACAGCAACTTCTTCACAAGAATGATGAACTAGGGAAAAACTTCGTCTCCAGTCACAATTTGCTTGAATAGACTTTGCTCAACACTTGTACAACTTGTGAAGTCTTTGACGGCCCTTAAAATAATCTTTTTATATGTCTATAGTTAGGAGAAAAGAAGACCCAAAGACACATTCACAGATCCCAAGAAAACAGAACAGAAAATCTGTTTTTCTTAAACTTCAATAGATAGGAGTTGTCGAGCAGCTATCTAGTAGGTGTCGAGAACACGGGCTAAAACAGCTTTCTTAAACTTGATAGATGCAGCTGTTGAGCCAGTTGTCAAGCTTTAATGAATTTGTACTATTTGGCTTGTTTCTTGGATAGACTTGAATGGTTTTAACACTTGATCTTGAAATCTTGTTTCTTGAAGTATTAAAAACACCTAGATCTACCCAAATACAAGTAAAGTGCGTTTTGTCAAAGGATTAGCCAATTACATAAAAGAATGACATATGTTCTTAACAAGTGAAACACATATGTCCTAACACAACTTGAGGTTGTCAACCAAAGTACGAAGGCATCCCTTAGGATATGACTTGGTAAAGATATCTACAAGTTGATCTTTAAAGGAGACTGAGATCAGCTTGAGAACACCATGGACAAGATGATAACAGATAAAATGACAATTGATCTCGATGTATTTTGTTCGTTCATGAAAGACATCATTGTGAGCAATATGAATGGCACTCTGGTTGTTACAATAAAGAGGAGTAGCAGAGGATGTGAACACACCTAAGTCTTTGAGATGTCATCGTAGCCATAGGAGCTTAGATGTGGTATCAACAAGAGCATGATACTCTGCTTTAGTATTGGACCGAGCCACATGAGTTTGTTTCTTACTTCGCCAAGAAATCAAAGAAGAACCAAGAAGAAAGCAATAACTAGTGGTGGACCTGCGATCAATGGGATCTCCTACCCAATTAGCATCAGAAAATGCATGGAGAACAAGAGAAGACTGAGCAGAGTAGAAAAGATCATGGAAGAAAGTGCCCTTTAGGTATTGAAAAATGCGCAAAACAACATAATAGTGAGTCAATCGTGGAGCAGACAGATACTAGCTTACCTAGTGAACAACATAGGAAATGTCTGGATGAGTGACAGTGAGATAAACTAGGTTGCCAACCAAGCGACTATAAAGAAAGGGATTAGACAATGGTTTTCCTCCTGAGGGAGTAAGATGTGCATTAAGCTCAACTGTAGTGTCAACAATCTTGCTATCAGTGAGTCCAGCTCGAGACAAGAGTTCAGAGGCATACTTGGCTGGAGTAATATAAAGTCTATCTATAGAATAAGTGATTTCAAGACCTAAGAAATAGCTGAGATGTCTAAGATCTTTCATCTCAAACTGCTGATTGAGAAAATCCTTGAGTTCTTGAATGCCACTAAGGTCATCACTAGTTATGATCATATCATCCACATACATGAGAAGTAAAATAGTGCCTTTGTCAGTGCGACGAAGAAATAAAGCAGAATTATAATGACTAGTCATGTAACCCAAGTGAGAGATGGTAGAATTGAATTTGGCAAACCAAGCTCGTGGAACTTGTTTAAGGCCATAAAGTGCACGTCGAAGGTGACAAACCTTGTTTGATTTAATAGAGAGACCAGGAGGATGTTGCATATGAACTTCTTTACTTAAATCTCCATTAAGGAATGCATTTTTGACATCCATTTGAAAAAGATCCCATTTATTGGCAATAGCAACAACTAAGATGGCACAAACAGGTGAGATATGAGCAACAAGGGCAAAGGTCTCTTCATAATCAATCCCATACTCCTGTGTAAAACCTTTTGCAACAAGACAAGCTTTGTAGCACTCAATGGACCATCAAAGCGAGTCTTAATCTTGTAGATCTACTTACAACCAACCACAGATTTTCCAGGGGGGAGAGTCACCAAATCCCAAGTATGATTTTTAGATAATGCATCAGTTCCTCTTTCATTGCAATCTGCCATAAAGGGTTAATGGAAGCCTCACAATAAGTGTAAGGCTCATGTAATGTAGTAAGGGCAGTGTAACAATGATAGTTAAGTAAATATGTAGGAATGGATCTTACCCGAGTTGAGTGACGAGGTGGAATGTCTTGTGCAAGATCTTCAAGTGAAGCAGGAGCAGGGGACCCAAGCTCAAGGTTGGGTAGATCATCTTCGATCTGTTCATCTTCCACTTGTTTATTAAAGGGTGAACTAGGAAAAGGATCAAGGATATCTAGTGGTTGGACAGAGAAGTCTACAGGAGAATCAGGAGCAACTATAGGAGGATTATGAGCAGCTATAGAAGGAATATGTGCCTCATCTAGAAAAATATCTAAGATAGAGGAGGAAGATAGGGAGGCACGGAAGTGAGAGAGCTCGACAAAGGAGCAATGTTTCCAAAAGACAACATTGCGGGAGACATGAAGACGATGAGAGATAGGATCATAACACCGATACCCCTTTTGAGTTTCACCATAGCCAAGAAAAAAACAAAGCCTTGACTGAGGCTCAAGTTTGTTATGCTCATGTGGCTGAAGAAGAACGAAACAAGCAGAACTGAAGGAGCGAATGTGGTGATAGTCTGAAGGTGACCCAAAAAGGCACTCATATGGAGTTTGATTTTGGATAATAGGACTTGGAATGCGATTAATAGCATGAATAGCATGAAGAGCAGCTTCGCCCCAAAAAGGAGCAGGAACTTTGGCAAAGAGAAGGAGAGCACGAATAGTGTTAAGAATATGACGAAGTTTTTGTTCGGCTTTACCATTTTTCTAAAAGGTACCTGGACAAGTTAGTTGATAAACAGTGCCGTAGAAATGCAAAACAGCTTGGAAAGCATATTGAGTGTACTCAAGAGTATTATCAGATCGATAAATTTTGATACGTTTGGAAAATTAAGTTTCAACCATTTTTGCAAAATTAGAATATACTTGCAATAATTCAAAACTATGTTTCATATGAAAAATCCAGTTATAGCGAGAGTAATCACCAACAAAGACAACAAAATATCGAGATCCACCAATACTAGAGATAGAGGAAGGCCCCCAAACATCAAAATGAATAAGATCAAAGATATCAATAGATATTGATTCACTAGAATTGAAAGGCAAAACTAGTTGTTTTCCTAACTGACATGAGACACGATCAAAATTTTATGTAGACATTGAACCTAACAAAACTCTAGAAGCTAATTGTTGTACCCAAGAGGAAGATGCGTGACCAAGTCGAGCATGCCAAAGTGGAAGGGAAGGAATAGAAGAAATTACAGCAACTACAGCAACAGAAACAGGAGCAACAAGTGGAAGACGAAAGTTGTCCACAAGAAACATACGTCCAACTCTAGGACAAGTCCCAAGATCCTGTCCTATCCTCGGATCCTACACAATACACCCAGAATAATCAAAGATAATGTGATAACCCAACTCAGTTAATTGTCTTACAAAAAATAAATTGTAAGAAAGGTTAGGAACATTAAAGACCCCAGGAACCGAGAGGTTGGAGGTTGAAACAGAACCTATATTATGACCAAGCATTGTGGAACCATTTGCTGTGCGAATATTAAGAGGGTGTGGTGCAGGTTTAAGTTCAGAAAATAAGGACGAGTGAAGTGTCATGTGATTGCAACAAGCAAAATCCATAAGCCAAGAGGTAGAGGACATACCAGATAAAGCTGAGAGAGAAGAGGAATAAGATGCATTACCAGCCATACGAATGACATTAGCGATGATGTTTATAAGGTCATCTTTGGAAATGGTGGAAGCTGATCCAGAAGACTAAGACTGTGCAGAGACGGGAGCCATGGGTTGGGCACTCTCAATGTTAGAACTGTAGCAGCAGAAATGGAAACAATTGATTTGTTGCGTTGATAGCAATTCTCAATATTGTGGTCAAAACGTTTGCAAAAATTGCAAAAACGTTTGTTGGATTGTCAACAGCAATTATTGCAATAAGAAGAAGACTTATCCTTATTCTCCATTTAGAAGCAAAATTTGCAAAAATGAAATCTATGTGAAAAATTGGGTAATACGCACCTGAACTGCAAAAGTCAACTCTAGCAAAAAGTCAACAGTCAACGCTATTAAGTCAATGGATGACGTTAGTAGGCTGACTGGGAGATGACGTCAGCAGATGACAAGACACTGACGTTAGCTAGGGCTGACGTAGCAGAGCTGTTTAGCCCGAGGCAGCAGAGACGACGCGCGTGAGGCGCGTGAACTGGGTGCAACATATACCAGCGGCGCGTGAGCTATCCGATGAAGCCAATTCTTTTTCGAAAATGTAGATCAGAGAAAGACAAGTCCGATGGTGGTGGAGGCAACAAGATCGGAGCAACCTTGGTGGCGTGTAAAGTGCGTGGAAAATTTGGCCGAAACTTTGACTAGTGCGTGGATGGTCAGATGAGGATGTTCCTGGTGGTGTTGTATAGAGCAATTGAAAAGGTACATGATGATATGTCTTATGTCCTAATCGGAGACCAGAAGTGACAGATCTAATGATGGCAGTGGTCTTGGTGGCAGAGAAGGAGCTTCTGGTGGCAGAGATTCAACCCTGAGGACTTCTAACAGCGGCGGAGCAATTGGGAGAGGGCACTAAAAGAGCTTACTGACCACAAAAGTTGAAGCAGCGGAAAACACAACAAAGACAAGACTGCAAGACACAAGAAAATTAGAGCAGTGGTTTTGATACCATGTTAAAAATACTGAATAAGTGTATTGTATTTTTCAAGTAATAGAATATACATGAGTGATTTTATATAGGAGGCAGAGTGTGCAATACAAGTAAGTGTGCTATGCAAGTAAACAAGGTGGGGCCTAAAGCCCACATACCCTAATACACGTTAACAAAAATGCGGTGTCTACACACCCAACCAAAAATCACTAATGAAACCCAAAAATTGAAGAACCCAAATCACGAATAATCAAGAGCGTGTGTTGAGAGATTGACAGTGGAAATATCTGAACCCGTTGTTGCTTGCATTTCAAATTTGGCCTTCAAATTTGCTAGTTTAATTGAATCACCCATGCCAAACTAACCCCAATTGGAAGAGGTCGACACTGTAGCTTGATCCAAACCTAGCATCTATCCATGCCGACACTATAGCTCAACTTTCGGCCATGGAAGTTGAGCTTAGGGATTGGTGACATTTGGTGGTTGTGGAGGTGCCAATTGACGTTTGGTAACTCATCCACCTCAACTTTGCTTGGCCACCCACAACATCGCTCACTACCTCTCCTATAACGTTCTCCATTACAATGTTAATTAAGATGAGGACTTGTTGGTTTTTCTAGGTGTTCTTTGTGTTGCTCATATGGTTCTTTGCTAGGTGTTCTATGTGAGGGATTGTGGGTTTTAGTTGGGTGCTATGTTCTTTGTTGGGTGTTGGCTAGGTGTTATGTTCTTTGACAGATTCATATGTTCTTTGCTAGGTGTTATTTTTGCAAATGTTATGTTGATTTGGACAGAGACTTTGGGAAAGAACAATAAGAAGTGTTCATCTAATATATCTACTGATAGTGTTAGATGATGATTGCGTTAACCTGTGTTGGATGATGATAGTGTTAAATCCGTTTTTGTTTGCTTTATTTTTTAGTAGGTGTACAACAAAAAAATGTGTAAAATTTACATAATTTTTTTTTCTAAAATTGACCTACACCAATTAGTGTATAATTGTATAAATTTACAATTGCTAGAGTGACCGTGTACGTTTACACTAACACTGTTCATTTTGCATTTAGTTTTTTATTATTTCTTTATGTATTTGGAGGATAAAGGAAGGGAGTGGATAGTAGTTGTGTGTGAAGAAAGATAAATATTTAAAAAAAAAGGGGGGGAAATTACACTTTACTAACATAAACTATGCTTCAGATTACACTTTGCACCATAAACTATTCGAATGCACAGTTTGCACCCTAAACTATGACCCTTGTTATACTTTGCACCCCGACATTACTTTTACCGTTAAGTTGGATGGAAATATGAAGCATGTGACTTGCACATGTGTATTACTTAAGTAGGACAAACATAAAAGACCAAAAAACTCATCTTCCCAATTAATTAAAAACAAAACTTTTTTTTTCATCTCTCTCTCATGCGTATCATCTCCTCTCCCAAATCAAAATCCCTACAACCCTAAATTCCCAAAGCAAAATCATCTTTGGCATCACCATTGTTCCACCACTGCGATGAATTCCCTAAAACTATGATCGTGTTCTTTATAAATCTTTGTAATAGGAGGTGGAATAAACGGAATCCACTACAAAGTTGAAGATTGTTGTTGGTCACCGTGCCATTAGAAGTGCTGGACATCACGGTGATACAAAGGAACTTACAAAGTGGCTTGGTGGATATGAAAAATCCGAGTGGGACTCATATAAGCAATTAAGATTTTAAAAAAAACCCAAAACAACATGTAGGTAATGTTCCATTTAAATGAGACGCATAAACCATTAAAGGACCAATTTCAATTTTCATGTCTACAACAATCGCCAACCAGAACAGCAAGTGAACAAAGTATAGTTCCCCATAAAGGTCCAAATCCAAAATCACACAATTTAGAGATCTCGCGAAGACTAACCCAATATTGTTCCCATCTCCTTATGTAGATTGCAGTCTACAAATTTTTATATTCTTTATGAATCTGCGGTGGTGTTGAGAGAGAGATGGGAAAAAAAAAACTATTTTTAATTGATTGGGAAGAGGGGTTTTTTGGTCTTTTACGTTTGTCCCATTTGAGTAAGTCACATGTGCAAGTCACATGCTTCATATTTCCATCCAATTTAATGGTAAAACTAACGCTGAGGTGCAAAGTGTAACAAGAGTTATAGTTTAGGGTGCAAACTGTGCATCCAAATAGTTTATGGTGCAAAATGTAATCTGGAGTATAGTTTAGGGTGGTAAAGTGTAATTTTCCTTAAAAAAATTCTAAAGCATGCGTGAATGTGAAGTAGATAATCCAATGAGGAGTATTTTGAAAAGTGAATATATAAAATAGAAAAAGTAAGTTCTTTTGCTCAAATAAATAGAAAATTTTGCATGAGCTGATGCGAATGCTCTAAAGCGTGCGTGAATGTGAAAGAAAAAAACAAAGGGCCTAGTTACCTACATCAAACTCATATTTGTTGGCCTAGTTACCTACATCAAACTTATATTCGTGGGTATTTCATGAAACTATTAACGTCCACACCCACACCCACACCCACAAGTACAAGGTAAAGTTAGTATGTGACTGTGGACGTTTTTACCAATTTGAGGAGGAGCAAAAAAGAAGTCTAAATCTTTTGTCGCATATATTGTGCTCCACTCTATACTTCACCAATAAAATTTGAACAGTTGGCCTCCCCTATTAAGTGAGATAACGTTTGGATTTTAACTTTAACGTTAACCTGATTTCTGTCTCTTTTTATTTTTTTCTTTTGCGCAACTTTTGTTTTTTGTTTTATTTCTTTCCTCTGTTGTCTCATTGAATTCCTTACTATCTCCCAAAGCTTTATTGTCCACTACCACATAATTCTTTTTGTCCTAGAGCTCCTGCTGAAACAAGCAACCTTCAACACCTTTTAGGTATTGCTCAGTCACACAGTAATTTCTCTCTTTTTCGTTTAGTGTAAATAAATTTCTTTTTTAATTTATTTTATTCTTAAGAATTAGGATTTATAACAACTTTCTTATATACACTCGAAGAGAGAGACGGATGGGTCTGTAATTGGTGCATAGTGAGGATAAAGATGAACACTTGAGATTGAGACCGCATAGAAAAGAGAACAGAAGGGGGGGGGGGGGGGGGGGTGGGGGGGGGGGTGAAGTGGCAACCAGAGAGAGGAAACAAAAGATGCGGAAGTGGGGGGAAAAAAAATCTCATTTTAACATTAACGTCAAGCGTTATCTCACTTAAAAAGAAAGAGGCCAACTATCCAAATTTTATTGATGTATGAGACAAAAGATTTGGACAAAAAAAAAAAAAGCAGCAGCAGCAGCGGTACCATTGGGGAATGGGGACAACTCCAACCAAGCTCATTGCATGATAATGATTCTTTGCTTTCTAATCCCATCACACTCCCTCTTGCGCTTAACCCATGCCCACTTTCATTAGCCATACTGCCATAGCATAAATAATAATAATAATAATTAAAAACTCATAATGCTTCGTGTCTCCTCTCGCCTAATTCCCAGTGTCATCATTGGAGAGTTGATCAATCATTTATCTGCATAATGTCATCCAGTAGGTGGTGCCTGCAATTATTAGACCATAGCCTTGAGTTTGCTACAGATTTTCCTTATAACATAACAGACATACGACATACTGTACAACTCCACAAACTGGAGGTGAGAAAAGAAGTCTCTTCTTGCCTCTAAAATGTGTCAACCTGATTAAGCACAAATTTATATATTGATGGTTTTTATAACGTGATTAAGCATACCTACCACTACCTGTCCATTATTATTGTATTAGGATTAACCTATAGTGCACATAAAATAAACCAAATTGAATTATATACTCCTGAGTTAAGCTAGGATTAGCCTAGTTTTATACAGAAAATGTACTAGTAAAAGATGTAACCACAAAGGCTTCACCTTGATGTATGCTTCTATAAACCTACCCATGATATCCATGCATTTCTTTCACTTTCAAGTCTTTAATTACTCTTTGCCTCCTTTACTTTTCTTCTTCTAATTTTTTCATATACTTGAACGGAATATTAAAAATATATCTCACACAGTATTTAACATGATAAATCTGTCTTGCATTTAAAGGCATGATATCTTCATATTGAGCTATGAATATATATATATATATATATATATTTATATTTATATTTTTGGTGACCATAGACTTGTAAGAAAATAGAACCTGAACGGCATTCTCCTGACGCTCTTTCAGTAAACAATTTTCAAGATATCTCACTCTGTCATTTCTCTACAAATGAAGGAGCGAAACACCATATGAATAAGGGGATAAAAAACAAGAAGAAATTAAGTGTTTGCTGTTTTCACAAATTAAAAGTTAAGATTAATTGTGTTATTAGTACTGTACCATTTTATATAAGGACTGGATATACTCTTGAAACCCTGCAACTATGTGACAACTTTGCTGGTATTTCTCCCAAATGTCCTATACATCATAATCCAATTAGATTTTTCCAACATGCGAAAAAATATTGATTTCATCAAAGACATACTTACCTCTATATTCGGTGGTAGAGGACGCCCTTGAGCCAAAAGTATCTGATCCACTCCAAGCACATTTAGCAGATGAACTTTCCTAGTCGTAATGATGATTTTACTTCCCACTCCAAACCAATCGCGACTTCCAATTAGTGCATACAATTGTTCCAAATCATCCACATCATCAAGAACAATTAAAACCCGCTTAAAGCATAATTTTTCTTTAATTATATCCATTCCTCTGGTACAATTTGCTATTGCTATATCTCTTTCTGATAGAATATCAGACAGGAGTTTTTCTTGTAGGTAAACTAGACCATTGGGCTGCTTTGAATTTTGTGCAACATCGCTGAGGAAGCTGCTACCTTCGAAAGTATAAAAAATCTGATTATAAATAGCTTTTGAAATTGCTGTCTTTCCCATTCTTCGTGGCCCACATATTCCTACAATGATGACATCTTTCAACCCAACTTGCAAGAAGAGTTTTAGGTACTCATGGCATATATCATATCTAAGAGGATAGATGGAAATGATCAGATTTGTCGGAATTCGTTTGTTTATGATGTCTTCAACAACTCTACCTACTAGCATAGACTCAATCCTGGATGATATTGTCAATTTGTCATCAACATGAACAATTATGAGCACAAGAAACATCCATGAGTACCAAATTAGACTTGACAAAGTAAGTGGCAATGAAACTGATTCTACGCTTCTAGCTACTATGAATTAACATAAAGTCTAATGGGCAATGGCACAACATATTTGACAATCGTAGAGTTACATAAAAAAAGATGTTACTCTGATCATAGTTTGCTACCTTAACAAATTGTGAGAAAAGTCGTAAAATTCGTATATGTGACATGGCATTGCTGATAAATTAATAGTGAAGAAAGATAATTGAGCAACCAAAAAGAAAAAATAAAAATAAAAAACAGTGAAGAAAGGAAAGCTATCATATTCTTGAAAAAGTTCGTTTAATTGCAAAAAGAATAAATAACAAAATGCATTTGCATCTTCTTCTTCTCCAATTGAAATTGAATTATTTCACTGCACAAATCAAATATAAAAAAAATAAAAATCTAAAGATGTCGAAAGTCATGTTATTTACAATTTTAAACAAACATATATAGCATTCTCTATACAGCTAGAATATAAAATCAATCTAACTAGAGGAAAAAGAAAAGAATACCCATTGGAAGCTCGATGATCCCAGCCGCACAAGTTTGCTGCTTCTGTAAGAGCAGCTGTCCACCTTCTTCGCCAAAAGCTTCCAAGCCTTTGTATGCCTACTACCTTAGCAGCAGAGCCTCTTTGTTTTCTAATATCAGAGGGATCCACATCAAAGAAGATGGGCAACACAATCAGCCCCCACTTCTTCCTGCACCCTAAGATCAGCACAAGCTCTTCAAGGCACCAACTTGATGAAACGTACTCTTTAGAGAACAAAACTATGGAAATTCTTGACATCCCAATAGCGTCTTGCAACTCTTTCCCAACTTCTGTTCCTTTTTGCCTTCTTCGAAGTTGCTTGTGGTCTTTAAAAGTGGGGACTCCACGCATGATCAGAGATTTATCTATCATGTCTGTGATGTACTTTCGGGGATCTTCATGTTGAACACTGATATACACATCATGTAGCCGGCCAGAGGTTGAAGATGACGACGATGAGGAAACGGCCATGGAAAGTGACCTAGAGAGCTAAGAATGCTGTGCTTGCTGCTGCTAGCAAAGTCAATAATGGAGATATGGAAATACTTGATGTTAATTGGAGTAGTTTAGTTAAGTTAATTATTCATTATCTTAGCAAAAGGAAAAAGGCCATCCGCTTTTCGTATTAAACTTTTGTCTTCGTCCTCCAACTTTTTTTAATTCACTGTTTCAGTATTTTGTCGTGTGCAACAATATTTTATTTTACTATTATCAATTTTTGTGAGATATTACAGATTTTAAAACATTTGATATCCCCCTTATGAAATTACATAATAAGCACTAGTAGTGATGGAAGTAATATTTTTAACTTTTAATATCTCAAAATTTTATTTTATCTATTTAACATACCACTTTATAACACACTATTTTTTTTAGCATTTTATTTAAATATTCTTTCTTTATTATTATTTTTAACTTTTACTTTATTCTATGTTTCTTTGTCTCTTCCTTTCTGTCTGTTCCTGTTCTATTAGGTAAGAACAACCACCCACAACCACCACGCACAACCAGCCACCACAACCCATGACCATAATCTCATCGTCCCAAATATATATATATACATATATATATATATATATATTTCATATCAAACACACCAAAAAACTATAGCAACTCTAATTTCTTTTTAAAAAGCCCAATCTCCACAAACTCAACTCAACAACCACCACATACTCACCTCAACAATCACCACAAATAGCCACAAAATCGCCGCAACCCACTGCCCACTACCCACTACCTCAAACACCCACAACCAGCCACCCCAAACACCCATAGCCTGTTGCAAATTTGATTTTTTTTTTTTTTTAAACCATCACAATTTGCCACAACAGATCAATCCCTCCACCATCCCAATAAAACCCAACCCCAAAGAATCAATGGATCTTCGGTGTTTTGGGTTTGGTGGTTTCGCCATCTCCTTTGCCATCTCCACCACAAATCTAAGTCAAACTTTGGATTTAGTGGATTCGTCAATTCAATCAAGAGGGAGGGAGAAAAGGGCTGGGCAAGAGAAAAAGAGAGAGAGAGAAAGAAATTTTTTAATGAGAAAAATGAATAAAAAATAGTCTTTGGAGCTACAATATTCTCTTAAAGATAGGAGTTTATTGTTCACATATTGCAAAAAAATTTAGATAGTAGCACCATCATTGCAAAATGCTTTTTAGTATTTGAGGTGTTAAAAATAGCAATTTGGCTTTTTAGCACCATAAATGCTAAAGAGCAGGTAGGTAAAACCCCAAATAATTTATTTTACCCCTCAATTACTAAATTGAAGCAACATTCGGGTTGCTATTGCTAAATTCTTTTAGAAAATTACTATAGTAGGCTGCTACGTTTAGAGCATTCGCATTCGGGTTCCTTAAAAAAATACCTATTTTAACTCTAAAAAGTTATTTTTATATATTTTACCAACTCATTTAACAATACACCTAACATCTCATTTCTTATTTTTACATACAACCTAATAAAATAATATAAACTACCCAATAAAATAAATATAAAACTATCCGATCTGTCTCTCCTTTCTCATCCTCTTTGATTCAGACTCTTTTCCTCTTTGTCTCTCTCTCTCTTTCAACCATGCATTACCCAAAACCAAACCCAAAACAACCCATCTATCGCCCAACACCTAAACCCAAATCAACCCAATCCCTAACACTTAGCCACCAACACAACGGAAACTAAAACCCACCACCACCATCAACCAAAACCAAAGCAACCACCACAATTAGTCATACTGCCAACCATAACAACCAAAATTGCCACCACCACACCACAATCAACAGCCACCACCAAAACCACAAACCCAACGAAATCTGACACAAACCCAAAACAACAAACCCATCCACCACCTACCACAAACCCATCAACCCAAATCAAAATAATCACATATGCAAATCGAAACAACCACATACCCAAAACGAAGCCAAGCAAAACAATGAACAACCATTACCACAACCATCGATCTACACCTTGGAGGAAGTGGTGGCAAGGTTTAAGAGAAAGGGCTAGAGAGAGAGAAGGACAAGACAAAGAGGAGAGAGAAAATTCTTGAGAAAAGAAGATAGAGGAGAGAGAGAATTCTTGAGAAAAGGAAGAGGAGAGAGAAAATATTTGACAATAAAGAATTTATAACAACTTGCTACAATAATTCTTATAAGTAAGAATTCACTGTAGCATGGTTGTAAAACAATTTGGGTTTACACTCTCGGATAAAGATGGATTTTGACATTTTGGGATCGTAAAATAGTAATCTAAGGATTTTATAACCCCTAATGCTAATGCTCTTATAGATTATTGTAGGAGTGTGGCTAAAAATAAAATATATTATTTGTTATGTCTCTCTATTTCTTTTAACCAAAATAATTAATCTCTTCCTAGTCTCTCATATCTCATCTCTCTCTCTCTCTCCCCTCTAATGCTTTCTCTCTCTACCCATTGCTCTCTCTTTCTCTCCCATGCAGCTACCACTACTATTGCCGTTGTCGCTATAGTAGTTGCTGCTGTTATCGTTGCCGTTGCCACTCAACCCAATCATCTAATCCCTCTACCCATTTTTCCCTTCACTCTGTCGCTCTCTTTCTCTCTCAAACAAAACCAAATTCGCTCTCTATCTGTCAACTGAACCTAGCCAAGCTCACTACCCATTTTCCTCCTCTTTGTTCACATCTCAAAACCGAAGGGTATGTTGGTTTGAAATATGTAGTTCCGCTAACAATGATGAGAATGTTGTTTATAATGATCAACCATACTTTAAGGAACCCATCAAAGAAAACCAAAATTTTGGTTTTGATGATTGGTGTTTATGGTGTTGTTTGAAACAGTGTTATTACTTTTGTGTTATTTATGTGAGTCATCAGGTACTGACATCGTTATTTGCTTTGAGTTATTTATGTGAGACATTATGTATGCTTTAAGTTGTTTAACTTAGAACCTGGTATTTGTGAGTTGTAACTTTTGAACTTTGTTTATGCATTTATAATTTGGCACTTTGCCTTTTCTTAGTAATTTAACTAATTTGTGTCAAAATTTACCCCTTTTTTTCAATGTTTCTTTAATATATATTATGAAGAATCATAATTGTGGGGGAGTGGACCTAAATATGCCCCAAAGACCTTAACCTGAAAAGGAGTCTCGAGAAACCCCATCATCGGAATGGGCTCAGCCTAAGGGCCAATGAGGGATAAATGGGCCTCCCATTGAGAAAAGATCGTTTGGGCCCATTACTGAGGTAATTCGTGAAACCCATCTTCCCGAGGAAACATGGCCCAACCGAGAAAGGTCATCCTCTTAGCTGATGACACCCTTTTTTCACCTACTTTCCCAAGGAACACATCGAAGATAACATACAGCCTAATGTAATAGTCACCTCCGCATTTAAGATTTTTCTCACCTAATGTCAGCCACATTGAATACTGAATGATTGGCCTAAATAGTGTAAACTTTCCCAAAAGTCTATCTTCATAATTAAGAAATGGCAAAAGAAAATACTAATGGGTTAAGTAATCCCCCTAAATCTAAGTAAGGGACAACTGGAAGAAGAGGGGGATTGTTATAAAAGAAAGAGGAGAGCAACAGGAAGGGGGATTTAGAAAAAACCAAAGGAAGAACAAGAGAGAGAAAGCAAGTAGAGTCTTCACTTATATTCATCCTTTAGAACTCTTATTTGTACCTTAGGAATATGATTTATATACATAAAAAGCCTTTATTCAACTACATTTGTCTCCTATCATTTTTTTATCTTCCTATTGTGGATTTTTGTTTCCTATCATTAAAAAATAGTTGTGTTGATCCTGAATACTAGACCAACTCTTAGGTTAAAGTGTTTTTGATCCCCACAATAATTATATGTATTTTTTAATATACTTTTTAAATTAGAAAGTAGGATCTTATGATCCTTATGTTGATCATAAAATCTGATCCCCGAACCCTCTCATCAATCCCGTGTAGGATCTCAATCCTGATAACTTTCATTGTATGGAAATATAGAAAATGGGATGTAGAGTATATTGTTAAATGAGTAGATAAAATATATAAAGTAGCTTTTAGGGTTATAAAATAAATAATTATTAAAAAAAAAAAAAAAAAAAAAAAAAAAAAAAAAAAAACCCGGACATGAATTCTGTAATGAAATCAACATTTCTTTAAATACGCATAAATTATAGACTTGTTAAATAGTTTCGATAAATCATACCTCACTTTAATCTGATCACATGCAATTTAAAATTGGTTGTTTTAAAATGGGTGTGATTATGCATCAAATTCTAATAATTATTATTTTTAGCTTTTAGCACTTCAAAAAACTTCTTTATATATTTTAACAACCCATTTATCAATACACCCTAAATCTCAACTCTTACTTTTGCACATTACTCATTAAAATAATATAAATACCCATTAAAATAACTAAACACATGCCCATAAAAATCCATAACAACCACTAATTGCCCAACTGACCACCATAACAATAGCCACAACAACCACCACAACCCAACCCAACCAACATTAGGCACAACCATCACCACAACCTAACCAAGCAACAATTGCCATTGCCAGCAACCATCAAACCCACAACCTCATCACCACCACTAGCCAAAAAAATAAAATAAAATAAAATCATGACCTTACAACCCAACGATCCAAATTGGACCCACAAATCACCACCATCGAAATCTAGAGAGCGAGAGTGAAAAGAGAGAGGGATGAGCAAGTTCGAGTCAAAGAAAGGAGAGAGACGAATAAGAGAATGAGAGTTAGAGTGAGGAGAGAGATAACAAAAACCACTAAAATACAAAATAAAAGTTGTTACTGTAGTTAAATGTTAAATTTTTTTAGATATAGCAATTCAAATGTTGGATGATTTTTATGGTTTGAAGTACAAAAATAGTTTTTTAGTGGTTTTACAATCTCTAATATGAATGCTCTATACTCTTTGTTGCACACCTGTACACACATTTTGTGGCATTGTGTCTATGCACATAATGTGTAACTATTATCACTCTTAAAAGAAAAGGAAAAAAAAAATAACTATAAAGACTAAAAAAATTANAAGGGGAATTAGCATTTATCTATTCATCAAAATTGAGTCCTGATACACAGATTCCACAGCAACTTGAGGCACCTCCTCCATCCAATACATGTCCTCATTTAACCCTCTAGCAAACTTAGCTAACACATGAGCTACCCGGTTCCCATCCCTTCTAACACAACTGATAGATACCCCCCCTAACCCACAAAGAATACAATGGATATCAGCTATTACATTACCAAGCATAGAAAAGTTCCTGGTTGACGCAGAAACAGCTCTCATAACGTTGATATTATCTCCTTCTACTATCGGCTCCGAGAAGCCCACATCAACAACAAATTCCAATGCCTTCCTGCACGCTAGTGTCTCAGCTTCCTCACTGCATGAGACCGGTGGTCCCCTAGCAGCCATTGAAGCCATTACTTCTCCTTGGTTGTTCCGTATCACCGCACCAAATCCAGAACTATTTTGCTCGTCAAATATTGCTGCATCGAAGTTCATTTTGAACCATGACTGATCAGGTGGGCGCCAAATATTTCCATTAACTTGCATCGGAACCGCTAGGTGCTGTTGAACTTGCTGAAATTCTTCTAAAAATTCTGCAGCACGTTTGTTCAACCAACCAGGGTCCTTGATTTTACCTCCATGCACAATATAGTTTCTTTGGTTCCAAATAACCCAAGCTTGTGTCAAGAACAGCTCCACTTCCTCAGTATTCAGTCTGTCAAGCAAGTACTTAAATAACTGAACCATGTCGTGTTGACCGAGGGTGCATTTCTGAAATCTGATCTAACTCCCAGCCCACACATCCTGGGCAGCAGGGCATTCCCAAAACACATGAAGCTCAGTCTCTGGAAACCGAGAACAAATTGGACATTCACTTTCACGGACAATTTTCTTTTTCACTAAATTAACCCGTGTAGGCAATATCCCATGAAAGACTCTCCACCCAAAATCTTTATCTTGTTTGGCACTCTCATCTTCCACAAGGCTTTCCATACCTGCTGCATATCACCTCTACTAGAGCATTCAGCCCACCCTTCATGCTTAATAACCTCACGTGCCACATGATACCCAGACTTGACAGAATAACCACCATTCCTAGTATGCACCCAAAAAATGGAATCACCAACCTGTCTTCGGCTTAAAGGAATTCTGAAAATAGCATCCACATCCTCCTTATGAAAAATTGTACTCATCAAATCTCTTTTCCACCAGTGCAAGTCTTGATCAATCAACTCAGATACAAACCAGTCATCTACATCTACATCTTCATTGACCGAATGAAGAACCCTGTTAGCTGGATAGTTTGGAATCCACCTGTCAGATTTAATTTTAATGGATGACCCATCTCCAACTCGCCAACAACACCCAGCCTTTAAGATAGGTAGAGCTGCCACAATACTCCTCCATACATAGGAACAATTAGGCGACTCCACAGCATCTAAGAAGTGAGATCTAGGAAAGTATCGGGCTGAGAAGCACTTGTAAAATAACGACTCCTTTTCTTGCATCAATCTCCATCCTTACTTGGCGAGCATAGCTAAGTTGAAAGCTCTTAAATCTCTAAAGCCCATACCACCCTTATTCTTTGCATCAGTCAGTTTATTCCAACTTCTCCAGTGGATCTTCCTCTCATCTCCCACTTGCCCCTACCAAAACTTTGCACACATAGAATTTAGCTCCTCACATAATTTTATTGGGAGTTGGAACACACCCATAGTGTAGGTCGGAATAGATTGAGCCACCGCTTTGATGAGCACTTCCTTTCCAGCTCGAGATAACATCATGCCTTTCCATCCCTGTAATTTTTTCCACACCCGATCCTTAACATAGGAGAAAGTCTGGTACTTTGCCCGCCCAATGAGTGTAGGCAGCCCCAAATATGTCTCAAATCTGTCCACCTCCTTTACCCCCAAAGTTTCTTTAATTTCTTCCTTCTTCTCACAAGGAGTATTGGTACTAAAAAGCATTGAGGATTTCTCCAAATTTATACTCTGACCTGAAGCCTTTGCATAAACCTGAATAATATCAGCAATCTCCTCAGCTTCATCATTACTTGCCCTGCAAAATAATAAAGAATCATCTGCAAACAATAGGTTAGAAATTTGAGGAGCTCTTCTACATATGGCCACACCATGAATTCTTCCTTCCAATTCGGCCTTGGCTAGCAGAGAAGTAAAACCCTCTGCACATAAGAGAAACAGATATGGGGAAAGAGGGTCTCCTTGACGAATTCCTCTGGATGGTTGAATATGCCCATATGGTGTGCCATTAATGAGGACAGAAAAAGTTGGTGTAGTCACACACCCCATCACTCTACTTATCCACCCTTCCAGAAAACCTAACCTCTGCATAATACCCTGTAAAAAAGGCCACTCAACCCTATCATAAGCCTTACTGATATCCAGTTTCAGTGCTAAGGACCCTTTTTTTCCTTTCCTCCTATTTTGCATCGTATGTAGAGTCTCATAGGCTACTAGAACATTATCTGTGATAAGACGCCCAGGCACAAATGCACTTTGGGTGGGAGAAATAATCTGAGGAAGGACCTGCTTCAATCTATTAGCCAGAACCTTTGAAATAATTTTATAAATGACATTACATAGGCTGATAGGTCTAAATTCAGTCATCTTTTCAGGATTATTCACTTTAGGTATAAGGACAATATTAGTATGGTTAATGCCAGGAACCATAGTGCCATTATTCAAAAAATCTAACACAGCAGAAATAACACTATCACCCACAGTATTCCAAAATTTTTGATAGAATAAAGCATTTATACCATCGGGTCCAGGGGCTTTTGTTGGACCCATTTGGAACAAAGCTACTCTGATCTCTTCTGCATTAAACTCACTAGACAAAATATTCTGCATATCAGGGGTTACCTTACAAGGGACTGCCTCAAGGCATTCATCCATCTGATCACACGGTCCTGCACTGAACAACTCCTCAAAATAATCTGATGCCACTTTGGATATATCCTCCATATCATCCACCCATTGGTTGTGAATATCCCTGATCCCTTGAATATGGTTTCGTCTCCGCCGTTGAGATGCTTTAGAGTGAAAGAATTTTGTATTCTTATCACCATGCTTTAACCAAGAGATCCTGGATCTCTGAGCCCAATACAGCTCTTGCTTGAGTAGCAGTTCATCCAACCGTTTACTTACGCCCAAAAATTCTTCTCTATTTCCAGGTGTAAAATCATCGACAATTAGCCCCTCAATCCGTTTCTGTAAGCTTTTAATCTCCTCCACATTCGAATCAGTTTTAGTTGACCCCCAAGCTAACAATTCATCACCACAACACCTTATTTTTTCTTTAACTGAATCCAAACCAGCCTCTTCTACCCCAACCCGGTTCCAAGCTTCCTTAATCACATCTTCACAATCCTCCCACAAAAGCCAAGACTCCTCAAATTTGAATTTTCGGACATTCCTGCCTCTTTTTTGACCGAAGCTTCTAATTTGAAGAAGAATAGGCAGGTGATCGGAAGCATGGGAAGATAAATGTGTAACTGAACTTAACTGAAATTTTTCCTTCCATCCCTTTGTTGCTACTGCTCTGTCAAGTCTGATCTTTGTATTTGCTTCCCCAGGTCGCTTATTGTTCCACGTGAACGGGTAACCCTTATATCCCAAGTCCGCCAACTGACATAATTCCAAGGCCTCCCGGAATGCTTCGATCTGTCCATAATTAGGTGGGCACTTGCTAAGCTTTTCTGAAGAGATGAGAAAAGCATTAAAATCTCCAATACAGAGCCATGGTCCATCAATAAAATCTTTCAAGTGATACAACAATTTCCATGATTTCTCTTTCTGAGCTGCTTCTGGCCACCCATAAAAACCTGTCAAAAACCATTCAAATCCATCCACTTCCTTTACTTTAGCCAAAACATGATTAGCTGTAAAGTTTATTACCTCCATCTTTACATCGTTCTTCCAAATCAATGCCAAACCATCTCCAGAGTCCGGGTGCTTCACAATAATCCGGTTAGGAAAAGGTAGATTTTCGTACAGCTTCTGAAAACCTTCCTTATCCAACCGGGTTTCCATGAGAAAGCACACCGTGGGAGCTTGTTCCCTCACAATCCTGCAAAGGTCACGACCTGTCCAAGGGTTCCCAAGCCCTTGGCAATTCCAACTTAAGAGCCTCATTGTTCTCGGCAGAGGTTGTCCACCACCCCCGTCGCTGTATCATCATCCTCAGTACTGTCACTGTTAAACCTTCCTCTCTTTGTAACCTGTGCTTCCTGCGTAACATTGATACCAGTAGCCTTGTTTGGTTCCAGCCCTCTCTTCCCAAGTGTAGGTAAGTATAGGGCCTTAGTAATTCCACTTAAGCCAAAATCCATACGATTAAAACGAGTCCATTTAGCTTGTGTCTTCAATGCATTTGGCCCATTGCATTCAAAAGCCCAATTAGTCTTCAGTCCCGTGTCCTCCATACTACCCACTATAGTTGGGTTTGTATCATCATTAGTTTCACCCACACTATTCATATCAACTCCCCTAGTCACGCTAGCAACCACTCCTTTATTTTTGAGACCAACCTGCTGAGAATCTGGGATACTTCCATGCAACACGGCATGCTGAGAAACAGGAGCAATCCCTTTATTCTCGTTCTGCATCAAATCCGCTGCTATCCCTGAATTTACGGCCTTATCTCCATCCTTCTCGCTAGGTAATTCTGCAGCTACCTCCTCCGCCGTCAAGCACTTCTCCACCACCAATGTATGACGTGAATTTTCAACACTATCATCATCGGACTCATTCCTTTGGCTGTTCTCACGTCTCGGAGGAGATCTAGGACGCCCACCTGATGACTTCAGCCAGTCCCCATACTAGTATTCTACTATATTTCCAGTCTTCACCATCGCAAAGTGCTTTGCACAATGGTGCAAATCGTGACCCAATAATCCACAGTAATGGCAAAAAATGGGAAGGCGCTCATACTTGAACTTCACCCATGACCGTATTCCATCTGACCCAGCTATGAAACTGCCCCTTCGCAATGGCTTTTCAAGTGGTAAAGCCACTCGCACTCTCATAAATAAATTTTGTTCTGCTTGTCTACGACTCCTCTCCACTTCCTCCACACCTCCCAACCTACTTCCCACCTCCGACGCAACCCTAGGAGAGATCATATCAAATGGCGCACCCCAGATTTGAACCCATAAAGATGCATGGGTCCATTTAATATTGCTCCCAGTCATCCTTTCTGCCACTGTTGAAGCATTAGAGTTGATTATCAAAGGTCCAAGGCCCACCCTTGAGTACGCTATTCATCTCAAATTCTGATTGGAATTTGAACTGAAACAAATTTAACCCCACTTCTATAATCTGCATACGATCATCCATACCCCATGCTCGTCGTAACACCGTCTTCGCTGCCCTCCTATTAAACGCTTTACACGTTAGGAATTTGCCAATGAGACTAAGACTGCAGCTTTCTATGGCTTCCACACGTCCTTCATCAGAAATTGCTATAACCTCTTCTTCATCCGCAGTCAATTTCATATTCTCCAAACCATCAATTACATCCTCAGCCATGATAGCAATGATTCAATTGTAACAAAATAATGCAGAAAAAACAAAACCCTCAGGGCTAGCCTAAGGGAGGGAGGGACTCGTTTTTAGGCGAGAGAGAGAGCTCCCTTAGGCGAGAGAGGTAAAAAATGGATATATTTAATTTTAATAATGTTAATCATTTTTCACACAACTTATATAATAAATATCATTTAAATGTTAAATGTAATTTACTATATATGTTAACAAATATTGTTAAAATCGTAAAAAGTGGTGCACACAGAGGACTTTCTACCCCCCCCCCCCCCCAGTGGCGCACATAGAGGACTTTCTACCCCCCCCCCCCCACCCCACCCGGCGGCGCACCCAAAAAAAAAAAGGAAAACAGATAAAGAATTTAAAATTTAATAAATAAAAAAAAAAAACCCACCCACTTCTGTTACTTCTCCCAGCTATTACTAACATTTAACACCCACCCACTTTTTGACTTTTATGACATGTTATTTACTTCTCCCAACCTTTCCACTTTCCAATGCCAATTCATAATAATCCAATGTAGCAATTCGGCCAATTCCCATAACCTCTTGTCATGTAAAATAAAAATAAAAGATAAACTATAAATTCATTTAACATATTTTCATTTGAATACAATAATATATTAATTAGGTGTTAAGTAAATTTTAATTATTATTACTTAAAATACTTAAATTTATTAGTTTTTTTTTTAACTCTTTACCAATTTTTTATTGAATTCACTAGACATTTTGATAAATTATTTTATGTTTTCTTTACAACTCTTTAATTTAATTTGTTAGTTTCTATCCTAATGACTAAATGTCTGCAATTATTAATTGTTTATTAGTTTGCAATTCTTTAATTTATAAGTTTAAAATTCTTAAAATAAATTATTCATATTTTTATTGTCTTTTAGTTTTAAGGTACTGATCCACCCACGTGGCATTAACCACTCCCACTCACTTCAGTGAAAGACTCAAAAGTGCAAAAGAAAAAACTCATAATCATATCAAACACTACAAAAACTTAAAAGTATAGACAAATAGAATGAGACAGTCAACTAATCAAAGACTCAAAAATAAAATGATAAAATATTATTGTGGCCCTTAAATTTTATTAAAAGTTTGTTTTTTATTTTAAACTTTAAAAAGTTTTTTCTTTTTTTTTTATCCATAAACTTTGTAATGAGTTTTTTCAATAGTTTAGAAATAAAAATAGAGATAAGAAAGAACTTTTTTTCAATAGTTTAGATATGAGAAACAAACTTTTGGTAAAGTTTAAGGACATAAAAAATAAAATAAAAATTAAAACATTTCAATAGTTTAGAGATGAAAGATGAATTTTTAATAGTTTAGAGGCATAAAATGAATTTCTTAAAGTTTAAGGATGAAAAACAAACTTTTGATAAAATTTAAAGAGCAAAATAATATTTTACTTGAAATAAAATAATAAAACACTATAACCCCCCCCCCCCCCCCCCCCCCAACACACACACACTCACATCACACAAAAATTCAGTAAAAGAATTCTATCAAAATACCATAAACACACAAAGAAGTTTATAAAAAAACACCATAAACACACACTCTCGTAGTGAAAGAAAAAGAGATGAAAATACTAGATCAAGCAACGACAAATTTGGGTTAGATAGCGGCAAATTGTTTATGGGTGAAGTGGCTACCTTTTTTGTTTGGGTTTAGAGAGTGAAGAGGGATTGTTTATTGGTTTGGCTCTTTTTTTATTTATGATTTTTAAAAATTTGATTTATGGGTTTTTTTTTTTTTTTTGAGATTAAAGACCAAATATTTTCTGTTGGACTTTTCTTTTTCTTAGAGTTTAAAGCTGAATTCAAAAACAAATTTATGTTTTTTTTTTTTGGAGTTCAAAATAATTTTTTTTAAATATTATATATATAATTTTTTTATACAAGATAGAAATTGTTCTCTAATATAATCTAAGTATATATGTGTGTGAAATTTCCTCTTGGAGACTTGAATTTCAACCTTGACCCTCGCATTCTACAAGCACTCATACTTGTAAAGTAACAATTACGCTAAGAATGTGTGGTGATAAATATTATATACATATATATATATATATATAATTTCTGAACCCCTGACTACAATGTAGCGCTGCTCTAGTTTAATCTAAATTTATATGTATATGCAATTTTTTTCTATAGACTTGAATCCCAATATTTGCTCTCATAATTTATAAGCATTCGTCCTTGTAAAGTGATAATTTCACTAAGGCTATGTGATGATGAATATTATATATATATATATATATATATATATATATAATTTTTAAACCCCTGACTACGACGTAGCACCGCCCCGGGGTCCAAGTCCTCTGCATCCGCAACATATCAATAGTTCAACTTCAAAGTTCAAACCAAAATGATCTAAATATTTCCGTGTCCTCACAACAAAATCTCCAATCAAATTCCATGGAGTTTACAAGAGTATACACGTCGTCCTTCTCCTTCTTATCCACTGTAACAAGGTGCAGGCACGACGTGTTCTTGAGTTTCAGAGGCGAAGACACCCGTCACAACATCACCCAGCAACTACACAGGGCATTAGTGGAGGCAAACATTCCCACCTTCAAAGACGACATCAATCTCCTGAAAGGAGGGGAGATCGCTTCTGAGCTTCTAAAAGCAATCCAAATGTCCAGAATTGCCATCATAGTCTTCTCTAAAAACTATGCCACTTCTGGGTGGTGTTTGGATGAGTTGGTGCAGATCCTAGAATGTAAGAATCAAGCTGGCATGTTGGTTCTTCCTATATTTTATGATGTTGATCCTCTCCATGTTGAGCACCAGACTGGGACTTTTGGTGAAGCTTTTACAGCACAAGAAGAGCGTTTCAGGAATGGGAACTTGACAGAAAACAAGTTGGAAAAGTGGAGGGCAGCGTTGACTGAGGCAGCTAGTTTATCTAAAGGATGGGATTTGAGGAATGTTGCTAGTTGGTAATTCACTCATTCTTTATCCATTTTTTGTGTGGCTAGATCTAGTTTTGGGAATTAACCAGATTAATTTCACTATTTCTTAACAATTTAAGTTTATGCGACAACTTTTTCCAAAAAAAAAAAAAAGTTTATGGGACGATCGGTTCCTTAAAAACCTAGATAAAAATAAAATTAATCTATTGTTGCTGGGAAACTTACCCAAGATTTGGGGATTAAAAAAAAAAAGAGTTGTACTCTAGCATCAAAGGATAATAAATAAATAAAAAGAGTTGTAATGTTAATTATTTTTGCATATAAGATACTATTATGTGACCAGTTAATCAAACGTTTCGCATGCTTTAAATGGTATATAGAATAATTTCCCATTGTTTGATCTTTATGTGAAAGTATAGAAGTGTTTTAATCCGATTTCTTTCTTGACTAATTATTAGAGAAACAAGGCATTAGCAAAAAATTTAACCATCCTTGTCTATTGACGGCTCTGTTGAGCAGGGTAAATGAAAGTTCCTAAAAATGATTGCACTTCAAATGGAGAGAGTCAATTTCATAGGCAATGGCTCTAAATGTGGTATAAAATTTGGAGACACAATGAGAAGATCACAGCCAAGATCTCTCTGTTTCACTTTAAATGGAGAGTGTTTCACAGTTAGAATTTTATTTTTTGGATCTAAAAATGTATAAAGCAACATGTCATTTAATTAAATGACTTCATATTAGATGCACCTTTATATTTGTAATATTTAATTTAAATCATAAAATTGATCCATTTCAACTAAAGAGCATCCAAATACTCACCCTCCTCAATGCTTGGCTACATATCCAAACTACAAATCAAATCTTCAATTTCATTTGGTTTTACAGATAAATAAACCATTAATAATTGGATCTTATATAGCTTACATGTGGTTTTTCTTTATGATGGCTGAAGCTTTCATCAATTTTCTTGAGTGGTCATGATTAATTATTATTATTATTATTTTGACTCATTGTAGCTCAATAATGTTCGCAATATTTTCATTTTGGTCGATTCTGGCAGGCATCAATCAAAGTTTATAAAGGAAATTGTGAAACATATTATGGATAGACATCAAGATGCACACATGAATGTTTCCATCTTCCCACCTGGAATGGATTCTGGTAAAGAGTACCTGAATCTCTTACTAAGTGTGATATCAGATGATGTTCTCATAATAGGCATCTGTGGAATGGGCAAAACAACAATTGCCAAAGCCGTGTATGATCAAAATTTCCAAAGATTTGAGGGCAGTAGTTTCCTTTCCGATGTAAGCAGAATTGCAGAAACACCAGATGGACTACTTGCTTTACAGAAACAGTTGCTTTCTGATATCCTAATAAAAGATATTTTAAACATAGACAATGTTGAAAGAGGAACTGAAGTAATAAAAAATGAACTTTGCTGCAAGAGAATTTTTGTAGTTCTTGATAATGTGAATAGCTTGGACCAATTAAATGCACTCGCTAGAAAGCGTGATTGGTATGGTTCAGGAAGTAGAATCATCATAACAACAGAAGATGCACAATTGCTCAATGTACTTGAAGTTGATGATGTTTATGGAGCTCAGGGCATACAGGTTAGTGGTTCTTTATGTTATATAGTCTGAAACAGCTTGTATCTTACTCCAATAGATTCATCATATGCAGGTCATAGAGGATAAGTATAGGCAGAACCTTCAAATGATTGAAGATTACAAAGATTTTATCTTGAAGTCCCATACTCAGGTATAGCAAGTTTTCTTTCTCAAGGCTGTTCCACGAATCAATCACCTCATTTTATTGCTTTGTAATACAGGCTCTTGAAAAGGAAAGGCTGCTCATTGCCGAAATAAAAAGCGAGCGTATGGAGAGGACCTCTGAGGTGTAGTTCTCATTTTCAAAGTCAGAAAGCTTAGACAGGTATAGACTGGCAAAACATTTTACCTGACTTTTCACTTGATAGGCACAAAATATCGATGACATAGAAGAAAGACTGGATCAAATGTTTCCTTTAAGTACACTGACCTCCACAATGAATGCCATAATGATTGGAATGGGAGACCAGGGTTGTGGACTTGGTGCTCTTCAAGAGAATGCGCTAGATTTTGAGCTGGAAGAGGAGATTATAAGTAGGAACGCTTTGGTTGGTAATGGAGGGGAAACGAGAATGCCTCTCTGTTATGCATACGGGGGATTTGGTGAGAGAATTAATAGAGATGATACAGCAGAAAAGGATTCAGTTCAGGGAACAATGAATTTGAGTATCCCGGGAATATCAGAGTATGGAGATAGACAACAGCAAGAACTTTGAGAGTAGAATGTGTGTGTGTGTGTATATATAAATATAGAATAATTCTAGTGACATACCTTATCCTACACTGAATTTCAAAACATGCTGATATGTGCTATTGTGATTGATGAATATTTTTTGCTAACTCCTGTTGACATGGACCAATAATTTTTTATCAATTACTCATAATTGCACAAGTCAAAAACCAGAGGTGAAAATGGGTATGTTTGTAGTAAGTAGGTTACAGACATGGTTGTCAAAATCGCGATCCGGATCGTAAAATCACACGATTTTACGACCCCACCTCACCAAAAAGTTTAAAATTGTAGCAGGACCGCAAAAATGGCAAGATCATATATAGGACCGTGTAGAATCGCATAGGATCGTAGGATCGTATGGGATTCTACTGATCCTACAATTTGGCTTGATTTTTGTTTTGTTTTGTTTTTTTTAAGTGGGATTCATTTGGGTAAGATAATCCACCTAAACCCACAAGCCCAATGAGTTATCAGAAGCTCAATAATGAATTGAAGTCCCAAATTTACTCCTATGTCAACATAAAATCTCAAAAAAAAAAAAAACCTATAGTACTTAAGTTTAACATTTTCATAAATAAAACCTAAAATATTTAGATGATAAAATGGGATATGACAATGACAGTGATTAGATTAGAAGAACCTTGAATAAGAATTCTCTTTTGGATTTCATATTTGTAATTAGCTAGTTTACCTTAGATTGAGAATTCTCTTTTGGATTACATATTGTAAATTTGTAGTTAGCTAGTTTTTATATGCTAATTAGCCTAACTTATTTTGGATTTGGAACTTAGAATTTGGAAAACATTTTCCATATGTGTAGATAATATTTTGGTACTTAGTTGCTAATTAAACATGTACTGAACTTTTTAGATACATTATGTCAAAAGTTAAATATATTTTGTTTCATTAGAATGACAAAAGAACGATGTAGTGTGTGCAAATTACATTTTATGATGCAATTTTTTTTAAATGGATGGATTCATATTTTAAGTGATTATATAATATACAAAGTCACTATCAATAGGTTTTTTGCTTAAAATATGAAAATAGGTAGGATCTTACGATTTACGATCCGATCCTACGATCTACAATCTTACCTACCTCCCATGATCTTACGTAGGATCTCGATTTTGACAACCTTGGTTACAGATGCTTCCAATGTCTGGTCTCTTCTTTAATGAGATGTATAGGCTACATGGCCTCCCTAATTCAATCATCTCTATCTAATAGGAACACCAAGTTCTTGTCCCATTTTGAAGGACTATGGAAAACGCTTGGTACTACTCTCAACTATTGTACTTCGTTTTCTCCTCAAACAGATGGACAAACTGAGGTCACTAACCAGAGCTTAGACAATTTACTTAGGTTCCTAACTGGCGAGAACCCTAGAGAATGGGAGGCTATACTTCCATTGGCTAAATCTGCTAACAATTCTTACCTTCACAAGTCCATTCACCCTTGCCCAAATTGTGTATAGCACTAAACCAACATGCATTACAAACCTAGTCTTGTTAAATTTTAGACCTCTGTAAACTCAAATTGTTTCACCTAATTTAAAACCGAGTTATTACTTAGTTCAATTAAATAGATATAGGTTAAACAAATATCAATCATATCACATGAAGCAGAAAAGTAAAGAACACAAATGATATGATGACCCAAAAAAACCAATGAAACAATTGAGTTTCAAAGAAAAAATATTGGGAGGATTTAACCTAAACAATTTACAAGGAAACAATTCACTAATAGAATGGAAGTTTTTACAATAACTTTAACCTTGTTGCACTTACTCACGTGACCACAAGTAGCTCTAAATCCACGGACTCTTCTATTATGAATCTATTGCACATAAACACTCTAGTTTGTAACTTTGAGATCTCCACTCAAAGGTTAAATCATCAACAGTAGTTGATCTTGTTGCAACAACTTATTGCCATCGGTACATCCAATATCAATCTAATCTCCAGTAGATGCTTGTTGAGTTAGAAGGTTATAGAATCTCATAGATCTCACAGGAGTAATTCACAAAACTTGAAAAATGTGTATTAGAGTTTCCCTTTTATACCTAGTAGTTTTGGACTCAAACACTAAACGTTTTGCGGGCTTTTAGGCCTTTTTTAAAATCTACAGAATTCGTGTGTTGATTGGTTGAAGAACACACTCAATCCGTCGAGCCTTGTAGTTTCTAAATTCTTCTTCCTATAGCTTGTTTGTTCTTGAAACTTAACTTGAACCAACTTGAGCAATGTCTAAAATTCTTCAAAGACGCTAAGATCTTATACTAGACTAGTTTTTGTACTTAGTTTGCCAACATACACAAACTTAGTTCCTAAACATTTAATGCTAAATATTTAAAACCTAACAATCTCTCCCTTTGGCAATCTATGAGAAAACTCTCATACAACATGTATTACTCAAACTCAAGAACTAACCCAATACAAGTTATTGCCCTAATAAAATTCAATCATAATCTACTATCTACAAGTTACAACATTAGGTAGCAACATCATGAAAGAATTAACCTGTAAATTCCTAAAACACTGAAGACAGACCATAAACGCATGTGTGGAAAATACAGTATTAACAGAACATAACTTAGTATCACAAAACCAAATTAAACAAGATATCCAAATGAAATCATCATCAACATAATCATCTAGTTTGTGAAACAAGTTATAAGAAAAATAATCAACTTTCCAAAATTTCCAAAAAAAAAAAAAAAAAAAAAACTCCAAAACAAAAAAACTCCAAAACAAAACAAACTAGCAAACTCCCCCTAAATACATGCATCAATTCCCCTAAATATTAAGGAAATCAATACCGTACCGGAGGCTGTACCGGTTTGGCCAGCAATACAATATGTTTCAAGTACCGGTCAATACCGGTATACTGTTTCGGGATTACCGCTAATATATATATATATATATATGTATGTATCTATGTATGTATGTATGTATATAAAATTTTAAAATGATAAATTTATGTCACTCATATAATCAACTAATAAAGTCTCTAATGGTTGTATAAGAGATCTGGAGTTCAATCCCCACCTACACCAAAACTGATTAGTGTCTTGGTCTGATAATAAAGAGCTATCATCAGGAGCGGACGCCATAGGTTGAAAATCTCTCTCAAAAAAAAAAAAAAAACAACGTAAATATATTTTTGTGTGCACCATTGTAGTTATATAATATTAATATATATATATATATATATCCCTCTACGTGATTGTGGGTGGGTGAGTACTAGAGTGGCAAGTTGAAAACAAGTCTCATCAATTTACTTAACATTAATAGTAATAATAATAATAATATCAGAGACAAAGTACCATCACATTTCAAAATTAGTGACAGATTTTCACATGGGCTTGAGGTCTTGAGCAGATAAAAAGAGGGAAGGGTAGCAAAAAGTAAGAATAATAAAGGAGAGGAGACGACCACAAGTGAACTGGTTGTTGAGAAGGAGAAGCTTAAGAAGCTTAGGTGATCAACAAAGGCAACAAATGGCGTTCCAATGCTGCTTCTTGCTTTAATTGCTTCTTCTTCCTCTTTTTCTTCTTCTTGTCAGCCTTACCCTCTCTCAAAATTTACAAAGCAACTCTCTCTTTTCTTAAAAGTTTACAAATAAATCAAAGATTTTTGCTTCGGTCCGAAATGCACTTACCGGCCGAAATTCGGTATTTATCCCGGTACGGCCGAAACAGCTCTGGTATGGCCGGTATTAAATTTGGTACGAAATGAGAGTGTACCTGTACCGGTGAAGGTGCCATAACGGAAAATTTTGACTGTACAGGCCGGTATGGTACGAAACTAACTTCCTTGCTAAGTACAAAAACTCTCTCTCACTACTACTCTCCATTTTTGTTACGTATTGCCAAAGACAAGCAACTCAATCAATTGAGGGTGGAGGTGGCGGAAAAGAGCTCCTATACTCACTAAACTCAACTCTCCAAGCAGCTATATCAGATAACAAGAGTCCAAAAGCTGTCCATGAGCTGTTTGAGTCGTCATGAAAGTCTTCATCATGGTATAATTTGACGACTACGTCCCAAGTAGGGCCAGCCCTAGGCCCAGGCCATTTAGGCAATCGCCTAAGGCGCCTACTAGGGAAATGCCCCAAATTTTGGGGCAAAAATTGAAATATATTTTTAAAAAAATATTTTTTTTTGAGATATAAGAAAAAAAAAAAAGTTTTGCATTTTTCATTTACTTTTAAGAAGTTCCAAAGAATTGAATAATGCTAGAGAAAATACAGCTTTAAATATATAGGGCTTACAAATATGTATCATTAACCACAAAAAATCATTTAGATAGGAAAATGCTAGAAATACTATAAATTTTACTTCAAAACCTTTATAAATTGATGTAACAATTAATATGATTTGTGGACGTCAACAACCTATTAAATACATTTTTAAATTACTTTTTGTAATTGATAATACATCTTTATAAGCCTTATGTTGTAAAATTTATAATATCTCTAACATCATTCATTCAATTACTTATTTATTATCTTCTTGAAGTGTTATTAATATTCATTGCTACATCATTTGTAAAAAAAATTTTATAGCTTTACCATTTTTCTTCAAAAAAAAAAAAAAAAGCATATTACAAGATAAAAAGAATGGACTTTTGTTATAAAAAAAAAAAATTATGATATTAAAAACTAGTTAAATATTATTTAAGTAATAACAGAAATGCCCCATTTAAATATATCGCCTTAGAATTCAAAATTTGTTAGGCCGCCTCTGGTCCCAAGAACTCTCTCAACCATGAGCGGAGAGATGAAGAAGCTTCAGAAGGATCAGCAGCTGCAGCAGTAACATCATCATCATCATCAACATCAACAGCAGCTATAGGATCAATAGGCACATCTTCTTGTAAAGGCTCAACTCGTGTTCTTTTCAGTTCCTTCACTTGGTTCTACTGTCTTCTTTTGTGCATTCCGTTGCTTAAGAAAAGTAGCTCCTAAAGGTGCCATCTGATGAACAAACACAGAAGAGGAGGGACACTCAAACTCTAGGTAGTCTAAGATCCTAAGGATAGAAACAGGAAAGTAGAGACGTTGTTTCCTACTATTATTTCTATTAACCTCGACTATAGTTTGAATGAAAAGAGAAGGGAGACACATGGAAGCTCCAGTGATAAGAGAATATAGGAATATACAACTATCAATAGGAATTGCATGCACATGAGAAGTTCAGTCACTGTCTATGGCACTTTCTTCGCAAGGCAAAGCGTAAGGGTGCAGAACTCTCAACCAAAGAAGATGCTAACTTTGAGGAGGCGTTTGAATTATTTTGTGAAGGAGTATCTAATTTTGGACCATATTGGGATCATGTATTAGGGTATTGGAGAGGAAGCTTAGAATCTCCTAAGAATGTACTATTTCTAAAATATGAGCATTTAAAGAACAAAATAATGTTTTATGTAAAGAGAATGGTTGAATTTATGGGTAGCCCTTTCTTCTTAGAGGAAGAAGACAAAGGAATGGTGCAAAAGATCATAGACCTGTGTAGTTTTGAGAATTTATCCAAATTGGAGGTGAACAGAAGTGGACAACTTCACCCTTACCTAATTCAAAAAAAATGCTTTTTTTTTTTTTAGAAAATGTGAGATAGGAGATTGGAAGAATTATTTGACACTTATGATGGCCGCACGTCTTAATGAGATGACTGAGAAAAAACTAAGAAATTCTAGCTTAACATTTAAGGTCCGTTTGGATAAAACTTATTTTACTAAAACTAAAAACATTATAACAAAATAATTTTTAAATGTGTAAATAGTACCATGGAACTCATTTTTAATAAAAAAGTTGCTCAAAAGTAAAGTTTGTGGTCCTATGAACAATACACGGGACCACTGATGTGGCTGAAAATTGGTTAAAAAGTCAAATAGTGCGGTTGAAAAAAAAAAAAAAAAAAAAACCTTCAGACGTGAAAGTGGATCCAAACCCCACCTTACTGTTCCATCTAATGCATGAATTGTTATATGGGAGGTCTGCCCTCGTATCATAGCATACTTTTTCAATTGCCTAACCCCCTGCACCCTATAATTTAGAGATGTAACAAATAAAATTTTGTAGTTTAAAAATTGCAAATTTAAACCTAAAGTTTCAAAAAGTACTAAATTAAACCCTATGACTTCAAAATTAACAAATTCAACTTTCAGTTTTCAAAATGTAACAAAGTAAAATTATAGCCTATGTAAGGGCCAATTTTTTGTTACAGGCCCACTTAGAAGCCTAGTTAACAAAACAGCCCAAGCAAGATTCGGCCCATTCCTTTTTATTTTAACTCTTTCTGATCCCATGTGACCGAAGCCCACTTTTTGGGCAACTTTTGGAGGTGTTTAGAGGGCAGAAGAGAGGGTTTTTATTACAGTTTGAGCCCAATGGAAGAGGGAGTACGTGGGCTTGGAGCACATGCACTTTCATGAACCCATAGGTGTTTGAAGTGTGAATCGAGAATCAAAGAATGGTATATTGGTGTAAACTTCCTTGTTTCACTCCTTATTTCAAGTTTACATTGCCAATTAGCAGTTAATAGCAGATTCATCACCATTAAATGCTCATTGACCTAATCCCCCAATTCCAACAGTTTCGTTAGCCTCAAGATCTTTAAGGAAAATCAACCAAGTAAAGTAACCTCCATTGGTCAAAAAAATCAACATTAAGCCAAACCAATGCATTTCTCCATCAAACCAACTCTATTTAAAATATATATATATATATATCATTTCTCCATGAAACCCATTACCCAAAACCACCAAAACTCTATCAAATAAGAGCATCACTTGGGGATTTTAGGCATCCTTAAAAGACCTTTATTAAAATCAAGTGAGTGAAAATGTTAATGCAAGTTTCACCAACCTTGAACCACTTCATTTATTATTACTCCACAAAGCGCAATGTTTTCATGCCAAATATGAGTGCTTTTTGTATAAGGTGTTAAAAAATGGTGTTTTAGAGTTTAAAATAGGCTTTTTAAAAATTAAAAAAAAAAAATTATAAGGAATTTTAGTTGCAAAACAAAATTTTGAACTTTAAAAATGATCTTTTATACTCCCAAAAGGTGTAACCAAACGGACTCATCCCTGATCATATGTGAAGAATCCTCTCTCTCTTTCTCTCTCATTTATCACATCATCCTAAATTTTCCTTTTTCCATATTAAAAGGCCAGTTGCCTTTTTTTGGTGTATTTGTACTCTTAACTCTTTTTACTTTTATATATTAGTAAGTAAAATGTTTTCTTTTCAACTCTCAAGGTAACGCTGTTATCCTTCACCAAGATATATACGTGTTTATGAGAGCAATAGACTCAACCCCTATTTCGAACCCAGGTCTAAAAGTGAAAATAATCCAAACTTAACATGGTGCAATGCGAGGAAAAAACCCTAACATTTTTGGTGACTCCGTTGAGGATTATTTCAGTAACGTTGTCTAAAGGAGTTTGCCTAGTACGTCATGAACTTCATGAAAGCAGGGATCGAGTTAAAAAACATGATCAACAGTTAATCAGCTATCTTCCACCAAGACATAATAATTTCGTATCACATTGCAAGCTTTTGTTAGTTTCATACAGGACTTTAATTTTTCTAGAGTATTGCAAAGTTGATTGAAGATTTGATATCACACTAAACTAAGCATCTTTCTAGTGTAATTCGAAGTGCTACATCCACAATATTGAGACTAGAGGTTGTTGCTGGAGATTACTGCCGGATTATCATTAAAACATCTAAGTCTGTTGTTTATTTAATCTGTTGCTATTTTGTTATGAGTATTTGAGTAATGAGGGAAATTATCCTTATCACTTAGAAGTCTGAGTAGGAATTGATAAGCACAGTGCTTATTCTTATACGGTTTGCAAAATAATATCAATGAAAAAATTATAGCAGATGTCTTTTTGGAGGTCCTCTTTCATTTTGATACTTTTTCCTCGAATTAAAATCAATACACACTGCTTTGCCAAGAAAATTACAGGTCGTAACAAAAAGTTAAATCACCACCAGATGCAGAAAGCTACCGTTCATAACAAAAAGTTAAAACTCCACTAGATACGCCATTTGATTATTTGGTCCCAATAATTTGTGGCGGAGGGACCAGATACGCCAAACCTTCTGAAATGAGATCTCAATTTGATTCTAATTGGGTACTCTCCTAGGCCCTCCAAGGTGACTAATTTTCAACCAAAAAAACGTGATTAATTTTCATACTTGGTGACCCAATTGTGCACCACATGAGGGAGCAAATTCCTATAAAAAATAATGATAATAAAGGTTGTCTCTAGTGCACAAATCTTCTACTTTTGCAATTTTTGAGAGGTTATAATAAGCAGCCTTATTCTCAATAATTTTTGAAATGGCTGATTTTTTTGAAACTTGTCATTTATACCTTTTTTTTTATTTTTTTGGTGGGGTTGAGGGTTTGAACTTTGAAGCAATTGAAAATGTATCATTTTCCAGCCCTCAATTTTTAATTTTGCCTTATTTTCCACCAAACTCTATCATTATAAAATGATTTGCGCAACATTTTTCTCGTTAGAATTGTCCTCCAAGATATTCTTACAATGGAATTATCTTGTTCTAAAAGCGATGAGAAAGAAGACCATAGGTCTGATGTAAAAAGTCTTGAGATATACAATGAGGAAATCTCAACCCTACCAAGAAGAAAAGGGTGGAGGTTAGACGAAGTCTACCATCACCATGGTTTTTGGTATGGTTTATCAAAAATAGAAGGAATTATGTCAGCTTACGAACATTTCAAGCCTCAATCCAACGACGTCATTTTGAGCAGCAGTCCAAAATCTGACACAACATGGCTTAAAGCCCTATCTTTTGCCATTGTCACAAGATCCAGTTTCAACAATTATGCAAATCCTTTACTCACAACAATGCCACACGAATGTGTACTCTAGCTCCTTGGAGATTAATCTAGCACATAACTCATATCAACGGAATCTAGACACTCCTCTTATAGGTACGCATATTCCTTACACATCTTTACCAAAATCTATAATAGATTCTAGGTGTAAAATTATTTACATATGTAGAGATCCTAAGGATGTATTTGTATCTTTATGGCACTTTATTCGCAAGATGAGTCCTAAGGGTGTGGAACCCTCGGCTATAGAATATGTTGACTTTGAGGAGGCATTTGAACTCTTTTGTGAAGGAGTATCTTATTTTGAACCATATTGGGATCATGTGTTAGGGTACTGGAGAGCAAGCTTAGAATATTTTGAGAAGATATTATTTTTAAAATATGAAGATTTAAGAATGGAATTGTCTTTTATGCAAAGAAAATGGCTAAATTTATGGGTTATTCTTTCTCCCTAGAGGAAGAAAAGGAAAGAATGGTCCAAAAAAAATAGACCTTTGTAGTTTCGAGAATTTGTCCAATTTGGAGGTAAATAAAAGTGGACAGTTTGGTGGACGCGCTCACTTGATTGAAAAAAAAAATATTTTAAAAAGTGCATTATTTTGGAAATGTGAGATCAGAGATTGCAAGAATTATCTTACACCCATAATGGTCGTACGTCTCGACCAGATAACTAAGCAAAAACTAAGAAATTCTGGCTTGACATTTAATACCTCGTCTAATGTATGAATTGGTATATGGGAGGTTTGCACTCTGATATGTAGTGGCATATTTGCACCAAGTGTTTTGGAAAGCATGCCATCATTTTCGTCTAATTAAGAACCACTTGTTACTTTAGTAGTTAATAAGGTTTTCAGCAGCAAGCCCATGCGTGATTCCTGTTCGTGTGAAGTATCATGTAGTACAACCCTTTAACATTAGCTACTGATTGAAATTGTAAAATCAAACTTTACTTGGAACATCAATCTTTTTATGTGTTTTCTCCCTGTTTTGTTTAGTGGAAATGTATTACATTAATGCATATGATTTTGCTTTATTTACAGTGTTTTTTTTTTTTTTTTTTTGGGTATTTGGGTGAGGAATTTGTAATATTAATTTATGAATCCCATCATTTACAATTTCACGGATTGGCTCTCTCTCTCTCAAATTTCGGGTTAGGTTAGGGAATTTGGGGTGGGTTCTTTTTTATATTTTACAGTGGAGGGGAAGACACCGTATAGGTAGGCACTTGTTTTGTTTTTTTTCTTTTTGGACTTTTTTGTTAATTAATGTTTTTTTTATAAATTAAGAAATAAATAATAAAATAAATATTAAATTAAGGGAAAAATGGAGTCGTTTTGGAGATTTAAAGGCAATAGTGGATGGCAAGTTAATGGAGGACTGAATAGAGGGGTTTTAAAATTTAAAGCACTGAATTTAAAAGAATGCAAATTTAAAGAACTGAAATGAAAAGTATTAAAACTTAGAGGGTAGATTTTGGAATTTGGCCTTTTGTTTTTTTAGTAAACCCTGCTTTGTCTAATTTGACACAATCATACAGGAAAATATTTTTACGATAACAAAGGCTTTGGCAATAACTACAACATAACCAGTCAATACCAAAAAGCCATTGTAACTATAAAATTATATACACCATATTTCTCTTCTGCAAACACAAAAAACTATTTCATAGCAATCACAAAAACAAATTAAAGAAACATAATATTTTTTTCTTTTGGGAAATAAAGAAATGCGAATCTGAAGATTGCTAGATATATTATATGTAGGGGTATTGGGCCAGGAGCTCATCATTTATGTAGATATTGGGCCTAAGGCCTAATCCGAGGACAATTGGGTCGTCCGAGCAGTAGTAGACACTGTTAAGGGAGTCCATGTTAGTAAATGAAGGAGCTAGATTTGGTCATAATGGCCTAGGAGGGTGGTTTAAGGATGAATGCCTCCTCGACTAATCAAGATCAAGGTCAGAAGAAGTGGTTTGCAGTTCAAGGGAACGTTCTAGAAAATTCTGTTGGTATGGATGGGCATTGCAGAAATATAGGACAGGGGGAAGTCCTAAAATATCTAAGAAGAAAGCTGCTGCCACCGCATTAAATGCACTACAGCTAACTCTCTAGACGCATTAATGTGGAAGTGATACCTGAACAATGATTTTCAGCCTTACAACTACTACATGAAGGCTTATGGGAGATGCTGATGGGACAAGTATCAACACTAGCTATCTGGCATGCACATGAAGGAAAAAGATTAAAGGAGAATAAAGTATAAAAGAAGGAAGAGGCAATGGAAGAAGGGGATCAAGAAACTAAGAGAAAAATACTATAGTATCAAGAACTGACTTTGTAATCAAACTTAAAAGAAATATATAAGAACAGATCTCCTTGGACTTTGCCGAGGATGATTTTCTTTAGTATAAACCTGTCTATTTACATTTTCTTGTCATCCAAATCTACGTTAGTATTTGTCTAATTCATTAAAGTCCAGTTTTCTAACCTATTCTCTACAAATTCATTGTTTTTGGCTTTTTTGACCTAAGTCCATCCATCTATTGGGCTAGGGATTCAAATCTGGTCCTTACATTATAGATAATTAATTTATTTTTCTAATTATTTAAATAATAATACAAATAGATCCTGTAGGGTCTGGATTTGTAGCCTAAGCCCAAAAATAATAAAATTTGTAGAGCGTGGGTGATAGAGCAAGATTAACTATGGATCTAACAACAATTGATTATGGCATGCAAGTAAAAACCAACATAAAAGTACATGCAAAGGCTAAGCGAATTTTAATTCGAAGAGAATTTTGATTAATTCAGTATAAGTTACAGTTTTTGAGGTTAACCATCCACCTCCTTCTCTTCAGACGCACAGTAATCCTCAAATGGGGCCCTAGGCCCACTACGTTAGATTAGGCTTTTCCCCTCACAATAGCCCCTCAAAATTTTAATTTTTCCCTCGCATCCAAGGAGAAAAAGTAAGATTTTGACCTGTCACGCAATGAGAAAGAATGAAAAGTTTGAAAAGAATACATAAACACCCAAGCTTGCACGTACACAGGCATAGATACAAGCGCTTCATCATTGCCGCTATCATTTTCGTATTCCCAAAGCGCTGTATTAATTACTCCAGGCGGCGTTTTGTCTTTTGCATCCAACGGTGGGTCATTGATCCAACGGATAGAGTTGTTCTTCGGGATTTGGATGGGATGAACTACATCCTTTCACCTGCCCCCGTATATAAGCTCTCAAAGGAGGTTATTTTTCTTTACTTTACGCATCCTCAGAATACCCAGCGAACTCGTTTATTCAAAATCCTTCAAGCTTCTTCGATTTTCTGTCTTATTTCTTCCCAGAATCTACTAAAAGTCCACTTTGAGTTCAGAGATCATTCTCCATTCCCGTCTGTGTAAGTTTCGGCATCCTTAATTCCTTATTGTCTTCTCGGCTGGGATTTTCAACCTTCGAAACCCCCATTTCCTGGTTGCTGCTTGAATTCTTCCTTAAAAATGGGTAGATTCCAATACCTCGTCAATAGTCCAGCGTTGATAGAGAAATTTAAGAGGACTTATGGCATACCGCGAGGAATAAATCTGAGGTATTGCTCTCCAGAGCGGATGCTAACGGACCGAAGAGAGGGGGAGGTCATAATCCCAATGATAGCCTTCATCGAAGGTGGAATGACCCTCCCAATGGGTTCCATCACCCTGAACTACCTTCACAACCATAGACTCTCTCCTGAGCAATACGTTTCTAATACCTTTAAGATCCTAGGAGCCATCGATGCCTTAATCCTACAATTAGGATTAGGGTTGACCTGGCGTGACCTGGTACATATGTACGAGTGTCATAGCCAAAAGGAGGCCGAGATATTACCTTAAATCCCGATCCGACACCGTTAGACTGCTCTCCTGCCTTCCCAAGTCAAATAAAGGGATGAAAGATGACTGTCTAATTGTCTCGGGCACATGGCATAACGGTCTACATTGTCCGACTCAGCCAGGAGAGCCAGGTGTGACTTCCTAGACTTAGGATCTTTAACAGTAGGCTTAGGATCTTCACTCTTCATAGTCTGTTTTTTCTTTATGTCGTCATCTTTCAATTTTCTAATCAAGTTTGTTTCTTTTCTTTTTTTATTATCTTTTTAACAGATAAAGCGCATACTTTTCCTCGGCTTAGCCTCACCAACACCGCTGCACTTAACTACCTATTACGCTCAGAGATATTTGTGAGCAAAGACGGACAGTTCCGGTCCGTCCCCCTCATACTCGGCTACACACCAAAAGCAACCGATATTCAACCGGTCGGCAACGCCATTACACAAGGTGATCACCGACTTTGGCGAATAGACGTCGCTCGGCGTGGTTTTTTAGCGCCATACGATCTTGAGCCCGTTCCACACCTAAATCCATAGGGTGTTCCATTGCTGATCCAACCAGTTCAACAAGTCCCCCTTGAACCGGCGGTCGTAGGTGAGAGGGTCGGCTCTTCGTCCTTTTTGCTAGAAGAACAAATAGACAAGTTCAAATTCGAAGGAAAAGCTTCAGGGGGCGTACAGGTGATACCCTCCTCAGATTCCGAGGAGGAGATTGACAGGCAATCCAGTGTCCACCCCCCAATTCTGATAACTACTCTTCTAGAGGACTCTTCGGAAGAGGAAGAAATGTCAGATTTAAAGGTTCTGCTAAAGACGAAAGGCAAGAAGGCTGAGTCCAAAGGGACTGGGACTTCCCTACCAGTGGTGAACTTGCCTCCACCACCACCTTAGGTCCCTGATCCAGGCCTAAAGCCAGTACCGGACTTGAAGAAAAAGAGACCTCTCGAACCTGAGGAGAGGGAAGTGATGGTGCCACCAAAAACCACAAAGCAACAAAAGGTGGTGAGAGACCACAAAAGCAAGAGGGCCTCATCCGTAGAGAGTCAGGAGGAGTCTCCTGCAGCTGACGTGCGCCGAGGGCAACGCACGTGGTCTCCTAGATTGGAGCTGGATGGCGTTCCTTTTTCTTGGGAGACCTCCATTAGAAACTATGATGGGAAGAGCAAGGCTGGTGGCTGAAGCCTTGGAGCAACCATTGCTCCTCCCCCGATGTTAGGATTGGTGCCCTTAAATCCTATTGTAAGATGCTATGTATAATATTAAGTGTGACATTGTGTTTGACATTATGTATGACTTAATATTATGTTTAACAAATTTGTTTTATTATTATCTGAAAGAATGGTAACATGAATATTAAGACATTATCATATAGTCCATGAGATGCATAGTATGTGATTTATGTGAAGAGTCACAGAAGATATAAATCACAAGTTCTTTGTAAACTCAGAATTATAGTTCGTAGTCGGTGATGAAATTGGGCATTTCATCTGCGAAGACTATAACATATCAACTACGATGATTTGTCTTGATCATGGAAGTGAAGACTTCTAGTTGATGTGTTAATATGTTTTAAGAGTTAAGACATATTGAACTGGACCGCTGTGAGATTTATTATTCTCCTAATGATTGTCATATGAATAATAAATCTCACAACTTACATTTGCATGAACTCTTAATCCTGAGAGAATAATGGACCTGATCATAAGGTGTAGGTTACTTTGATATATTAGGAGTGAGATCTAAAGTAATGGTCAAAACCTCAGTATATTGGGCAGCCACATTTAGTGTTGATGGAACATATATTCTCAAGATGAAATTCATAGTCTCTTAACGGAGATATAAAATATTCCCTTGAGATAAGTTTAATGGGTTTGTCATTCAGAGAGTTAGGCCTAACCACTTTAGTAAGTAGTTACTAAAGTATATATTTATGAAATTAGTTTTCATAAATATATGATGAATAACTTAAAGGATTAAACCGGGTACTCAAGGATCAAGATGTAGTAATTTACAAAATGGCAGTCTACATTAATGACTTTGTACTACTACGAATATTTTATGAAGGGGTTGCTTGTATAATAAAGTCTTGGGATATAATTTATAGATAAGACTTAGAGTCCAACTATTTTTATATAGTGGTATTAAATATAGTTAATGGTAACTTTGGACTTGTCAAGAGTCGACAGAAAAGCCCAAGGCCTATTGGAGCTAGTGTCTTATTGGTCCCTTTTTGGTTCCACTCCAAACCACACACTTAAGCCCAATTGGTAAGGCCCAAAAGGCCAGCCGAATTAGATAAATTGGTTAGATACAAAGGGAAAAACGTTCAGATTTTCATATACAAGAAACATCATTGTGAAATGGTGTGCATGTGAGTTTTTGTCACTCACTAGTCATCCCTTTGTTACCAATTGAGAGACCACACATCTTGGGCGTTAGTGGAATTGGAGTGAAGATTAAAAGTATTCCCAAGTGCTTCAATCTTTGTTTTGAAATTCACTGCTTCAAGGTACGATCTCTTGTTCTCAAATTCTGAAATTTACTTAGTACATGTTATCAATATCGAATGAAGTAGATCCGTTTAAAACTTATTTTCCGCTGCATTTATCTTTATTTCCATCACAACGTCCTCAAAAGTACATTGGTTACAGTCCCTCCACAAGATCCACGTCAGACATAAGGGGACTAAATTCCAGTCATCTGAAGATGTTTCTCTAACCAACTCCATCACCTAAACAAGAGATCCATGACCATCCTTGATAACACTCATTGTATCCCAAAAGATAAAAAAAACATGACTTTACAATGCACGAGCAACTGAGCAATGAATCAATAGATGATCCACTAACTCCTGTTGCACCAACACATACAACACCAACCAACTAACATGAAGCCTCTCTTCATGATATTATCATAAGGATCTTACCCCACATTGCTGTCCATATGAAGAATGAAACCATCTATAGAGCCTTAACACATCAAATTATCTTCGTAAAATAATATTTGGGCTTCGAAAAATAAGTGCCAAATTAGTATTTGGGCTTCATAAAATAAGTGCTAAATTAATATTTGGGCTTCGTAAAATAGGTGCCAAATTAATATTTTGGGCTTTGTAGGATTTTGTAAAAATATTGCCGTGTAGCAACAAGCTTTTAAGAAGTGTCATGTAGCAACAGGCTTTTAAGAAATGCCATGTAGCAACAGGCTTTTAGAGGTGCCATATCATATCGAGCTTTAGAGATGTCATATCGTAACGGGCTTTTAGAGGTGCCATATTGTAACAAGCTTTTAAAGGTGCCGTATTATAATAGGCTTTAGAGGTGCCGTATCGTAATGGGCTTTAGAGTGCCGTATCATAACGGTCTTTAGAGGTGCCGTATCGTAATGGGTGAAAGTTCAAATAGCGTTGAAAACATTATGAACGTTTAGACCCCCAAACAACAAAATACCAATTCAAGCTTTATATTAAACAATGTATGTGTAGAAAATGATAACAAGCTTATATCAAAATTGATAAACTATCTAAACCAATTAAAATCACATCCACAACAGAAATTAAATGGTAAAGATTAAGGGAAGAGAGATGCAAACATAAGGACAACACAACGATGTGTTATCAAAGAGGAAACCGAAGCCCTCAGCGTAAAACTTCTCCGCCGCCCTCTAAGCGGTCAATAATCCACTAGAAAATGAAGTTGGGATACATGAACAACAATAGACCCTCTAAGCCTAATTTACCCAGGTACCTAAGCCCTCCAAGCTTCTTGCTCCAACGAGGTTACACCGAACCTTTGTCTTTTCTAGCTTACTGGATTCCGCTATAAACCATAGCATCAACCAATAAATATTGGTCCCTTCCAAACTGCTTCCCTTAGCACCAAAAGATCTTCTCACAGAATGGGTATGGTGAGAAAAGGATTTGGTCAAAAACCTCTCAAGGATGTATTAATGGAGAGGGTGCGAGTAGAGGAATTTGAAGAGTCTCTATGTGAAGATTATGGATGAATCAATCTTGTTTTTCTCTAGGGTTTCTCTCTCAAAATTCTCTCTGGAAGCCCTATACATCTCGTGAGTTTAAGGGGTATTTATACTAGGGTGAGATAGGAATGCGAAGAGTCAAGTTTTTCAAAACAGAGCTGGTTGGCAGCTTAGGCTCGCGACTTGGCTAAGTCGCGAGTTCAAGCAACGAGATAATAGAATGGCCAGGCTGGACTTTTTGTCCTGTAGTGCTCCAGTTGGCGCGACTGTTCATCTTCTCGCATGCTTCACTCGTGTGCTGCATTTGGCGGCTTGCCAGTCGCGAGTCACCCGCGAGTTCTAGTCGCGAAGCCCTGCATCCTTGCACAATCTTGATTCTTTACACTCTCTCACTCACTACCCTTACATGAATCCCACCTAAATACAGGGTCTCTAAGTGCTAAAATATAAGCAAATTGGCACGGAATAAAGTCAACAAGATGGTTGATTAAATTCAACCTTACAATCTCCCTCTTTGGCTATTCCATGTCAAAACCCTACAACAACAAACTCTAGACTTAACGCGTGAGTTGGGAACAGTTGGAAAACTCACTCACACCTAACTCTAGAATCTGTGAAGCTCTTGAACCATAAGACCAAAAAATCTCCTGAAACACAACACAATAAGTTCATTGTATGCAGAAAACTTGTAATGCATATGGAGCAAGCATAATGCGATCAAGCAAAAATGGGATAAATCAGTAAACCATGGCTTGACCAAAACTGCAATCACTATATACTAGTGATCACAATGCTCATTCACTCAAGGAATGAACATCTGGACATGCAAGCTAATAAGCTTATTTGCAAAGTATCATTTGCATGTCCAACACTCAACCAATGCACAAAACATATATGCATCTAGGAACAAGATTCTACAAGGGCACAAGAGTGGTGTACTTAAAGAAAATGCATGACATTTAACATCAAGTACTAAAACTACATAGCATGGGTACAAAGACCTAAAAACCTTAAAAGCTTACAAAAGCAACAGGTACAAACAGTAATTAAAAACAGAATAACATCATAAATACTGAAAAATGTTAATATGAAAATAGAAATTAAACAAATTCCTTCTTGCTAAAAACTCCCCATTTGATCCAGCTGTTTCTCCCCCTATCATTGTACTCCCCCTTTTTGTCATGGAATAGCTAGTCCTCATCACCTTCTAGCTTTCTTTGAACTTGATCCAATTGAGTTTGGATAGAGGTGAACTTCATATCCCATCGAATGTTGAGATGGTGCAAGATAGATGTAAGGTCGGACATCTTGGCGCTCAACCCGTGGACAGATTTCATAATGTTGTCTAGTTTCTCGTCAAATGTGGATGAGCTAGAGCACGAACCACTGTGAGATGCTGAAGTCTCTGTTTTGATTCCCTTCCGACTATGACCAATGCTAGCGTTGTATGTACGCATGTTGATTGGAGCCAGTTTTATGCAGGGAGACTCATCTGTTGAGGGATGAATACCTTTGAGTTTTAATTTTCTAGAAATGAGGCAGCAAATTGGAATGCATATCTGTGCTTTAGTTCGAAGAACCGTTTTGCGCAAGACATGAAGATGTTTGCACAAATGTCAATCTTAACACCAAAGATCAAATCATGAAGAAACAGGGCACGACCAAGGTTCATGTACCCGGTGCTAGATAATGGGTACAAGTTGTGAAACATGACGATTGTAAGCACCCTCAATTTTGGAGGAAGAGAGGAAACATTGATTGAGTTTCCATTTGATGAGAATTCCAAGTCTTTTCCAAGAGCATCCCGAAGTAGGTCCTCATTTGGACATAAATCATCATAAACCAGTGTTTTTTTAAACATCGGTCGATTGATGTGAAGAATCTCAACCAGATATATGGGAAAGACTGAGAAACTCTTTCTTCTAGCCCAGCATTTGAGTTCTTCGCCTTCAACAATTGCATTGGCATAAAACTCTTTGACCAAGTCCTCATATGATTCATCAAGGTCGGAGAGAAGGTAATTCCAATCTTTGTGAGCAAACCATTTAGGAATGTTGGTGTCAAAAAGAGAAGGTTGATAAACGACCCTTTCGAGTAAGGGTGTAGCATTTTTGAAATAATTCTCATGATTCTGAAAGGCAGCATAAGATCTGAACTTGTTGGGATCAAACACTCTTGATGATGAGCGGGTCTTCTTTGCTCTAGGTGAGAGTTCATCAACATCAATGACGTGTTCCTTCCCTTTGTTGTTACTCCCTTTTACAGATGCTCTCTTGAATGGAGACATTTTTGCCCTGTGTCATGTTTTATCAAAAGAGAAAGCCAAACAAGACACCAAACAATATTAGCATTGGGATAGTTCCAAAACATGGTTAATGAAGGAAACCCTAAAATATTGAGATTTAGGTTCCAAATATGAAAATGAGTGTGTGTGTGCCATAAACACCACAATGTGTACTCAAGATAGAGTAGATCCATACATAACCACCAACACAAAAACAGCAATATCAATCATGAGATCAAATACATGATCAAACAAGAGATATACAAAGGTAAGTAAAACATACAATCTAAGAGGAATAAGCAGTAAAAGTGAACAATACTGTGTAAGAGATAGAGCCCATACCTTTCCTTGAAGATTGAATCAGAAATGACGGACAACAATGGTGATGTATGTACAAAGATGGTGAGTTTGAGAAAAGTTCAAATGATGAAGACAATGAATAGTCACAATAGATCGAGGGAAAATTGAAATGATTTTAAAAAACTGCCTAAAATGTGCATAACACGTGTTTTCGCGACTGGATCAAGTTGTCAGGGTAAACCACGAAACACTTAGAAACTAGGATTTTTGAAAATTTTCTAAGTGTTTTTTGAGACTGGAAGGGCTACTCGCGAGAGAGTCGCGAGGTGAGCCACGAAAACCTTTGTGTACCCTCGTGACTAGACCTTCCACCTGCGAACAAGTAGCCACACTAAGCCGCAAGAATCATAAAAACTCTAAGTATTTTTCACGACTAGGGCATTTACCCGCCAGTGAGTCGCCAAGGAGTTGTAAAATCCCTCTGAGTAAAGTTCGTGACTGGGGCATGTGACTAGACCAACCTGCGACTGAGTCACCAGAACAAGGCAACACTGTTTTTGAAATTTTGACACTTTTGTAAAAACAAAATACTTTCCAAAAAGAAGCTAAAACACTCAAAAATCTTTTTGTGTTTGATTAACAAAGATTGAGCATGTGAAAACACATTTAAACAAGTACAATCACACAAATGAATATGGCATTCATTGAACATAGACTTGTGTGTTGTGTGTGGATATCAGAAATGAAATAGTCCTTAGTCTAATATGAAGTTTCAATGATCAATTCAATCAAGGCATACACAACTAGCACTAGATAATGTGATCCATCTTAATAATAGAGATATGCATATATAACCTCCCATACAAACTTGAGAACAATATCTTTGAAGCTTTTCATTTGGCTCCATGTTCAACATATCATCTTATCTTTTTGAATTAACACATCTCATTGTGAGATCGATGCCTGAAATTTTGATATTTCACTTTGATGAGTTAGCCTTTGGCATTTTGGGCATCATACAATTTTATTTTTGGTCGCTTTCGATTTTTTCCTAGTCAAATACTATGTGTGACAGGCTTTTGTAGCTCAATATCTCTTTTCGTTTGGAGATTTACATTTTGTGAGCTCTTTCAGTAAAGCAATAAAATAAAAGTGGGAAGATATATAGGCATAAATCTATGCATGTCTCAAGATCAACAAAACTATTCACTAATCATTCATAACAAGGTTGAAGATCTATTTACAACAGTTACATAGATTTCAAGATTTCTTCCATAATGATATGAGTGCATAGGGAACAAGCTAAGCTTGTAGATGCACAAGACCATAAGTACAAAGGTACAAGGCAAAACATGTTTTGAGACAAAACTCAACAAAATTGATCAAACTTTTTGGATTTTCTATTTTTTATGTGTTTTTGGATTTTTGACATAAAAGCAAGAAAGGATTGATAAAAAAAAATGTAAAAACATTTTAAAACAAAAAAAAAAATTCATGCTATGCAAATAACCAACAAAGTAGTGTGTGCCCTACAACCAAGTTGATACAATATAAAGAGGTAAAGCACACAACACACATGAGATTCAAGGGATTTTTACCAACACCAATGGTCTTACGAAGAGATTCAAACCGTGGACCATCGAGAGGCTTGGTGAAGATGTTTGCCTTTTGATTGTCTATGTGTACAAATTTAAGACATACAACTTTTTCTTCCACCAAGTCCCGAATGAAATGGTATCATATCTCTATGTGTTTTGACTTTGAATGCTAAACTGGATTCTTAGAGAGATTTATGGCACTGGTGTTATAATAGAAGACACACATTATATCTTGAGGAATCTCGTAATCATTAAGTAGCTTATTCATCCAAAGGAGTTGTGTGCAACAACTTCCAACGGCTATGTATTCAGCTTCAGCTGTAGAGAGAGATACAGAGTTTTGTTTCTTGCTCACCCAAGAGACAAAATTGTTACCAAGATAGAAACAACCTCCTGAGGTACTCTTTCGATCATCCACACTACCAGCCCAGTCTACATCTAAATAACCAGTAAGGCAAGCATTTGAATCCTTGGAATACCACAATCCATAATCTGGAGTACCATTGATATAGCGTATAATTCTCTTTACCGTAGTCAGGTGAGATTGCTTTGGAGCAGCTTGATATCTAGCATAAACACCAATGCTGAATGCAATATCTGGTCTACTTGTAGTAAGATAGAGTAAACTCCCAATAATACTCCTATACAAGGTTGGACTCACTTCCACCCCAGAAGAATTAGCATTCAGCTTTGTGGACGAACTCATGGGAGTGAAGGCATGCTTTTTAGAGTCTAGTCCAAACTTCTTGACAATATTCCTAGCATACTTTTCTTGTGAAACAAATATGCCTTCCTTCTTTTGTCTGACTTGAAGGCCCAAAAAAAATGTAAGCTCCCCCACCATCCTCATCTCAAATTCTTTCTTCATTTCCTTAGAAAATTCTATAGCCCGATCATCGATGGTAGCTCCAAATACTATGTCATCAACATATACTTGAGCCATCAAAAGGTAATCTTCATCATTCTTAACAAACAAAGTTTGATTAGCATAACCTCTTTTGAATCCTCTTTCCAGGAGGTAATGGGTAAGTCGATCATACCAAGCTCTAGGAGCTTGTTTTAAGCCATAAAGGGCTTTCTTCAATCTCAACACATGATCAGGAAAGTGAGGATCCTCAAAGCCTTTAGGTTGTTCAACAAACACTTCTTCATTTAGATATCCATTTAGAAATGCACATTTTACATCAATTTGGTAGAGTTTGAAGTTCATGGTGCATGCGATGGACATAAGAATTCGAATAGACTCAAGTCTTGCCATAGGAGCGAAGGATTCATCAAAATCTACTCCTTCTACTTGAGTGTATCCTTGAGCCACCAATCGAGATTATTCTTGATTATCTCTCCATCTTCATCTGTCTTGTTTTTGAATATCCATTTAGTGCCGATGACATGAGCATTTTCAGGCCTTGGAGCAAGTTCCCGTACATCATTTCTCATAAATTGATTCAGCTCTTCATGCATTGATTCTACCCAATTTTCATCATGGAGAGCTTCTTTTAGCCTTTTTGGCTCAAATTAGGCAAGGTAGCAATGATGTGTTACATGATTAGCCAGAAGTATGTTTCCTTTTCTAAGACGAAGACCTTCATCTAAAGATCCAATGATGTTGCTATCAGGATCCAATGAAGATCTTCTTAATCACTCTTGATGATGGCTTCTTTGATGTGGAGACTTCGTCATTCCGAGAGATGGGAGGATGAACTTCTGGAGGAGTAAGAGGACGTGATGTTCTAGACATTGATCTCATTTCCATTCTTGTGTTCAAGGGAGTTGACTCCTTTTCTGGTGTAGTTCCTTCTGCTTCTATATCAAGAGCTTCGGCGTCAACAGTGGGTTCTTTGGTGTGCAGTCCTTCCCCATCGTCAACCATTTGTACCTTGGTTATGGCATCATCAATTTTTACATTGATGGACTCCATTACCATCTTAGTTCTCTTGTTGAAGACCCTATATGCTCGGCTAGTAGTAGAATACCCAAGAAAAATACCTTCATCACTTTTAGCATCAAATTTTCCAAGGTTCTCCCGATCATTTAGAATGTATCACTTGCTTCCAAGAACTTGGAAGTACTTTACTTTGGGCTTTTTTCCATTCCAAATCTCATAAGCAGTCTTCTTTGTTCCCACTCGAAAGAAAATTCTATTGCCAATGTGGCATGAAGTGTTCACGGCTTCTCCCAAAAACTTTTGAGGAATTTGCTTATTGAGTAGCATAACTCTAGCCATTTCTTGAATCACTCAATTCTTCCATTCAACCACTCCATTTTACTGAGGAGTTTTGGGAGCTGAAAATTTCCTTTTGATTTCGTTCTTTTCACAAAACGACTCAAATCTTGCATTCTCAAACTCCTTGCCATGATCACTCCTTATCTTGACAATGGGAACTCCTTTCTTGTTTTGTAATCTCTTGCAAAGAATTTCTAATTTTTCACATGATTTTGATTTTTCTCTAAGAAATTCAACCGAAGTGTATCTTGAGAAATCATCAACAATGACCATAATGTACCTCTTTCATCCTAGACTTTCTGTTCTTGTAGGCCCCATTAGATTAACATGGAGAAGCTCTAAACACTGTGAGGTAGCAATCACATTCACCTTGTGATGACTTGCCTTTGTTTGTTTTCCCATTTGGCATGCTCCACAAATAGTCTTCTCCACATTTCCAAACTTTGGAAGTCCCTCAGCTGCTTTGAGTTTAGAGACTTTAGCTACTTGTTTGAAATTTGCATGCCCAAATCTATGATGCCAAAGTTCCAGCATGTCAACACGAGCACTTCTACATGAAATAGGTGCCATAGGAACTACTCCATAGCAATTATCGGTAGTCCTATTTCCCTCCAAGACTTGAATCCCTTTTTCGTTAATGAATAAGCACCCCTTCTTTGAGAACAAGAAAATCCTCATCACATATTTGAGTGATGCTTAAGAGATTTGCCTTCAACCCTTTGATGTATAACACAACTTTCAATAAAGGTAATCCTGGTATTTCAACAGTCCCTTTGCCGAGAACTTGAGCATGACTTCCATCACCAAATGTCACATACTCACCAATATTCTCTTTAAGAGTCTTAAATAGTGATTTAGGTGGGATTCATGTAAGGGTAGTGAGTGAGAGAGTGTGAAGAAATGCTCAAGATTGTGTAAGTATGCAGGGCTTTATAACTGGGACTCACGGGTGACTCACAACTGGTAAGCCGCCAAATGCAGCACACGAGTAAAGCGTGCGAAAAGATGAACAGTTGCGCCAGCTGGAGCAATACAAGACAAAAAGTCCAACCTGGCCGTTCTGTTATCTCTCGGCTTGAACTCGCGACTCAGCCAAGTCGCGAGGCCAAGCTAGCAACCAGCTTTGTTTTGAAAAACCTGACTCTTCGCATTCCTATCTCACCCCTCATGCCCACGAAATGTAGAGAGCTTCCATAGAGAATTTTGAGAGAGAAACACTAGAGAAAAACAAGATTGATTCATCCACAATCTTCACATAGAGACTCTTCAAATTCCTCTACTCTTACCCTCTCCATTGATACATCTTTGAGAGGTTCTGGACCAAATCCTTTTCTCACCATACCCACGTTTGTGAGAAGGTCTTTTAGTGCTAAGGGAAGTAGTTTGGAAGGGACCAATGGTTATTGGTTGATGCTATGGTTTATAGCGGAATCCAGCAAGCTAGAAAAGACAAAGGTTCGGCGTAACCTCGTTGGAGCAAGAAGCGTGGAGGGCTTAGGTACTTGGGTAGATTAGACTCGGAGGGTCTATTATTGTTCATGTATCCCAACTTCATTTTCTAGTGGATTATTGATTGCTTAGAGGGCGGCGGAGAGGTTTTACGGCGAGAGCTTTGGTTTCCTCTTCAATAACACATCGTTGTGTTGTCCTTGTGTTTGCATCTCTCTTCCCTTAATCTTTACCATTTAATTTCTGTTGTAGATGTAATTTTAATTGGTTTAGATTGTTTATCAATTCTGGTATAAGCTTGTTATCATTTTCTGCACATACATTATTTGATATAAAGCTTGAATTGGTATTTTGTTTATTGGGGTCTAAATGTTCATAGTGTTTTATACACTATTTGAACATTTAGCTTCATATTCAGCCATATTTTTAGTGAATGGAAAATCAAGCTTGAATGACATACCCATTATTTCTCCAGTACTTTTGGATAGGACTATTCCAGCCCCTCCTTCAAAAGTGGTAGAGGATCCATCAAAATGTAAAGTCCAAACAGCCTCAGTTGTTTCCATCAGTGCAACTATTGGCAGCTCTCTAGGTACATCATCAATAATGTCCCAACTGTCCTCACCAGGAAAATTTGACAACAAATCAGTGATGGCTTGACCCCTTACAGCTGTTGGGGTGATTGTTATGATCTCAAACTTAGACAATTGTAAAAGCCATTGTGCTAGCCTTCCGGAAAGAACCGGTCGCCTCAAGAGTGAGTGGATTGGATGAGATTTTGTTAAGAGTTGTACTATGTGAGCTAGCATATAATGACGCAACTGCTAGGTAGCATATATTAGAGCAAAACAAGCCCTTTCAACCCTTGGATAGTGGGTTTCAACATCCTTTAACTTTTTGCTAACATAATAAACCGGTCGCTCAATCCCTTCTTGATGATCTTGGGCTATGAGTGCCCTTATTGCTTCATTATTGGTAGCTAAATACAGCTTGAGTGGTTTCCCTGGTATGGGTGCACATACAGTTGGCAGCTTAGTTATGAGTTGTTGCAGCTAGAGGAATGTCTGTTGGCATCTAGAATTCTAGCAGAAGGGTTTTTTCTTTCTTCAGTAGTGGTGTAAAGGTAGTTGTGAGGGCAGCGAGACTTGGAATAAACCGTCAGATGTATGAAGTTTACCAAGGAAACTTTTGAGTTATGTGAGTGTTGCAAGTGGCTTCATAGTAGTAATGGTTGCACTTTGCTAGGATCAACATCTATGCCTCTTTAGTGGGCAAGAAATCCTAGAAATTTCCTAGCCGTAACTCTAAAGGCAGATTTGAGTGGATTCATGCGAAGCTTGTAGAGTTGGCACCTTTCAAAGACTTTTCATAAGATAGCAAGATGATCTCCTCTTGTCTTTGACTTCACAACAATGTCGTCCATGTAGTCCTCAATCTCTTTAGGCATCATGTCGTGAAAGATTGCGGTCATAGCCCTTTGATATGTGGCTCCGGCATTTTTGAGACTGAAAGGCATGACGGTGTAGTAAAAGTTGCCAATAGGATTTCGAAAGGCTGTTTTGGCTGCATCTTTGGATGACATTCTGATATGATTATAACCGTTAAAGCCATCCATGAATGAAAACATAGCATGCCTTGCAGCTGAATCAATGAGCATATCCATATTTAGAAGTGGAAATTCATCTTTGGGACATGCTTTATTAAGATTTTGAAAGTCAACACAACATCGTATATGTCCATTCTTTTTCTTGACCGGTACAATGTTTGAAAGCCACTTTAGGTGCACGATAGGCTTGATGAACCCATCTGTGAGGAGTTTTTGAACTTCTTGAATAATCTGAGCTTCAACATCAGGATGGAAGGTTTGAATGGGCTGTACTACTGTTTTTGCCCCTAGTTCCACGTTAAGAGCATGTGCTACTAGGTTGGGATCCAAATTGGGCATTTCATGGTACTCCCAAGCAAAGAAATAGATGTACTCCTTTAATAGTGAAATAAGCTGAGCCTTTTCCAGCGGTGGTAAATTTGCGTTTACTGAAGTTGGTCACTAGATACTAGGATCATCACTAAGATTAATGGTCTCTAACTCCACGTCAGGTGAAAAATTGGTTATCGCTGGGGGTTCTTCGGACAGTTTTGCCAGACTACTGGGCAAATTTTCTTCTATCCCTGGGGTTTCTGTTTCTTGAGTATAATAGCAAGTTGGTGTAATGCTTACTTCATTCAGTTCAGGATCCTTCTGCTTAAGACAGCTAAGCCCTGCATACCATCATAAAGGATACCCCAAACAACCATCTGGCAGCTGGACTTGTACGTAACGTGGCTATGAGACATCGCCAGGGGTTCCCCTATATTCTCTTTTCTTTTTCCTTTAATCGAGGAAAGACCTTATGTCTATCTCTAGATTATTCTCAATATCTTGCTAGCTAGGTAAAAGGATCCCAACAAGCCCTGAAGTAGAATCTTCCCCACTTGGGGTGAGCTCATTATAGAAAGTAGCCTTAAAGTAGTGGGCCTCAGATAGATCAAATGGTGTAGGGTTATCAGGGATGCGTATGGGCTTACCATTAAATCTTCCCTTGACACATTGGTGGTAGGTAGATGGCACAAGCTTGTGTTTATGGAGCCATGGCCTCCCAAGTAGAGCATGATAAGAAATGGGTGAACTAATAACATGAAATCTGGTGAAAGCGATAATGGGCCCCACTCTAAGGACTAATTGTACACTTCCAATAATGCATTCATGAATTCTAGTAAAGCCAAAGACCTTAATAAGAGCCCCGGCTATTCTGCTGAGTGGGATCCCATTTGCTTTGAGTGTGCTGGTTGGAATAAGATTAAGCAATGCACCGGTGTCGACTAATGCCCTTCTTATATGAACATCATTAATCTGAGCAACAATATATAATGGTTTACTATGATCAGGGTGTTGCACCTCCATATCCTCCTCGGTGAAGGTGATGACATTAGTAGTCTCCAAGAAGGAACGGCTGGCATAAGTTTCAACTGTGAGGCAGTGTGTTCCAAAGCTAGCAGGGATGGATACAAGAGCTTCGGTTGCTACTTTCCTAGACTCCTCTTTGAGCCCTAACTGATTGAACAAAGTCCGAAAGGTAGGGCTTCTTTGAAGAGTAGAGATAGTTTCTAAACACATGCTTGTACTGTTGGTAGTTTCATTCTCATTAGCCCCACTATGAAAAAGTACATCAGCTGTGGCTTTCCCTCTATGATCCTGAGGTAGTGGGCTCCGCTGGACCTCTTACTCACGAGTGAGGTTCAAAGTGCCATCTAAAATTTTCTTGTGAAATGGTCCTCGGATTGCTTTACAATTTCTAGTTCCATGACCCACATACCGATGATACCGACAATAAAAGGGCTTTCGCATATCTTCGAGGGTAGGCTATTGGATAGGCTTAAAGGGCCTAAGCACTCCATCAGCCACCCATTTATCGATGACAACATTCATTTCTTCATCAGTGCAAGAAAATGGGAGGATACTCTTCCTTCTCTTCCCTTTTCCTTCTACCCAACTATTGGTTCCTTGTTGGAGACCGTTAAAGCTTGCAGAGTATTTTTCTTTTTTGACTTAGGCTTTTCAACTATGGAAGGCTTGACTGATACGGCTATCTTACGAGCTTTCTGGAGCAGCTGGGCAAACTGAATAATATCATGATTCTCCAAATGGGCTGGTACTCATAAGACATGTTGTTAATGCCGATCTCAACTAGCTCCTGCTCTTTGAACTACCCATAACAATCAAGAGCAACATCTCTGAATCGTCGAATGAAATCAAGGAGTCCTTCGAAGGACTTTTTCTTAGTGTTGTGAAGAGTGAGGATGGTAACCTTTTCCTCCCCATGAAAATACTTTGAGCAGGAAATTTTAACCATGTTATCCCATGTGGCAATGGAACCTGGCTGTAGAGTGGAGTACCATGTATAAGCACGATCAGTAAGAGGTTTTGAGAATTCCCTTAAGCAAAGATCACCATTTTCGGCAAAAGGACCCATAGAATCAAGAAACTTGTTGACATGCTCAATCACATTTCCTTTCCTCCCATCATAAAGAGTGAAGTTGGAAGTCTCATATTTCTTCGGGTATGGCTTGCTTAGTAACTCATCTGGGTAGGGTGGCGTACGAACAAAGTGCCTTGGTTCCTTTGGTTGGCTAAGCCTTTCCCTTTCTAGCAAAGAAGTGAGATCAGATAATGTAACAAACTGAGGAAGGGAGGCATTTTGCTCACAAGATTAAGGGTTCCCAGTGGTTGATCCCTTCTCCCGCTGTATTCTAGGATTTGGTCTTTCATGTAACGGTTAGGGCGTTGGCCAGTAAGTCTCAGTCAAGACCCTTAAAGATTCGGCAAGTTCGAACTAAGCTTACTGCATTCCTTGTAATGTCTCCAAAAGGAAAGAGAATCGATGGTTAGAATCTTCTTGGTTGACCTCATGTTGGTTAGCTTGTTTTCCTTGTGGAGATGGACTATGATGGCTTTGTGTTGATGGGAGACTGGTGTTTCTAGTCCCCTATTGCCGGCTATTCTGCAACCTAGAAGACATGGTGGACTCTTGGCTTCAGTAGACTTCCCAGTGGAGTCACCAAAATGTTAGGGGCAAAAAAGTTTTACTTCTAACAAATGAGATTTATATTGGGTTGGGGGCCTAAATTGAAACTCGACGATGGGCTTGATACACGACCCAAAGGCTATCAGTGAAGATTCAAAGAATTCACTGTATTTTATGCCTTGGGCCTAGATTGAGACTGACAAGAGTGGCCCATAAACAATCCCTATAGCGGATACACCAGCATGGTTAAAAAACATATTGTAAGAAATAGCTCAACAATAAAATGTTTCTGCAGAAAATAGCCCAATGGTAAAATGTTTCTGCAGTAGACTAGCCTAACTGTAAAATGTCCCAGTGATAAAGTAAGACAAAACATAATAAACCTCCAGCTATTAGCTATTTCACAGATTAAGGAAAACATCTACATTTTCAAACTTATTATCTGTTAGGTCTAGAGAAGAGTCTTCTAATTGAACAATATGAGGGAAAAATTCTATAGTAACAGTTACATCATAACCTTCAATAGTAAATGAATAAGTAAATATCATGGGTTCCATTATAATAAATAATGAGAAAAACTTAGTGTGAGATGAAGGGAGAGAGAGAGATCCCAGCTTGTGCAGCAAGATCATTATGGTGCCAAGACATGCTCGTGAATATAGTGAGTAATAAGGAACATTTCAGGTAGTATGAGTAGTAAAAGAGAGTGTGTATAGTAAAGCTTCTGGGGCTTTCTGCTAGGGGGTAGATAAGTGTTTATGAGTAGAGCTATGAGAAGTGTTTGTGAGCTAGGAGCTGGGGAACTTAATTTCTAAGCTTGAAACTAAGAACTCAGTGACTATTTTCAGAGCTTAGAGAAGGCTTAAAATAGAGAGGTTCAGGAAGAGTTCTTCTTTCTTGGTGTGTATCTTAGTGTGTTGGTAAAGCATTAATGGAGAGTTCCATTTATATTTTGGGTTTTAGGGGGGAGTTAGCAAATAATCTCTACTAAATCTTTCTCAATCTTCAGAAAATCCTTAGAGAGTCATTCCTAGGATTTTAGCTAGGAGTGCTAAGCTCAACTTTTAGAAGGTTCTTGCCGTTTTGGGTAATAATAGTTAGGATTCTAACCTAGCATTGAATGCTGATTGGCCTTGGTTGATGGGATTATAGCATGCTTTAGGCTAATGATCTTGGTTATGCTACTACTAGAATCAAAGCACCCTAGGGCAGATTGTATCACCCCAAGCCAGGTGTCAATCTTGGAGCCCTTGTTGGGAACTCTGCTGGGATCCCTTTGGTGCCCTCCAAACCACACTTCCCTAAGTTTCTCCATTTGAGGTTCATGTGCTTGGTCCACGAACCAAAGAATACATGTTTTTAGTATGAAAATAAATTGATTTCAAGTTGTTTCAGGAGCTTTAATGGTCTGGTCATGGCTGCTCTTGGTTCTTTGACCGAATGGGTTGGAGAAGAAAGAAGGGACAGCTAGCTGAAGCTTCCCAGCTAGCATGACAAACAAGTCTAGGCCTAGACACACAAACATCGCATGGAGTGCACAAGCACAAGAAAGATGGAACAAAGCATAGATCCAAGCATGTAAGCATGTGAAAACATAGATTTAGACATATAAGCATGGCAACGTGTGTGAACGTGTGAAAGCTATCACATAAACGGTGAAGAATATGAATGCAAGCACGTAAGCATGTACGGATGCGAATCTAAGCATAAAACATGGCAAAAAGCACACGTACACATAGATCTGAGTGAAGCATAACCATAGAAATGATATCAAGCATGTAGGCATATAACCCTAATATCAAAATAAAGCAAAAAGAGAAACAAAACAGAGGAAAGCATGGCATAAAACCCTAAGCATGTAGATCTAAATATATAAGCATGAAAGGACGTAGATCTCAGAATAAAACGTGGCAAATAGCACATAAACATACAGATCTAAACAAAGAACACACATAAAACAAGAAGCATGCTAGAGAAAGAAATAAATCATGTTATTTAAGCTAAAAAAAAAAAAAAAAGATAAATGCTAGAAAAAGATTTAGAAGGTTATAGGGGTGTGGATGATAGCTAAAAAGGCTACATCCACACCCCTAAACCCTAAATCCAAAGTGTAGAACCAACGAGAAGAAGATTGGGTGCAAGAACACTACATTGTGTTGTTGGTGAAGATGCAAGAATCAAGAAAGTTTGATGTGTTTTCTAGAGTGTTTTTTGGTGTTTCGAGGCGGCTCTTCAAGGACCGCCGTCCTCAAAAGGTCTCTGATCAGGTTGATCTTGACACCCTTGGAAATATCTTGATTTTCAGTTTCGAAAAAGGTATGGAACTAAAAAATCCAATGGTCGGATCAAAAGTTATGGCTCTGAGAAGTTAGTGATTCATTAATCAATGCGTTAACCCGATTTTCGTGATATCTTGGCCGTTCTAACTCTGATTTCAACCCATAAATAGTCACTAGAATGAGAATTTGATAATTTTCACAATGACATTAGTTTCAACCCGTTCCGACAGCCGGATCAAAATTAGGGTTTTTAGGCCTTCCCAAAGTCAGCTCTAGGTCAAACTTGGTCAAAGTGGCTAAAAATCTCCGAGAAGCTCGGGTTTGATGAAAAACTATGAAATGTATTATTTTGTGTGGATTTTGACCTTTGGTCAATCCTAGGTTGACTAGGGGCAATTTCATCATTTTAGCTAGAAAAGGTACTTTGGTGCTCCGGTGTCCGAACGAGTTGTGTCACGTCATTCTGGATGTTCTCGCAGTCCCATAGAGAGAAAATGATATTTTTAGTTTTTTCTGGGTTTGGCATGCAAATCGAGGGTAGGCAAAATATGGTATCAAGCACTTGTCTTTGAAAAGTCTCAATTTTGATCAAATTTTTTGAAAGTAGTTACGAAGGTGACCTTTTTTGTTTTTACAAATGGACAAGACATGTCTAAATGCCCTAGTTTAACAAAAAAAAAAATTTTGAGTGTTAAGTAGAGCCAAAAAGGGATCTGAAAGGTGCCCAAAAACACAAAACATGATAAGTGGGTCCTTGGTGGTGATGTGTGCCAATCGACACTTGAGGAGTGCCGATCGGCACTTTCAAAGGGTTGATCGGCACTCTTAAAGTTTCGAATGGCACTTTAAGGTGCCAACTGGCACATCCCACCGTGGGCCAACTCTTCATGCTTTTTCAATGCGTTTATCACATTTTTGAATTTTTTGAAAAATATTTCCTACGTTTGTGACCGTGAAACACTCTCCTAGTCAGCTACTAACTCTTGAAACTTATTTAAACCTGGTTAAGGATTGAGGTAGCTTATTTTAGCATTTATCCTGCAACCAAATCTCTGCATCAAGGTTAGCAAGACACAATAATCACAAGCAAAAGTCACCCATGGCTAACAACCAAAATTCTTCTCATTCAACCATTCCTGATATCAATAGATGGGTTTGTAGCTTTGATTTTAGTACCAAGACCAATTTTACAGCCTATAAACTAGAAGGAATCAAGCTTTGAAAAACGTCAAAATCAAGTCAGACTTCCTCCGTGCTACTGTGAAGTTCTGGGATCCTGAAGATCATGTGTTCCGGTTTAAAATTGCTAAACTTTGTCCCACAATTGAAGAATTTTCCAGTTATTCTGGGTTATAATCCAAGCAAGAAATCCGTAGCAGTTTCTTGTGATCCCAGGCATAGGGAATCTTTGTCCGATGCTCTAGGTCTTAATACTTCAATAACCAGTAGTATGATTGAATGACATATGGTGAATTTTCGTGTAATTCTTTCAAGATTGATTAACAAACTTACTTATGGAGTGACTGATAACATTGAGAAAAACTTTGGCTTGGCTCTCTGCTTCGTGGGAAAAATTTTGTTTTGCTCTGGAAGGCACGATTTTGCGGATGCTTGAGCCATAAGTGTTATGAGTCAAATTAAGGATGGCGATAATCCTGTTTCTTTGATCTTAGCAAAAACTCTTTTAGGATTGGACTCTGTATTTTCATTGTGGAGAGTCATAAAACTTTCTTAGGAGTCCCTTGACTTTGCAGATATTGTTGATGGAAATACTGGATATGATTGCTAGGCCTACATTTGGTAATTATGGTCCTGGCAGTTTTCTTAGTAGAACTGTCATCAAAACTGAGTGTCAAACTGAAAGCAATTGGGTGAAATTTCTAACCAAGAAATCCAGTACCTCAATTCGATGGAATTGTTATTGGTGGAAGTGTCCACCCCCTCTACCATGGTCTTTAGGATCAAATCACATCTTCATAGTTGGATTAAGAAGGGCAACTTTCTATAAGGTGGATAGACTCTTGAGGCAGTTCCAATATGAGCAAGGAATGCCCGGTGGAAAAGGAAGAAAACATTTCACTCCTATGGACACACATCCTATTTCTATAAGGAACATGGTGTTGGGTTTGGAGATGGTTGATCGAGTGGATCAATCTTTTGTCAAGGTTCACTTTCACAAGATGACTACAGAATACTCTAACTGGTTGGTGGACAAGGTTGTTGACAAAGAGGCTGACATGGTTGCTATGAGAAAACAATTTCTTGGAGACAATCAAGAAAGACAAGATGATGACAACTATGAATTCAAAAGGTGGGACAAAGGTGACAAAGTATCTAGCATAGAGGAAATCAATGATCAACCAAAAGAGAAAATACTGAAGACAAAATGATCTTCTTATTTTTGGCTTTGAACATGTTTATTTTAAAAGTTGATGTGAAACTCTTAAGCTTAGGAATTATTTAGGACTTTCAAATTAAGGGTTCTATTTGTGGTTTAGGCTTTTAGGGTTTGGTTTTTTTATATGGATTTGTGTAGGGTTTGAGTCTTGATTTTTGTGTAATGGCATGACTAATGGAATGGCAGAATTTTGGGATTTTTTTTAATGGATAAATGGTGGGTTTGGGAAAGTTATGAACAGATCAATGTATGGTTGCCTACGTGCCTCCTTGGCAAAAGGATCAGGTCATCACATAGTTCATTTTTATTTGCTTTAATTTTTGCCTAGGCTGCCCTTTTCGGGTTTTCAGCTTAGCAGGCTCTCTCACTCTCTTTTATTTTTTCTTTTTTTACTTTCCTTTTGCGTAGATTGCCCTTTCGGGTTTTCAATCTACCCTTTTTTTTTTCACGAGCCTATGAATGGAAATAACATAATTTACAACCATTTTAGACGTGGTGTTTTCAAACTACCACCTCTGTAAGGTTGAATTTAATCAACCATTATGTTGGTTTTATTTCATGCCAAATTTGCTTGTAATTCAGCACTTAGAAAACCTGTATTTAAGAGGGAATATTGTAAGGGTAGTGTGTGAGAGAGTGTGAAGAAATGCTCAAGATTGTGCAGTGAAGCAGGGACTCGCGACTAGATCTCGCGGGTGGCTTGCGACTGGCAAGCCATTAGAAGATGCACACGAGTGAAGCATACAGAGAAGCTAAACTGTCATGCCAACTGTAGCATTACAGGACAAAAAATCTAGACTGGCCATTCAGTTAGCTCGCGACTCAGTCAAGTCACAAGGCCAAGTCGCTAGCTAGCTCTATTTTGGAAAAATGACTCTTCGCATTCCAAACACCCACCACTATATATAGACCCTTATACCCACGAAATGTAGAGAGATTCTAGAGAGAATTTTTAGAGGGAAACCCTAGAGAAAAACAAGATTGACTTATCCATAATCTTTTCATAGAGACTTTTCAAATTCCTTTACTCTCACCCTCTCCATTGTTACATCCTTGAGAGGTTCTTACCCAAATCCTTTTTCTCACCATACCCACATTTGTGAGAAGGCTATTTGGTGCTTTGGGAAGTAGTTAGGAAGAGACTAATGGTTATTGGTTAATGCTATGGGCTATAGCAGAATCCGATAAGCTAAAGAAGATAAAGGTTCGGCGCAACCTCATTGGAGCAAGAAGCTTGGAGGGCTTAGGTACACTGGGTAGATTAGGCTTGGAGGGTCTTCTGCTGTTCATGTATCCCAACTTCATTCTTTAGTGGATTATTGACCGTTTGGAGGGCGGCGGAGAGGTTTTATGCTAAGGGCTTCGGTTTCCTCTTCGATAACACATCGTTGTTTTGTCCTTGTGTTTGCATCTCTCTTCCCTTAATCTTTGTCATTTAATTTCTACTATGGATGTGATTTTATTTGGCTTAGATTGTTTATCAATTTTGTTATAAGCTTATGTTCATTTTTCGCACGTACGTTGTTTGATATTAAGCGTGAATTGGTAATTTGTAAATTGGGGGTCTAAACATTCATAGTATTTTACAAACTATTTGAACATTCAACCTAAAATGTGGTATTTCTTCAACTAATCCATGTTGGTTGGTTCGGTGAAAGGATTTGCATCTAAGTCCATTAACCTCACTGCTCCCCTAGAGTATATATGCTTGATAATATATGGACCATCCTAATTTTGCTTAAACTTCCCGTTTGTTTCTTGAATCAAGCCTCGGATCTCTTTCAACTTTAAATCTCCCAACTTCAAATCTTTGGTTCTTACCTTCTTGTCAAAAGCTTTACTGATCCTCCTTTGATAACCCTGAATGTGATACAGGGCCTTGAGTATTTTCTTATCTAGCATGCATAATTGGTCATATCTTCTTTGCAACCAGTCTACTTTAGGGATATCACTTTCCAATACTGTTCTCAATGATTGGACACACATTTCAATGGGAATGACTGCTTCCATCCCATACACCAATGAATAAGGAGTAGTTGCTTTGGAGGATTGAATTGATATCCTATACCCCCAAACTGCATAGGGTAATTGTAGGTGCCTATCCTTGTAGTTCTTCGTGCTCTTTTTCAAGATTCGCCCTATGTTTTTGTTAGCAACCTCAACTACCCCATTAGTTCAAGGACGGTAAGGTAAGGATTTGTGATGCTGAATATTGAACTATCGCAGCAGCTTTTCTATTTCTCACTTGAAATGCAGTCCATTGTTAGAGATAATTTCATGTGGTGCTCCATATCTACAAATGATATTAGTTTGAATAAATTGAGCACCTTTCTTTGAGTTCAAAACCTTGTATAGGGCAGCTTCTACCCATTTAGTGAAATAAAAAATAGCAACAAGTATAAATTCATGGCTGTTGGATATTGTTGGATGAATCTTTCCAATAATATCTATTCACCATGTAGAAAACGGCCAGGGTGAAGTCATGGTATGTAATGGCATAGGTGGCATGTGCTTCAGATTTCCATGGACTTGGCATTGATGGCACTTGCGAACATGAACTGCGCAGTCGGCTTCCATAGTGGTCCAGTAATACCCCTGCCCTTGCCTTATTATCTTTCATGATAGCTGTGCGAAATGTGTCCCTCAAAAAAGAGATTCGGGTACCTTTTGGGGCACCTCTCTTTTTGGGTAAGTGGTATGGAGTCGCCAATTATTTTTCTTTATACAAAAAAGAAAAAAGAAAAAAATACTAATTACAAAATACATGACTGAATATTTCGATTCATTGATTGTATAAAATTACATATTTGAAAGAAATTAAAAAGTTACATAGCTTTGGGTCCTAGTTACAATCTACCAAATATTTACATGGCTTATTGTCCTAGTTACATTCTACCTAAAACAAATGAAGATAAGGCTAGATCTACTAAACTAAAAACCTAAATCCGGAGGCTAGGTTACAGAATAGGAAGGTGTTAGGCACCCATTACACCCAGACAAAGTCTAGTCTTCTAGACTCTTATGACCATTGTACTATGCTATGCATGTTATGCATGATATGTTGAACATGTGAATGAAAAATTAAATCACACAAATTTATGTATGGATGAAATCCCTCATTTAGTTAAAAAATCAGACTTGTTTTTATTGTTAAAAAAATGATTTTGATTTGTCAAAATATCAGATCTGCTTTGTGGGATGTAAAAAAAAAGGTTTTGTGATGACAAAAATTCAAATATGTTTTGTTATATAAAATAAAAAAAATAAAAAAATAAAAGGTGATTTTTTATGACAAAAATTCAGATTTGTTTTGCTATATATTTTTTAAACAAAAAAGATTTTTTAAGAAGAAAGCTTCACTCATAATCTAAAATTAGGCAATCATGAATTAAAATAAACACAAACACAGTAATACATAATCTCTTTCTTTATTTCAACAATTTGCATGTATTAAAAAAATCAGATTTGAGAAAAATTTAGATCTGCATCTCATAAAGATGCAGATCTCTTTTTTTTTTTAGAAAACTCAAATCTACATCTTAAGAAAGATGCAAATTGGTTTTTGTATTGAGAAAAAAATTCATATCTACATCTTGTAAAGATGCAAATCTGTTTTGTTTTAAGAAAAATTCAGATCTACATCTTATAAAGATGCAAATCTGTTTTGCTTTATTAAAGATTCACATCTACATCTTATAAAGATGCAAATCTGTTTTGTTTTGAGAAAAATTCAGATCTACATCTCATAAAGAAGCATATTTGTTTTGTTTTAAGAAAAATTCAGATCTACATCTCATAAAGATGTAGATCTGTTTTGTTTTAAGAAAAAATTTAGATTTACATCTTATAAAGATGCAAATCTGTTTTTTTTTTTAAAGGAAAATAATTGTTCACATGCAAATTTATTGACATTCAAGAAAAAGATTATAACAATCACATAGAAAATATCATGCTTTAAAAAAAAGGACAATTAACAATTCATAGATATTTGAAAAAGAAAGATATAATATGCATCATCACATCGCAAGAGAAGGGTGAAGGAAACAACCTCTTACATGAGCACACCTTGTTCTTGATAGGATGTTTTAGGTACAGACGATTAGGGTTTGAATCTGGCCGTATCCTTTTGCAAAAAGATCAAAAATGGTGTGCATTATTGTCACCCGAAGGGCATTGGGCCAAAGCCCAACCAAGGGAAATTTGGCCCTTTTAGAGTGCCGTTCTGCACTCCAAAAGTGCCAAATTGGCTCTTGGAGGCCGAACACGCTTTCGTGTTTGGGTGCTATTTGGTCTCTCCCTCTAGGGTTTTTTGGCCAGTTCTTCCGTTTGTGATTTTTTGTCTCTTTTCTGGATAATTCTGGCTTTTCTAAGAGTAATTATCTTGAAGATAAATAAATTAAAATAAATCTTGATAAAGTTCAAATTATCTACCGCTTTATTGTTATCCAATTATCCCTTTTATTCCCATGCATGCATCCCTATTTTAAACACTCATTATCAACCAATCACAAAATTATTTAATTATTTTTAATTGTTTAAACAATCAAAATTAATTTAAACCGATTATGTGTGGTCGATTCTACCTAGACACAATGCATACTGACTGTGCAAACTTGATCATGCGATATCTTTCAATCCGATGGTCCGATTCTTAAACCGGAAACACCATTGCGACCGTTAGAATCTGAAGATCATTTTTATGATATGAAATGAATGAATTAATGCATGTAATGCAAAGGCAAAATGATGCATGTGATGCAAGAATGACTTTTTCTTTTGATACATGGATGGTCACTCCAATCATCTTCCTTGATTAAATCATAGGTGCAAAATCAAGTGTCTACAATAGCATGTGTGCATTCATATGTGGCCTATTGCTTGACTCATGGACTTTTTCAATTATTTGTTGTGATTCCTTGGTGGTCACACAAAGGAGGTGAATTCCATCATATAATCTTTTGTAAAGGCTCTCCCCACAAATAATATAATTAGTTGATAGTCTTCTGATGGTCAATTGATCATTCTTATCTGCAAACGGTGGGTATGTCCCATCCTTGAGGTATTGTAAGATGTCTGAATACTATTCACCTTCCCCATTCTTTCCCTCATCTTATTCTATTGACATGCAATAAGCTGGCTCCTCTTTTTGTTCCACCACTATGCGTCTAGCTTCATCTTCCTTAGGTCCATCCATTATGGAGGCCATTGTTGCTAAAACATATGCAATTTGATTCTGCATCCTTGACACATATTGGTACTGGATCTTGCTGAATTTTGAGGCCCACTTTTGAAGACATTCATGGTAAGGCATCAGCTTCTCTTCCTTGATCTTCCATCTGTTCTAAATCTAAGAAATTATCAAAGCTAAATCACCATATACTTCCAACTCTTTTACTCGAAGACCCAGGGCTGCTCATAACCCCATAATGCAAACTTCATATTCAGTGACATTATTTGTGGCCAGAAAGTTGGGCCTACCAAAGAATGGGATGTGTATCCCTTTCAATACATTAGGAAAACTCCAATACCACTTCCATTTTGATTAACTGCTCCATTGAAATACATCTTCCATGATTCTACCTCAATCTTCATGATATCCTCATCTGGAAAGTCTCATTGGATCTCTTCAGCTTTTTCTAGTGAACAATGGGCTAAGTGATTAGCAATTGCTCTCCCCTTCACAAAATTTTAAGTCACATATTTAATATCAAATTTTGATAGATGCAAAACTCATTTAGCTATCTTCCCATCTTACACAGGCTTTTCCATCTAATACTTCAAAGGATCCAATCATGTAACAAAGTAGTGGTTACATGTTGGTAAGTAGCACCAGCATTTTCAAGGCCAAATGGCATGACCTTGTCATGGATTAATGAAGGAAGTTTTCTCCATATCTTCTAGAGCCATCTTTATCTGATTGTTCCCTAAAAACCCATCCATAAATGACAGCAAGGCATGTCCAGCTGTATTACCAACCAAGATATTAACGTGAGGTAAGGGAAAATCATTTTTTGGGCTAGCCTTATTTAAGCCTCAAAAGCCTATACACATTCTAACTTTCCCATCCTTCTTTGGCACCAAAACCACATTAGCTAACCATTATACGTAGTTGACCACCCTCAAGAATCCTATATTGTACTGTTTCTTGACTTTTTCTTTGATCTTAAGATTCCATTCTGGCTTCATTCTTCTCAACTTCTGCTTGACCGGCTTCATGGTTGGATATATTGGAATGCAATGTTGTACTATATCTGTATCAATCCCGGGCATGTCTTCGTATGACCATGCAAATACCACTTTGAATTTTGCCAATAGGGTAACTAATGCATCTTTCTCAGAGGTGGTTAGGGTATTTCCCGCTTGTATCATTTTAGGTTCATCATCTGCTCTAGGTTAATAGGATGGGTTTCTTCTTTTATAGGTTCTACATGCCCTTGTTTTAATTCCTTATTATTAAGAGTTTCTTTACCAATTTTAGAAATAAAAACATTCAAAGCCAACAGATAAGTAGAATCAGAAATCATATTATAAGGAAAAGATTTTTTAACAGACTCAATAGGAACAATAATACTAATAGAAACAGACTCAATAGGAATAGAAACTATGTTTTTGGCAGGAGTGACTAGCTCGATGGTCTTGATCTTCTTGACAGAAGTGATTGGCTCAACAATTTTGATCTTCCTCACAGAGTCCTCCATGGGGCGGGCGGCTCCCTCTCATGCCCAATTCCTCAACTAAGTTGTGGCTTCAATGATGGTGGGCGGCTCCCAACGAGTTCCTTCTTCCCTCAGCATCAGTACTAGGGGTTCTTCATCCATATAATCCATGCCTTCATCATCAATCTACATATCTGTGGGCTTGCCAGTCACATAAGCATCAAAGCACTCTATGATGTCCATTAACTCACCAAATAGATCTTGCTTTCCTTTGTTGCTCGAGTGGGTGTATTGAGGGAGGTATTCTAACTCATTCCTTTCCATCTTCTCATCATCACCTTTAGAATTCTCAAGTGTTAGGGTTCTGAGACTGTGGATCATCAATTTTTGGTCTAGAATGGCCAATCTAGCATCTATGTCATCTTTTTCCTCAGTGTATGGGGTTAGTGAGCCAAGCTCTGAGTTGTGGAATCATCCTAACTCAAGAATTTATCTCCCATGCTTGTCATATCGAGGGCATGACTTTGAACTAACGTTAGTAATGCAACTCCAATCTGAGAGACGCCCATAGCGGTAATCATCATAGTCTACATCATCGGCTTTTTCAATCTCCTCTCCTATAGCCTCCAGCATGTTTACTAGCCTATATTGATCACTTTCAGTGTCGCTTCCCATGTCTATAGGTTCAATTTCAACATCATCTTCTATATCTCCATCATAATAGTCTACATCATCATCATAGTCTTCATAGTAAAGCCCTTCGTCTTCATCTTCTCTATCATTAGGGGGTTTCCCCCAATCATTGCTGCTATATTGGCTATTATAGTCTTCACTGTTGTTGCTTTCACAGTCACTGTTGCTATTATCCTCACCATGTCCACAATCACTATTGCTGCTATCACTACTACTATCACTCTTGTTATTGCTATCTTCATCTTTATCACTAGGGGCTTTTCCCCCTTCTTCTTGTCTTTGCTTCATACGGGCTTTTCAATGCATGTTGGCAAGCTTCCCAATACTCTTCTTCTATATTTCAAATGGCATCTCCTAGAAGCGTAGTCATTACATCAGGGTCCATGTAATCTACCCAATCAGTAAGGACCCAGGTTGTGTCTTCCTCCTTTAATTCTAGAAGCTTGTTGTTGCAATTAAATAACGGCTCAAACCCAGGCATCATTGTTCTTGTCTCAAGATCATACCTTGGTTCAAGGAATCTCCAATAGCGTTAACCATCACTAACTTTAACAAACTTTCCATTTAATGTGAGAGTATAGGGCCTTAGGTGTTTCGGGGGACAAGGAAGTCCTTTTGCTTTAGCCTTGGCTCAGGCCATTCTTCTCACCTCCATCTTTAACAAGTCATCGTTAGTAGGCTTATAGCCTAGCCCAAAAGGTGGTGTGGCCATAGGAATTGTTGGGTCTTGAACAATTAACTTCTTCACAGTCTTCCCTAAGTTCATTTCTAGAAGGTAATTCATTCTCTTCATCATTGCCACCACGTTGTTGTTGCTATAGAGAGCAACTTCATGGGGATCCTCTACACTTCTTCGTCTCTTCTTTTAAAGCCAGGTCTATCAATTTCAAAGCCATCCAAGGTTAATGGCTCCTTCTCAGAATCAATACCAAAAATGGACTTTGGCACAATCAAAGTATCGCCATATATAGTAACTATGGCTCCTTCATATGGAAACTAAACCTTTTGGTATAAGGATAAAGGTACAACCTCTGTGTCATGGATCCATGGTTACCCAAGGAGCATATTGAAGCATGATGCTATGTTCAACTTAAAACTCCACCTTCTTAATCATTGGTCCTATAGTGAGCTCTAGTGCCAGGGTTCCCAAGACCTTCCTTCTACTATTGTCATATGCCCTCACATGCTGATCAGTAGGCACAAAATTTCAATGCTTAAACCCAATCAACTTCAGTCTTCAAAGGACAGACATTTAAGGCACTTCTATCGTCAATTAGAACCATGGGAATCCTTTTACCTTTAGCATCTACAGTAATATGCAATGGGTTATTATGGTGCTTCCCCTTCTTTGTCAAATCTTTATCAGAAATTTCCTACTTATGGACCCAATCATAGCATTCAGATCTTAGGAAGTTGTGGCAGTAGGGACTTGGATTTGGTTGAGAAGGTCCACTAGATTTTGACGGTCCTTGTATGAGGCCATGAGTAAACCTTATAAAGATTTGGCTTTTGTCTTCTGTAGTTGCTTGAGGACCTCATCTTCTTCAACAGGTGTTTGTTGGGTAGATTTATTCAAGGCTTCTATTAGGTTATCTATCTCCAAATGTAGGGGTTTGAAGTGTCTCCCCCCCTTTGTGATATGGGTAATCTTTGTTGGGTCATTTAGATCAGTGTCTTGGGGTTCAAAGTGTCTCCCCCCAGTTGTCAATGTTGGGTAATTTGTGGTTTAAGTTACGTCTTCACTCCATATGTCATACCCTACAGTGGACGTCATTCCCATCAGCTCCTCCCATGTCATCATAAAACATTCAGGTAGGTCATAAATCAACTCAGATGGGTCTTATTAACTTTCCTCCTCAGTCATTAAGCAATTAATCCTTGGTCCTTTCCTAAAATTGTGATTGGGCAAGGGATTATTAGTGACGCTAGGCTGTGTAGGCAGTGGAATCACCTTATTGTCTATTAAGTCCTGAATTGTATGACGAAGGCTAAAACACTTATCAGTATCATGGCCAGGGCTTTAGTGGTAGGCACACCTTTTGGTAACACCAAACCTTGTAGGCAAGGGGTTTGGGATTGGTCTTGGATCTAAGGGCTTTAATAACCCTTTGGCTTTTAGTTTCTCAAACACTTGATTCACAAGCATATACAACTCATGAAATTCTCTCCTAGGCCTTGGAGGTGGCCATTGTGATATTTGCATGGGGACAATAGGAGCAATAAGTTAATAAGGATCATTTTTGCATATATTAGAAATTTCTGCAGTCTTAGAACTTGATCCTAAATTCTTTTTAAATCTCGACGAGTCCTCATTCTTTATAGTACCATTATTTATTGCATCCTCAATTTGGGTTCCAGCAATAATCAAAGCTTTAAAATTAGGAAAATACTGAGCAAACAAGTACTTATGGTATACAGGTAATAAATTCTTTACAACCATAGCTAATTGTTCTTCTTCACTTGGCCTATTCATCGTCTGTGCGGCTTTGGACCTCCACTTGGTAATGAAGGTAGAGAAAGATTCTTTTAGTTCTTGCTTCATGGTCTCGAGATCCCTCCTTGTTTTATCCACTTCTATGTTGTATTTGTATTGATTGTGAAACTCATGGCAGATGTCCTCCCAACTCCTTGCTCTAGCATCATCCAGGTTGAGGAACCACTTAAGAGTGGCTCTAGTTAGGGTATTTTGGAACATTTGAGCAAGTAGTTCTTCAGTTGCTCCTAGGGGTTGCATGGCCCTCATATACATCTTCAAATGGGACTTTGGGCAACCAGTCCCGCTGAACTTGTCCAAAGTTGGCATCTTGAATTTGGGAGGCAATCTCACATTGGGGAAAAGTGAGAAGGATTGGTATTCCATGAGGTCCTCCATCTTGCGAGCTTTTTTAATCATCTCTTCCATCTTTTTTATCCTTTAGTTGATCTTCTTCTCACTTTCCATGGTTGGTGGATTATGGTCAGCCTTATTCTCCTCTTAGTTACTCTTAAGGTTCTGAAACTGTTACACTATAAGGTTCATGTCCTCCCCTAACTGGATTTGAATAGTTACCATGGTGCTGAGTAGTTCTTGAGTGTTCATAGGTTCTTAAATGTACGGATGCTCTCTTACTCTCTTAGGAGCTTCAAACTTCTTGTGGCTTGAACTGTCTTGTAAGTCAAATATGGGATTGTGATGTTGCAGCAGCGGAGTGTCTTCTATGCTCACGGGCTTCAGTACTGTGATGGGATTGATGGAGAGGGTGAGAGTAGAAGAATTTGAAGAGTCTCTATGTGAAGATTGTGGATGAATCAATCTTGTTTTTCTCTAGGGTTTCTTTCTCAAAATTCTCTCTGGAAACTCTTTACATTTCGTGGATATAAGAGGTATTTATACTAAGGTGAGATAGGAATGCGAAGAGTCAAGTTTTTCAAAACAGAGTTGATTGGCTTGGCCTCGCGACTTGGCTGAGTCGCGAGTTCAAGCCGCAAGATAATAGAATGGCCAGGCTGGACCATTCGTCATGTAGTGCACCAGCTAGCGTGATTGTTCATCTTCTCGCACGTTTCACTCGTGTGCTGCAGTTGGCGGCTTGCCAGTCGCGAGTCCCAGCCACGAATCCCTGCATCCTTACACAATCTTGAGCATTTCTTCACACTCTCTCACTCACTATCCTTACATGAATCTCACCTAAATACAGGGTTTCTAAGTGCTAAAATACAAACAAATTGGGACGGAATAAATCCAACAAGATGATTGGTTAAATTCAACCTTACAGTATTCCTCCTCTTTCTTCTTCTTTCAGCATCAAGGATATTCATGGACTAATATGATGGAAGGCCTTAAGGCCACAACTAACAGTCTAAACCCAAGAAGGGCAGATGCCATTTTTGTGAACATTTGAACTATATTTACAAATGTTGTGTTCTTGTGTTCTAGGCTTGAATTTTTTTATTTTATTTTATCCATGTTCTAAGAGACATATATTCTTGGGTTTGAAATAACCCATTTTGATTTGGTTTTTTTGTTATGTACTTTTTGTTTTCAGAGGAAAGAGACATAAAAGGGAAAAGAAAATACAATTTTATTCCTGATTTTAATAGAGGTGGGTAATGGATGATAAGTGTAATTTTTACATGATTTTTATTATCCTCTTATTTATTAAAATTGTTAGTTTTCCTTTATTTCTTTTGATTTGATTTGATTTTTTTTATTTATATTTATCTATTCATTTGTGCTTTGAAGGAATGAGAAGAGCAAGGAATCAAAGGAATTTTGTACAAAATCCAAGTCCAATTCGGATTAGGATTCCAGCCTGCACATCAGTTAGTATTTTCAGCATAACTTTGGGCTCAGATATCCAATCGAGATGATTCAAGTTGGGCTGGAAAGTTAACTTAAAGGGCTACCTTAACCGACGATTTTGGCCCATTTAACGTCAGAATTCGGACTTTTGGTAAACTACAAAGTTGTAGCCCTTTAAGTTAA